>NW_027675816.1:952500-1355683 GCF_046562875.1 Panthera onca | reverse complement strand
TCCTAGTAGTGCTATTGCTGGGTTGTAGGGTAATTCTATTTTTAATTTCTTGAGGAACCTCTACACTGTTTTCCAGGGAGGCTGCACCAGTTTGCACTCCCACCAAAAGTGCAAGAGGGCTCCCATTTCTCCACATCCTCACCAACATCTGTTGTTTCCTGAGTTGTTAATTTTAGCCACTCTGACCTGTGTGAGGTGGTATCTCAGTGTGGTTTTGATTTGTATTTCCCTAATGATGAGCGATGTTGAGCATCTTTTCATGTGTCTGCTGGCCATCTGGATGTCTTCTTTGGAAAAGTGTCTGCTCATGTCATCTGTCCATTTCTTCACTGGTTTGTTTGTCGGGTGTTGAGCTTGGTAAGTTCTTTATAGATTTTGGATACTAACCTTTATCTGATATGTCATTTGTAAATATCGTCTTCCATTCGATCAGTTGCCTTTTAGTTTTGTTGATTGTTTCCTTGGCTGTGCAGAAACTTTTTATCTTGATGAGGTCCCAATAGTTCATTTTTGCTTTTATCTCCCTTGCCTTCAGAGACGTATCAAGTAAGAAGTTGCTGTGGCTGAGGTCAAAGAGGTTGTTGACTGTTTTCCCCTCTAGGGTTTTGATGGTTTCCTGTCTCACATTTAGGCCCTTCATCCACTTTGAGTTTATTTTTGTGTATGGTGTGAGAGAGTGGTCCAGTTTCATTCTTCTGCTTGTTACTGTACAGTTCTTCCAGCACTATTTGCCAAAGAGACTTTCTTTTTTTCCTTGGATACTCTTCCCTGCTTCATCAAAGATTAATTGGCCATACCTTTGTGAGTCCAATTCTGGGTTCTGTATTCTACTCCACTGGTCTATGTGCCTATTTTTGTGCCAATACCATACTGTCTTGATGATTACAGCTTTGTAGTAGAGGCTGAAGTCTGGGATTGTGATGCTTCCTACTTTGGTTTTCCTGTTCAACATTACTTTGGCTATTCAGGGTCTCATGTGGTTCCCTACAAATTTGAAAGATTGTTTGTTCTAGCTCTGAGAAGAATGCTGGTGCAATTTTGAGTGGGATTACACTGAATGTGTAGATTGCTTTGGGTACTATCCACATTTTAACAATATTTTTTCTTCCAATCCATGAGCCTGGAATGCCTTTCCATTTCTTTGTGTCTTCTTCAATTTCTTTCATAAGTTTTCTACAGTTTTCAGCATACAGATCTTTTACCTCTTTGGTTAAACTTATTCCTAGGTATTTTATGGTTCTCGATACAATTGTAAATGGGATCGATTCTTTGATTTCTCTTACTATTGCTTCATTCTTGGTGTATAGAAATGCAACCAATTTCCGTACATTGGTTTTATATCCTGCGACTTTGCTGAATTCATGTATCAGTTCTAGTTTTTTGGTGGAGTCTTGAGTTTTCCATGTAGAGTATCATGTCATCTGCAAAAAATGAAAGTTTGACTTCTTTGCCAATTTGGATGCCTTTTATTTCCTTTTGTTGTCTGATTGCTGAGGCTAGGACTTCCAACACTATATTAAACAACAGTGGTGAGAGTAGACATCCCTGTTGTATTCCTGATCTCAGTGGGTAAACTCTCAGTTTTTCCCCATTGAGGATGATATTAGCTTGGGCTTTTCATATGTAGATTTGATGATGTTAAGATATGTTCCTTCTATCCCAACTTTCTGGAGGGTTTTTACTAATGATGCTGTATTTTGTCAGATGCTTTTTCTGCATCTATTGACAGGATCATATTGTTCTTATCCTTTCTTCTATCGATGTGATATACCACATTGATTGATTTGCGAATATTGAACCAGTCCTGCAGCCCAGGAATGAATCCCACTTGATCATGGTTAATAATTCTTTTAATATACTGTTGAATTCAATTTGCTAGTATCTTGTTGAGAATTTTTGCATCCATGTTCATCGGGGATATTGGCCTGTAATTCTTTTTAGTGGGGTCTCTGTCTGGTTTGGGAATCGAGGTAATGCTGGCTACATAGAATTAGTCCAGAAGCCTTCCTTCCATTTCTATTGTTTGGAACAGCTTGAGAAGAATAGGTACTAACTCTGCTTTAAATGTCTGGTAGAAGTCCCTTGGGTAGCCATCTGGCCCATTTGTTGGGACTCATTTGTTGGGAGATTTTTGATAACTGATTCAATTTCTTCACTGGTTGTGGGTCTGTTCAAATTTTCTATTTCTTCCAGTTTGAGTTTTGGTAGTGTGTGGGTGTCTAGGAATTTTTCCAATTTCTTACAGATTGTCCAGTTTGTTGGCATATAATTTTTCACAGTATTCTCTAATAATTGTTTGTATTTCTGTGGTGTTGGTTGTGATCTCTCCTCTTTCATCTGTGATTTTATCTATTTGGGTTCTCTCTCTTTTCTTTTTGAGAAGTCTGGCTAGGGTTTTATCAATTTTGTTTATTGTTTCCAAAAACCACCTCTTAGATTAATTGATCTGTTCTACTGTGTTTTTTGTTTTTTGGGTTTTTTTGGATTCCATATTGTTTAGTTCTGCTCTAATCTTTATTATTTCTCTTCTTCTGCTGGCTTTGGGGTTTCTTTGCTGCTCTGCTTCTAGTTCCTTTAGGTGTGAGGGTAGATTCTGTTTTGGGGACTTTTCTTGTTTCTTGAGATAGGCCTGGATTGCAGTGTATTTTCCTCTTAGGACTGCCTTTGCTGCATCCCAAAGGGTTGGGAATGTTTTATTTTCATTCTCATTTGCTTCCATATATTTTTAAATTTCTTCTTTAACTGCCTAATTGACCCACTGATTCTTTAGTAGGATGTTCTTTAACCTCCATGCATTAGGAGGCTTTCCAAATTTTGTCTTGTGGTTGATTTCAAGTTTCATAGCATTGTGATCTGAAAATATTCATGGTATGATCTCAATCCTTTTATATTTATTTAGGGCTGCTTTGTGACCCAGTATGTGATCTATTTTGGAGAATATTCCATGTGCACTCGAGAAGAATGTGTATTCTGCTGCTTTTGGATAAAAAGTTCTGAATATATTTGTCAACTCCATCTGGTCCAGGGTATCATTCAAGACCGTTGTTTCTTTATTAATTTTCTGCCTAGGTCATCTCTCCATTACTGTAAGTGGAGTATTAAAGTCATCCACAGGGAAGATGGCGGCGTAGGAGGATGCCGGGCTCACCGCATCCTGCTGATCACATAGATTCCATCTACACCTACCTAAATAACCCAGAAAACTGCCAGAAGACTAGCAGAACGGAGTCTCCGGAGCCAAGCATAGACGAGAGGACCATGGAAGAGGGTAGGAAGGGCGGAGAGGCAGTGCGTGCTACAGACTGGCGGGAGGGAGTCAGGGCAGAAGGGCAGCCCGCCGGGCAAGCAGAGCCCCCGAGTCTGGCTTGCAAAAGCGGAGGGGCTGGACGGAGTGTGTTCAGACAGCAAGCAGGACTTAACATCTGGAAGGTTATAAGTTAACAGCTCTGCTCAGAGAGCGGGAAGGCTGGAGGACAACGGGAGGGAGAGTTGTTGAGCCCCGGACGACAAAGCTCAAATTGGTGGGGAACAAAGGCGCTCGCCAGCGCCATCTCCCTCGCCCATCCCCCAGCCAAAATCCCAAAGGGAACCGGTTCCTGCCAGGGAACTTGCTTGCACCGCGCAAACATCCAACGTTGTGCTTCTGTGGATCCATCCCACTGGCGGCGGGTCTGACTCCCTCCCGGTGCCGCAGGGCCCCTCCAGAAGCTGATCACGGAAGGATAAGCTAGCTGAGCCTGCCCCTCCCGCCCCTGTGCACCTTGCCGATCCACCACAGCTAATACGCCAGATCCCCAGCACCATAAGCCTGGCAGTGTGCAAGTAGCCCAGATGGGCCACGGCACGCCACCCCACAGTGAATCCCGCCCCTAGGAGAGGGGAAGAGAAGGTACACACCAGTCTGACTGTGGCCCCAGTGGTGGGCTGGGGGCAGACATCAGGTCTGACTGCGGCCCCACCCACCAACGCAAGTTATTCAAGACAGCACAGGAGAAGTGCCCCGCAGTTCCGCACCACTCCAGGGACTATCCAAAATGACCAAACGGAAGAATTCCCCTCAAAAGAATCTCCAGGAAATAACGACAGCTAACGAACTGATCAAAAACAATTTCAACAATATAACAGAAAGTGAATTTAGAATAATAGTCATAAAATTAATCGCTGGGCTTGAAAAAAGTGTAAAGGACAGCACAGAATCTATTGCTACAGAGATCAAGGGACTAAGGAACAGCCAGGAGGAGCTAAAAAATGCTATAAATGAGCTGCAAAATAAAACAACCACGGCTCGGATTGAAGAGGCAGAGGAGAGAATAGGTGAACTAGAAGATAAAATTATGGAAAAAGAGGAAGCTGAGAAAAAGATAAAAAAAATCCAGGAGTATGAGGGGAACATTACAGAACTAAGTGATGCACTAAAGAGAAATATTCTACACATAATTGGTATTCCAGAGGAGGAAGAGAGAGGGAAAGGTGCTGAAGATGTACTTGAAGAAATCATAGCTGAGAACTTCCCTGATCTGGGGAAGGAAAAAGGCATTGAAATCTAAGAGGCACAGAGAACTCCCTTCAGACGTAACTTGAATCGATCTTCTGCATGACATATCATAGTGAAACTGGAAAAGTACAAGGATAAAGAGAAAATTCTGAAAGCAGCGAGGGATAAATGTGCTCTTACATATAAAGGGAGACCTATAAGACTTGTGACTGATCTCTCTTCTGAAACTTGGCAGGCCAGAAAGGAATGGCAGGAGATCTTCAATGTGATGAACAGAAAAAAATATGCAGCCAAGAATCCTTTATCCAGCAAGTCTGTCATTTAGAACAGAAGGAGAGATAAAGGTCTTCCCAAACAAACAAAAACTGAAGGAATTCGTCACCACTAAACCAGCCCTACAAGAGATCCTAAGGGGAATCCTGTGAGATAAAGTACCAGAGACATCGCTACAAACATGAAACCTACAGACATCACAATGACTCTAAACCCATATCTTTCTATAATAACACTGAATGTAAATGGATTAAATGTGCCAACCAAAAGACATAGGGTATCAGAATGGATAAAAAAGCAAGACCCATCTATTTGCTGTCTACAAGAGACTCATTTTAGACCTGAGGACACCTTCAGATTGAGAGTGAGGGGATGGAGAACTATTTATCATGCCACTGGAAGTCAAAAGAAAGCTGGAATAGCCATACTTATATCAGACAAACTAAACTTTAAATTAAAGGCTGTAACAAGAGATGAAGAAGGGCATGATATAATGATTACAGGGTCTATCCATCAGGAAGAGCTAACAATTATAAATGTCTATGTGCCAAATACAGGAGCCCCCAAATATATAAAACAATTACTCACAAACATAAGTAACCTTATTGATAAGAATGTGGTAATTTCAGGGGACTTTAACACTCCACTTACAGAAATGGATAGATCATCTAGACACACAGTCAATAAAGAAACAAGGGCCCTGAATGATACATTAGATCAGATGGACTTGACAGATATATTTAGAGCTCTGCATCCCAAAGCAACAGAATATACTTTCTTCTCGAGTGCACATGGAACATTCTCCAAGATAGATCACATACTGGGTCACAAAACAGCCCTTCATAAGTATATAAGAATTGAAATCATACCATGCATACTTTCAGACCACAATGCTATGAAGCTTGAAATCAACCACAGGAAAAAGTCTGGAAAACCTCCAAAAGCATGGAGGTTAAAGAACACCCTACTAAAGAATGAATGGGTCAACCAGGCAATTAGAGAAGAAATTAAAAAATATATGGAAACAAACAAAAATGAAAATACAACAATCCAAACGCTTTGGGATGCAGCGAAGGCAGTCCTGAGAGGAAAATACATTGCAATCCAGGCCTATCTCAAGAAACAAGAAAAATCCCAAATACAAAATCTAACGGCACATCTAAAGGAAATATAAGCAGAACAGCAAAGACAGCCTAAACCCAGAAGAAGAGAAATAATAAAGATCAGAGCAGAAATAAACAATATAGAATCTAAAAAAGTGTAGAGCAGATCAATGAAACCAAGAGTTGGTTTTTTGAAAAAATAAACAAAATTGATAAACCTCTAGCCAGGCTTCTCAAAAAGAAAAGGGAGAGGACCTAAACAGATAAAATCATGAATGAAAATGGAATTATTACAACCAATCCCTCAGAGATACAAGCAATTATCAGGGAATACTATGAAAAATTATATGCCAGCAAACTGGACAACCTGGAAGAAATGGACAAATTCCTAAACACCCACACACTTCCAAAACTCAATCAGGAGGAAACAGAAAGCTTGAACAGACCCATAACCAGTGACGACATTGAATCAGTTATCAAAAATCTCCCAACAAATAAGAGTCCAGGACCAGATGGCTTCCCAGGGGAGTTCTACCAGACGTTTAAAGCAGAGATAATACCTATCCTTCTCAAGCTATTCCAAAAAATAGAAAGGGAAGGAAAACTTCCAGACTCATTCTATGAAGCCAGTATTACTTTGATTCCTAAACCAGACAGAAACCCAGTAATAAAAGAGAACTATAGGCCAATATTCCTGATGAATGTGGATGCAAAAATTCTCAATAAGATACTAGCAAATCGAATTCAACAGCTTCTAAAAAGAATTATTCACCATGATCAAGTGGGATTCATTCCTGGGATGCAGGGCTGGTTCAACATTCGCAAATCAATCAATGTGATACATCACATTAATAAAAGAGAAGATAAGAACCATATGATCCTGTCAATCGATGCAGAAGAGGCATTTGACAAAATTCAGCATCCTTTCCTAATAAAAACCCTCGAGAAAGTCGGGATAGAAGGAACATACTTTAACATCATAAAAGCCATTTATGAAAAACCCACAGCTAACATCATCCTCAATGGGGAAAAACTGACAGCTTTTTCCCTGAGATCAGGAACACGACAGGGATGTCCACTCTCACTGCTGTTGTTTAGCACAGTGTTGGAAGTTCTAGCATCAGCAATCAGACAACAAAAGGAAATCAAAGGCATCAAAATTGGCAAAGATGAAGTTAAGCATTTACTTTTTGCAGAAGACATGTTATTATACGTGGAAAATCCGACAGACTCCACCAAAAGTCTGCTAGAACTGATACATGATTTCAGCAAAGTTTCAGGATACAAAATCAATGTACAGAAATCAGTTGCATTCAACAGTTGCATTCATCAGTTGACAAATAAAGAAACTGATCCCATTCACAATTGTACCAAGAAGCATAAAATACCTGGGGATAAATCTAACCAAAGATGTAAAAGATCTGTATGCTGAAAACTATAGAAAGCTTATGAAGGAAATTGAAGAAGATATAAAGAAATGGAAAAACATTCCATGCTCATGGATTGGAAGAATAAATATTGTCAAAATGTCAATACTACCCAAAGCTATCTACACATTCGATGCAATCCCAATCAAAATTCCACCAGCAATCTTCTCGAAACTAGAACAAGCAATCCTAAAATTCATATGGAACCACAAAAGGCCCAAATAGCCAAAGTAATTTTGAAGAAGACCAAAGCAGGAGGCATCACAATCCCAGACTTTAGCCTCTATTACAAAGCTATAATCATCAAGACAGCATGGTATTAGCACAAAAACAGACACACAGACCAATGGAATAGAATAGAAACCCCAGAACTAGACCCACAAATGTATGGCCAACTCATCTTTGACAAAGCAGGAAAGAACATCCAATGGAAAAAAGACAGTCTCTTTAACAAATGGTGCTGCGAGAACTGGACAGCAACATGCAGAAGAATGAAACAAGACCACTTTCTCACACCATTCACAAAAATAAACTCAAAATGGATAAAGGACCTGAATGTGAGACAGGAAACCATCAAAACCCTAGAGGAGAAAGCAGGAAAAGACCTCTCTGACCTCAGCCGTAGCAATCTCTTACTCGACACATCCCCAAAGGCAAGGGAATTAAAAGCAAAAATGAACTACTGGGACCTTATGAAGACAAAAAGCTTCTGCACAGCAAAGGAAACAACCAACAAAACTAAAAGGCAACCAACGGAATGGGAAAAGATATTTGCAAATGACATATCGGACAAAGGGCTAGTATCCAAAATCTATAAAGAGCTCACCAAACTCCACACCCGAAAAACAAATAACCCAGTGAAGAAATGGGCAGAAAACATGAATAGACACTTCTCTAAAGAAGACATCCGGATGGCCAACAGGCACATGAAAAGATGCTCAACATCGCTCCTCATCAGGGAAATACAAATCAAAACCACACTCAGATATCACCTCACGCCAGTCAGAGTGGCTAAAATGAACAAATCATGAGACTGTAGATGCTGGAGAGAATGTGGAGAAATGGGAACCCTCTTGCACTGTTGGTGGGAATGCAAATTGGTGCAGCTGCTCTGGAAAACAGTGTGGAGGTTCCTCAGAAAATTAAAAATAGACCTACCCTATGACCCAGCAATAGCACTGCTAGGAATTTACCCAAGGGATACAGGAGTACTGATGCATAGGGGCACTTGTACCCCAATGTTTATAGCGGCACTCTCAACAATAGCCAAATTATGGAAAGAGCCTAAATGTCCATCAACTGACGAATGGAGAAAGAAATTGTGGTTTATATACACAATGGAATACTACGTGACAATGAGAAAGAATGAAATATGGCCCTTTGTAGCAACATGGATGGAACTGGAGAGTGTGATGCTAAGTGAAATAAGCCATACAGAGAAAGACAGATACCATATGGTTTTACTCTTACGTGGATCCTAAGAAACTTAACAGAAACCCATGGGGGAGGGGAAGGAGAAAAAAAAAAAGAGGTTAGAGTGGGAGAGAGCCAAAGCATAAGAGACTCTTAAAAACTGAGACCAAACTGAGGGTTGATGGGGGGTGGGAGGGAAGCGAAGGTGGGTGATGGGTATTGAGGAGGGCACCTTTTGGGATAAGCACTGGGTGTTGTATGGAAACTAATTTGACAATAAATTTCATATATTGAAAAAAAATAAAGTCATCTACAATTACCGTATTATTATCAGTAAGATTGCTTATGTTTGTGATTAATTTATAAATTTGGGTTCTACCAAGTTGGGGGCATAAACATTTACGATTGTTATCTCTTCTTGATGGATAGGCCCCTTAATTATGACAATAATGCCCTTCTTTATCATTTGCTACCGTCTTTACTTTAAAATCTAGTTTGTCTGATATAAGTATGGCTATTCCAGCTTTCTTTTGACTTCCAGTAGCATGATATATGGTTCTCCATCCCCTCACTTCCAATTTTCAGGTGTCCTCAGGTCTAAAATGAGTGTCTTGTAGACAGCATATAGATGGAACTTGGTTTTTTATCCATGTTGATACCTTATGCCTTTTGATTGGGGCATTTAGCCCATTTACATTCAGAGTTATGACTGAAAGATATGGATTTAGTGTCATTGTGTTATCTGTAGGTTTCATGATTGTGGCAATGTCTCTGGTCCTTTGTAGTCTTTGCAGCATTCCACTCACAGAGTGCCTGCAGGGTTGGTTTAGTGGTCATGAATTCCTTCAGTTTTTGTTTGTCTGGAAAAGCCTTGATCTCTCCTTTCACTCTGAATGACAGCCTTGATGGATAAAGGATTCCTGGCTGCATATTTTTCCTATTCAGCACATTGAATATTTCCAGCTACTCCCTTCTGGCCTGCCAAGTTTCAGTGGACAGGTCTGCTACTACCCTTGTGTGTCTGCCCTTGTAGGTTAAGGCCCGTTTGTCCCTAGCTGCTTTCAGAATTCTCTCTTTATCTTTGTATTTTGCCAATTTCACTATGACATGCCTTGGGGCTGACCTGCTTCTGTTAATTCTGAAGGGAATTCTCTGGGCCTCCTGGACTTGGATGTCTGCTTCCTCCCCCAGATTAGGGAAGCTCTCAACTATAATTTGGTGAAACAAACCTTCTGCCCCTGTCTCTTTCTTCTCCTTCTGGAATTCCTATGATACAGATATTATTATATCTCATTGAATCACTTAGGTCTCTAATTCTCCCCTCGTGGTCTAATATTTTCCTCTCTCTCTCTTTTTCAGCTTCATCATTTTCCATGTTATCTTCTATTTCACTTATTCTTCCCTCTGCTCCTTCATCCTTGCTGTCTCTGCATCTAGTTTATTTTGCATCTCATTTACTGCATTTCTTAATTCATCATGACTATCTCTTGTGTCCTTGATCTCTGCAGCAATAGATTCTCTGCTGTCTTCTATAGTTTTTTCAAGCCCAGCTCTTAGTCTTATGACTATTATTCCAAATTCTTGTTTAGATATATTGTTTATATCTGTTTTGAGCAATTTTTCTGGCTGTCATTTCTTCCTAGAATTTTTGAGAATTCTTCTGTCTAGTCATTTTGTCTAGTTTTCTGTCTTTTACGTGTTTTAATAGTTTGTTATGTGTCCTGCCCCTGTGAGTACTACTATGTTAAAAAGGGGTCATATACTATCCAGGGCCTGACCCTTCAGGAGGTGTTTTTGGAGTGTGTCACATGCTCTCTGTTGTTGTGACTCTGGTTGCTTTATACCCCTACTCGCACTGGTGGTTTGGACTTTCCACCAGGCGTGCTTTGATTTGTTCATTGAAGTAACCCTGGAAAAAATTAAAAAGGGGAGGGGGTGGAAGAAGCCTTATCCCATAGAAAGAGGGAAATGACAGAAGCAGGGAAAGAGAAAAAAAAATTGAGCAGGCAGAGAATCAGAGAAACTATATGGCTTAATCTAGAGAGAGAGAGAAAAATAAAGAAGGAGGAGATACAGAAGAGGTGTAAAATGCATAGATTAAAAATGCCTGCTTAAACAAATTAACAACCAGAATAGAGAAGGGAAGGAAGAAGAAGAAGGAGAAAAGACAAGAAAAGAAAATATGTATTTCCAAAAATCAAATCAGAAAATGAAAAACTGCCGGACCGTTGTCCGATGGTGCCCTGGAACCAGTGGTTGTGCTGGTCTGGAGGAGGGACCCTCTGGTTGGGTAAGGGTCAATTCTCCCTCCAGCAGATATGCAGTTGCCAGGCATGGTGAGGCAGGGTTTGGTGTAAGCAGTCCAACCTCCACTGGGGGCCTGCTGTCCTGTTCCCTGAAGCCCCACCATGTTGGTGATTGGAGGAAAATGGCATCGTCGCAGTTTCTCCTCCCTAGACCAAACCACCCTGTTCAGGCAGCCCTCACAGCACAGCACAGGCACGATCTGGTCAGTTTGTCCCGCTCCACAGTCTCCTGCACCTCCCAGGCACTCAGCTGGGATTCAAACCCCAACGTCTTAAAGGATCCCACTCCACACACCCGGGTTCTGGGGTGGCACCACTCTGCCAAGCTGACAAAGGGCCTCTCAGGACAGAATCTTAAGCAGGATCCATGCCCAGCACAGAGCCTGATGTGGGGCTCCATCTCACAACGCTGCGGTCATGACCTGAGCTAAAATCAAAAGTCGGACACTCAACTGACTGAACCAACCAGGCACCACTCTACCCGAGTTCTAATCTTAATTCTACCACATACTAGCTATGTGACTTCTTTAACCTCTGTGCTGTGGTTTTCCCATCCATAAAATAAAAATAATAGAGTTGATGTGAGAATTAAGTGAGTTAATAAATAAAAATTATTTAGAACAGTACTGGCACATAGTAAACCCTCAATAAATGTGAGTAATATAATAAGTATTATTGTTATTACTTGATACAGACAAGTCTAGAATTATAGAGGTGCGTACTTAACACCAGGGCCCGGGTAGCTCAGTCAGTTAAGCGTCGACTTCAACTAAGGTCACGATCTCTCAGTTTGTGAGTTCGAGTCCCCCATTGGGCTCTGTGCTGACAGCTCAGAACCTGGAGCCTGTTTCGGATTCTGTGTCTCCCTCTCTCTCTGCCTATCTGCTGCTCGCACTTTGTCTCTTGCTCTCTCAAAAATAAATAAACATTTAAAAAAAATTTAATACAAAACAAACAAACAAAAAAAAGACAGGGCCCAGCTTTGCACAGTGGCAGTATCATAGCCAATGAGGTTTATCCGAGGCGCGATTATTGCTAATTGAAAACTTTTCCCAAAAAAGACAGGGCCCCGGAAAATCTTTCCATCTGAAAATTATTAATAAAAACACTTTAGTCACCTTTTTAGGAATTCAAGAAGAAAGCCTGTTCTCTGCCAGAGGTATGACTAGAAGGAATAAAATCTCCAATGATAACCTAAATCCCAAGGCCATCATGTGTGAGTGTCAGGTTCCAAATCAATTTATATAATACATAAATCTCAAAGAATTAATATAAAACTGTCACCAGCTAATATCTTTATGGAAAAAAATTAAATTGGATCCCAATTTCACTCTAAACATAAAAATCAATTTCAGGTGAATTAAAGACTTAACTATGAAAAAGAAATACTTAAAAACTTTTAGGAGAAAATATTGGGAAATATCTTAACGTCCTCAAAATAGTGACAGGCTTCTATTTTCCTTATAAAGGCTAAGTTATCTGCTAAATGTGAGAAGGGCTAAGGTTGGAGTAGGAATGGAAGTTTGAGAGAATGGAGATTGTTAATTAGTTATTTCAGAGAGTAAAAGAATAAACTAACTGGGAGAGGGTGGGAATCACATAATTCCTAGGTAGTGCTGAGGGCCACCAGACACTGATGGTCAAGATTTCAAAGTGTTCAATCTGCTGAGCTATATAATTTTCTCTAGAAATGATGTCAGCCACGAGGAAAAGCCAGGGTTGGGAGTTTTGTAAGACAGGTGCAACCAAAGGGCAATTTAGGGTACTGAAGACTGTAGGGTATTCGAGGTACACAGACCAGTGATTTTCAAGTGGATAAGGAAGAAAAGTGAAAACAGGGAGACTGGTGGGTAAGGACAAAGTTGAGGGATAAATGGATAGAAGGTCCCAATGAGGTATACAGAACCAATAAGCTGTCTGGTGAAGAAATGAGCAGCCAGATGAAGAAAAAAGGAAAGCAGTGAATATAAATGTGCAATATTTAACAACAAGAAAGGAAATTTAACTATAGATACGAGTAAGATAATATACTATACAACTCCGTGATAATAAAACTTTTTAACTCGGGGTGCCTGGGTGGATCAGTTGATTAAGCATCCTACTTCGGCTTGGGTCACGACCTCACTGTTTGTGAGTTCGAGCCCCACGTCGGGCTCTGTGCTGACAAGCTCAGAGCCTAGAGTCTGCTTAGATTCTGTGTTTCTGTCTCTTTCTGCCCCTCCCCGGCTCGTGCTCTCTCTGTCTCTCAAAAATAATAAAAATGTTTAAAAACAAAAACAAAAACTTTTTATCTCCACGAAACTAAAATTCCTAGGATAAATGAAGTGACTAACAATGCAAATAATCTCTTCATCCAATTAATCTATTATGTTCCACCTTGTATAGAAAGCAAATTAAATTGATTTCTAGTGTAAGGTAAAATAACTGTTACTTAAAATGCACTATTACCCAACAGCTAAGCACAAAATAACAAAATGCTACTTTTCGCTTCAATTTTTAAACTAGCTTCACTCCATTTAAAATGTACATATAAGACCTTGTATTTCTTTACAGTGAGCTTCTGAGTGGCCAAGACTGTCTTTCTCATCTTAACAGCTCATCAGCTTAACAGAAAGCATATATAACAATGGCTCAGTAAATATTACTGAATAAATTGGAAGATGGAAAAAAATATATAAACAAATGAAAGAGGAAATTCTGCATATGAGTACTCAGCGCTAGTCACTAGATGGCATCACTTCCCCAAATTGGGAAGACGTTTTACATCTTCCGAAAAGGAATTTTATATACACGGTTCTAGCTCTTTATAGTAAGTGTGAGGATAAACAGGAAGCTCGTAAAAACTTTCAATTCATTTGCACATGGAAGTGCTCGAGATTTAGAAATCATTAACAGAGAAGATTGAAACCAAACATCAGCAGTAAGCCAGGCATCTGTTTGGCTGATGATCTACAGGATGACTACCTCTTCTAGTCTGCTACACTCTTCTAAAGTTTGTCACACCAGTTGGTCCACTAAAAGCACAATATATGTTGGGGTGGGTGGCTCAGTCGGGTAAGTGTGTCCAACTCTTGAGTTCCGCTCAGGTCACGATCTCATGGTTTGTGAGATCGAGCTGTGCACTGGGCTCTGTAACTGACAGTGTGGAGTCTTCTTGGGATTCTCTCTCTCTCCCTTTCTCTCTCTCTGCCCTGCCCCTGCTCTTTCTCTGTCTCTCAAAATAAATAAATAAACTTGAAAAAGTAAATAAAAGCACAAAATGTGATGTTCTTACATAATTTTTCAGAGAAGCGTTCCGTATTGGTCATCATTGTA
The DNA here is from genome assembly GCF_046562875.1 of Panthera onca. NCBI lineage: Eukaryota > Metazoa > Chordata > Mammalia > Carnivora > Felidae > Panthera > Panthera onca. The sequence goes on along the minus strand of NW_027675816.1, from coordinate 1,341,351 downwards.
TCAATGAAATCTTTAAAATTCACTTTTTTCGTTTCTAAGGAGAAAAGAATATTTTCTTCAATATCTTCAAATGTTAATTATGACAACTATAGAATTATGTAAAATAAATTATAGGGAGATAACATGATTATAGCCATCAGCTAATACCACTAAAAATATATGGTTCTAAGAGGAAAAAGCGATTCAACACACAAGGAGAAAGTAAAACTGAAAAATGCCAGGAAAGTTAATCAAAATCTTTCTAGTTACAAGCGTACAACATTTTTAATTTTAACTTACATTATCTTGTCTTGGCCTGACAACAACTCAAAGATATGTCGGTAAAGAATTAGTGTATTATTTTATACATTTTAAAAAATACTTAGACATGATATCATGATTTTTTTCCCCAGGTCACAAAAGGAAATACAAGATCAGAGATTAGAAGTGAGCTTTCTTGACCTCTGGTTTCTCCCACCTCAGGCTACCATTCACATTGTTATCTTTATTCCAGTATGCTTTTGAAACTATTAAACATTTTAATAGTCATTCTATACTTAGAAAATGTCTTTCTTTGATTATATATAATATCCCAATATTAGAATGGATAAAGATTTCTAAGAATTTTCTAAGGCCGCATATAAAGGTTTTATATAAATAGGATGAGCTTTTGATAACACTACTCCTTTGTTTATCCCACTAAAAAAATCAAATTCCAGTTCTAATCTATAAAAGATAAGGCACAGCCTATTGCCTATTTCCAAGATAAAGAATCTTTGAGAAGTTTACTTTAAGGAGCACCAAATTACTTTGTATTCTTAACCAAATATTTAAAGACTTGAAAAAAATGAGACTTTGAAAAATCCTAGGCGAATGTTAGAGTTAATGAAGATTTACATTCACTAACAGGAACATATAACTTTCTAAAGCAATAGATTCCCTATTTTTGATAATGTCTATTTGATACACAAATGTTTTAGCTGAACCACTGAACCCACCTCCCATTTGAAGAACATTATTGTTTTAAGGACAAAATTACTTTTTATTTTTATTATTTTTTAATATAGTTTATTGTCAAATTGGTTTCCATACAACACCCAGTACTCATCCCAACAAGTGCCCTCCTCAATGCCCATCAGCCACTTTCCCCTCTCCCCCACCCCCATCAACCCTCAGTTTGTTCTCAGTATTTAAGAGTCCTTATGGTTTGCCTCACTCCCTCTCTGTAACATTTTTCCCCCTTCCTCTCCCTCACAGTTGAAGAACATTATTAACACCACTGCATCTGCGTCTGTGCTTCCCCCATTCTATTCTACTGCTTCTCTACAGAGAGAACATTGCTGAATTTTTTAAAATTAACCAAGGTCTTGCTTTTTTACATAAAATTTTACACAGGATAAACAAAATATTCCTTAATTTTGTTTTACAGCTCTATAAAAATAATCACACTATAGCAACCTAGACTTGCTTTTTTCATTCAATATATTTCCAAGAACCATCCATATAGTATATTGCTATAGTTCATTTTCACTAACGTACACATTATCAGTATTTCATCATGCATCAGTGGTAAATACCACAATTTATTTATACATTCTATCACCGATCATGTTGTTTCTTTTTGTTCCTTCTTTCCTTCCTTCCTTCCTTCCTTCCTTCTTTCCTTCCTCCCTTCCTTCCTTTTTCTATTAGGATCAGAGCTGCTATGAGCACTTTTTTTTTTTTTTTTTTTTTTTTTTTTTAAAGTTTATTTATTTTTGAAACAGAGAGAGACACAGCATGAACGGGGGAGGGGCAGAGAGAGAGGGAAACACAGAATCGGAAGCAGGCTCCAGGCTCTGAGCCATCAGCCCAGAGCCCGACGCGGGGCTCGAACTCGCGGACCGCGAGATCGTGACCTGAGCTGAAGTCGGACGCTTAACCGACTGAGCCACCCAGGCGCCCCTGCTATGAGCACTTTTAACATGTCTCCTTGCACATCAGTGCAGAGATTTTCTGGGATGTATCACTAAAAAATGGATTTTCTAAGCCATGAAGTATGAAAACCTTACAGAATACTACATAATGTTTTTCAAAGTTCTTTCACCACTTTTGCCTTATTTACCAACAATTAAATTAACAGACCTTAATTTTTGCCAATTTGGTCAGCATCAAAAGGTATTTCATTGCGACCTAAATTTTGCATTTCCCTGATTACTATGATGTATAAAAAGACTTCATATGATTATTAGCAACTTATGTTTCTTCATCTGGCAATGGCTGTTCTTGTAATTTGGCCATTTTTCTCTTGGGTTGTTAATTTATAGGGGTTTTCTATTTATTCTCCACAATGATCTTTCGCTGTTATGAGTGTTACAAATAATCTTTACTCTGGAATGCCTGGGTGGCCCAGTCAGTTAAGCATCCAACTTTGGCTCAGGTCATGATCTCACAATTCATGAGTTCAAGCCCCGCTTAGGGCTCTGTGCTGACAGCTGGGAGCCTGGAGCCTGCTTCAGATTCTGTCTCCCTCTCTCTCTGCTCCTCCCCATCTCATACTCTGCACCTCTCTCTCTCTCAAAAATAAATAAACATTAAAAAAAAATTTTTTTAATAATAATCTTTGCTACATTTGTGGCTTGTATTTTCATTCTGTTTGTATTACCTTTTAATAAAGAGAAGTTCTTATTTTTAATGTAGTCAAATGTATAAATCTTTTCTTTTCTGGTTAGTGATTTTGTATCTTAAAAATAATTCCTTGTAACTCTAAGTCAGAAAATTTTTCTTCTTTCTCTAAAGAGAATTTTAGTGTTCGTATCTGGAAATCATTACTGAATATGATATATAGGTAGGGATCCAATTCTATTTTTTACATTTGAATAATTAATTATTCCAGCACCATTTATTAACTGGTGCTTCCCCTCCCCCCCAGTAATCTGCCACCTCATTATATATGTTTCCTTATATGTGTGTAGATATATTTGGAAGTTACTTATCCTGTCCTATCAGTCAATTTCTCTATCCCTGTGCCATTTTCACACTGTTTTACTTACTGTAACTTTATAATGAGTCTTAATATCCAGGGTAGCAAGATCCCTCCAACACCACTCATACACCCTATCCACGTTTTTCTTCCTCAAGAGTGTTTTAGCTACTCTTGATCTTTGTTTATGCATACAAATATTAGAATCAATTCATCAAAAAAGTCAGGGTTTTATTAGAATTGCTTTAGATAAGTAAATTAATTATGAGAATTGGCAGACTTGGGGGTCTCTGAGTCCATTAATATGGGATATATTCCAATTTATTTAGGTATTCTATAATGTCTTTTAACAAAGTCTTATTTTCTCACGTAAGGCACATAACTTATATTTGTTCTATTCTTTTTTTGCTTTTCATTATGGAAAAATTTTAATACACACAAAATAAGAAATATATTGTAATAAAAGTTCACATACTCTTCCTGTACTCTTCACATACTCTTCATGGCCATTCTTATTTCATCGATAGCCCCACACACTTGTCTATCTCACAACCACCCTTTCTCTTTAGAAAAGATGCTGCTAAGTTATAAGGGTATAGATACTCAAAACTAGTACCTTCCTTATGAATTATAGGCTTTGGCATAATAAAGAGTCATTTGTCCCATTTAATGACTTCTGTCCTGACCTCTTCCTTGTCAGAAAGCAAAACCACAAACTCTACTTTCTTTTTGTTTGTACTTTTGCCTATAGGAAAAAAATGTCTGGAAAGACTGTTAATACTGGATATTTCTGGATCATGGGATTTTGTGTGTTTTGTTGTGCTTTTGAGTATTTTTCTGTATTGACTTCATTTTAATGGACTTTTTTCTAATCAAAAAAATAAAGTCATTATTCTGAGGGAAAAAAATAGCAAAGTGACCATCTTTTCACATGTGTCAACCCAGTTTTCACTTACTGTCAGCTTCAGTCAACTCTGTGATCTTCTCAAATTCTGGCTTAGAAAGGTAAACTCCAAAATGCTGAAGACAAGTATTCATATCCTCATAATCAATATTTTCATCTTTAATTTTATCAATGGCTTTAATGACATCAGTCAACACTGAAAATAAAGCAGTATGCTAATGAGTATTAAATATAAGTCAAAAAGAAAACACCAATAGTAAGATGAATTTTAGTTCTAACACTAAATAAACAAGCATAGAAAATAACTTCAGAAATGTTATATATGAAAAGAATTACCAGAATCTTTAATACTGAAAACCAACAAAGTACAAAATGAGAGCCAAAAATATATTCTACTTTGCTATAATCTCTGTATCGAAGGAAGTGCCAATTTAATTGCAATTTAAGTGCACAGGAACAAAAATATTATACAATTTCCCCATTTAATTTTCTAACAATTTAAAATTTCTTAGTAGTCTGTTTCTCGGTAGCAGATACAGAAATAAGTAGAAAACTTTCAATCCTGAATAATGAATTGGGGTAAGATTTTGTAGCAATACATGGCTCAGTCCCTGGTTAATCTTAGTTTATCTTCTGTGTACATAAATATTATCACTTGGAAATAACTATCCCACATGTCTTTTTATGATACTTTGGAATATATGCTTCACAAATTTGGGCAGTATTCCCTCCATTAAATTTAAACAAATTTTTACTGCAATGAAAGCTTTAATGTTTATTTTTGAGAGAGAGAGAAAGGCACAGCATGAGTCAGGGAGGGGCAGAGAGAGAGGGAGACACAGAATCTGAAGCAGGCTCCAGGCTGTCAACACAGAGCCAGACATGGGGCTCAAACTCAGGAACGGCGAGATCATGACCTGAGCCAAAGTGGACCCTCGATCAACTGAGCCACCCAGGTGCCCATGCAATAAAATTTTCTTAAAATAACTTAGAAACACATAGAATTATTAAGGGGGTCGACAGGTATGCATGCGGGTGTGTTTTTGTGTAAATTTTGGAACAAACTAAACTCAAATAGATTTTCTCTAATAGAAGATTAGGATAGGGAAAGTGAGGAAGCTGGGCAGTGGAGGGCATTAAAGCCATTATCAGGAGTTAATCGACTTTAGGCAGTCACTGGATGTCATTATGGATTACTAAACAAAGAAATGATCAAAATGATGTCTGAATTAGATGATTCTTAAAATGATTCTTAAAAAGGTAATTTTTATGTATAAATATGTAGAACAAGATATATGATACTATCTTGTGAAAGGAATTTTTAGATGAAAAAAATTCTCACTTAAAAGTAAATAGCTTTACTGGGCACCTGGGTGGCTCAGTTGGTTGGGCACCTGACGTCAGCTCACGTCATGATCTCATGACTCATGGGTTTAAGCTCTGTGTTGAGCACTGTGCTGACAGCTCAGAGCCTGAAACCTTCGGATTCTGTCTCCATCTCTCTCTGCCCCCTCCCACTCTCGTTCTCTCTCTCTCTCAAATATAAATAAACATTAAAAAATTTTTTTTAAAAAAGTAAACAGCTTGTGAGTGATGTCAGTAAGATGGTTGAGTAGGACGCCCTGGACCCTTCTTCTCCCCACAAACACACTGATTCAGCAGAAATTAAAAAATAAATTCCTTTTGTGAGAAATTAGAAACTAACGGACAGGCTCTTGTATCCCAGGAGAATGCAAAACCAGACGTACTGAAGCTGGTACAGAGATTTGGGACACCCTCCCACAAGTGCTGCCTCCAATGCAGCACCATATGATCCAAAAAAGACTCTAGCTCCCAGCTTCAACCAAGGGGAAGAAGAGTTTGGTCCACATATCCAGAAATTCAGCTTTTCCAAAATGCCTCCCCAGAAGATTGGCGTCTGTTTTGCCAGCCTTGGAGCTCTGATGGGTCTAGCACAGTCCAGTATTTGGGGTAGAATAAAGCGATGGCTTGGGCTGGTAGAAAGCAGTGATCTTCCCCTCTGTTCAGCACAGGATTAGATTAAAATTCCGAGCTCTTAGTTTCCTCCTGGAGAGGTAAAGAGTTTATCCAGCACATCAACTTTTTCAGGGCGTCCCAAAGAACCATCAGCTATCTTGTCAGTCCTAGAGCCTGGGGAAGGAAAAAGGTGGTAGAGGCCTAGGGCCTATCAGGCTGGGCCGATGGGTGGGGGTCTTCTCCTGTATAGGGACAGTATGTGAGGACTGGGAGAGCTGCCTGCTTTTTCTCTTGCACAAACACCAACACAGAAAGTCCAAATGGAGATTTAATGACTAAAAAATATGATGACTGAAATTAAAAGTTCAGTGGATGGACTCAACAGCTAAAAGGAGGAGAGAAAGGTAAGAATCAATGAATTGAAGGCAACTGAAATCATCCAATGAACAACACTGAGAAAATAAACTGAAGAAAAAAATGAACAGTTCCAGAGACCTGTAGGAATATAAAAATGATCTAACATTTGTGTCCATCAGAGTCCCAGAAGAAAAGAGACTTAAAAAGGCACTCAAAGAAATAATGCCTGCACACTTCCCAAATTTTTATCAAGAGACATTAACCTACAGATCCAAGACGAAAGTGGACCTCAAACAGGATAAATCCAAAGAAATCCATGTCAAGATCCATCATAATTAAACTTCTGAAAACTAAAGACAAGGGAACATTTTGAAAGCAGCCTAAGAAAAACACTATAGGGAAAGAAAACCAATTTGAATGACAGAATTTCCAGCAGAAACCATGGAAGCCAGAAATAAGTGACACAATATTTTTCAAGTGCTGAAAGTAAAGAACTATCAACGTAAAATCCCATATTCAGAAAAACTATTTTTCAGGAATGAAGAGGAAATCAAGATGTTCTCAGATGAGAGGAAACTAAAAGAATTTGTTGTCAATAGACCTAAGAATGGATAAAGGAAGTTCTTAAACAGAAAATAAAGGATAAAACAAAAAAACTCTGGAATATCAAGAAGGAAAAAAGAAAATGGTAAGTCAAAATATGGGTAAATATAGTAGGCTTTCCTTCTCTTGAATTTTTTAATCAAGTCTGATGGTTGAAGTAAAAATAATACCACCTGATGTGGTTTTAAATACATATAAGGAAATATTTAAGGTAATTATATCATAAAGGAGGGAGGGATGTATATGGAGATAAGGCTTCTGTATTTCACTTGAACTGGAAAAATGATGACACCAATAGTGTGATAAGTTATGTATATATACCTGAAGCAACAACTTTAAAAGAGATATACTCTGAAACACTATAGATAAATCAAAATGGAATTCTAAATATGGGCAAAAGATTTGAATATATATTTCACCAAAGATATATGAACAGCTAGTAAGCATGTGCAAATAAACTTGACATTATCAGTCATTAGGGAAATGCAAAATTAAAACCATAATGAAATTCCACTACACAATTATTAATTATAATGATTATAAACAAAAAGATAATACCTAAATGTGGAGGATAGGAAGAAACCAGAATCCTTACACATTGCTGGTGAGAATGAAAATGGTATAGCCACTTTGGAAAACAGTTTGGTAATTTCTTTAAAAGTAAAACATAAATTTACCATATACACTAGCAATTATTCTCCTAGGAATCTACCCAAAAGAAATGGAAACATGTCCACAGAAAGACTGCAATGCAAATATTAATTTCAACATTATGCATACCAGTCCCAAACTGCAAATAAGCAAAGGTCATAAATTGGTGAATCATCAACAAAATGGAATATACCTATAAAATGTAATATGGACTTATTTAACCATACAAAGGAACAAACTACTGATACATACAACAACATGAATTAGCCTCAAAAAAAGTGAAGTCAGGCACAAAAGACCACATGTTTTATGATTTCATTTATATTAAATGTTTTTTAAAAAAAGGCAACTTTATGGAAACAGAAAGCAGATCAGTGGTTGCCTGGGAATGGAGGTAGAGATTAATGATAAATGGGCACAAGAGAATTTTAGGAGTGAAGGAAACGTTACAAACCTGGATTGTGTCCACTTCTGATTATATATCCCAAAGAATTGAAAGCAGGGGCTCAAAGAGGTATTTGCATACCCACATTCACAGCAGCACTAGTCACAATTGCCAAGAGGTAGAAGCAACACAGGTGTCTATTAATGGATGAATGGACAAACAGAATGTGGCATATACATGCAATGTGATATTAGCACGAAAAGGAAAGAAAAATCTGGCACGTGCTACGACATGGATGAATCCTGAGGGCATTATGATAAGTGAAATAAGCCATTCATTCACAAAGACAAATACTATATGATTCCACTCAAGTATCTGGAGTAGGCAAATTCACAGAAACAGAAAGTAGAATGACGGTTGTCAGAAGCTGGAGAGGCACAGATGGGTAGTTGTTGTTCACTGGGTATAGAGTTTCAGTTTTGCAAGATGAAAAAGTTCTAGAGATTCGTTGTACAACCGTGTGAATATACGTAACCCTAATGTTATTGAACTGTACAGTTACAAATGGTTAAGATGACAAATTTTATGTTACGTGTTAGATACCACCATTAAAAATAAATTTTAGGGGCACCTGGCTGGCTCAGTCCAAAGAGCATGAGACAATTGATCTTGGGGTTGTCAGTCTGAGCCCCATGTGGAGTGTAGAGATTATTTAAATAAATAAAACGTTAAAATAAGATAAATTTTAAAAACAGTATAATGGGGGAAATGGGAGGGAGAAGTCGGCTACAACCACGACACTACTTCACAAAACAGCAATGAAACGGTGACTAAGTTCGTGAATGAATGATTACAAGGTAAAGCACTCAAGAAATTTGCTAATATTGTCTTTAAGAACACCACTTAAGCAATTCATCATAACTGACAAATTATAATGTAGCTTTTTTTTTAAGTTTATTTATTTTGAGAGAGAGAGAGCACACAGGGTAGGGGCGGAGAGAGAAAGAGAGAATCCCAAGCAGGCCCTGTGTTGTCCACAAGAAGTCCAACACAGGGCTTGAACTCACAAACTGTGAGATCATGACCGGAGCCGAAACCAAGAGTCGGACGCTTAATGGACTGAGCCACCTAGGCGCCACAATAATGTAGTTTTTAACATGAGACTTCATGTAAGTATAAGAGAAAAATCTCTTCCTTTGGATTAATTTTTCTCTATCTGAGAAATCCTTTGGGAAGACACAAAAAGCTTATCTTTCATTTTTAGCATATGAATAAACAAAAGGAAATAAAAACAGCAAGGCTTAGTATCTTTCATTTCTCATTTTAATCTTGCTGAAAAATACTTAATTATTTGCATAAAAACCCAAATCATTGCAAGCAAAATTTTTAACAAACTGATTGTGGTGTTGATTGTATGACTCTATACATTTCATGAAAATTAGTGCATGAGTGAGTTTTATGTATGTAAATTATAGCTTAATACAGTTTTTTTAGAAATGTTCTAAAACAAGGGAAACAAAACCAGTATTTCATTCAAACAAGTTCCTTATAAAAAAATTAAAAATCAAATCACCCATCAGTTGCTAAAAATGGGGCTAATCACCTGTTGGAATCCCTCATTACCTTACTATACATTTATGTAGTACTTTACAGTTTTTAAAATCCATCTAACAATTCTGTGAGGGAAGCAAGTTAGCTATCACTACCCTAATACATCAAGTTTTCATGGCTTGCCTGAGAATTTCAGAACTATTAAGTATCTACCCAAAAAGCAAACTCAGTTCAGTTGAACCTCTTTTCAACCTAACCACTTCTTTCCTCCAAATCATTTTAAAATAAATTTCCTACCTACCATCACATTCAGGAAGACTTTGCTCCTTGGAGAGAGCGCTCATAAAGTCATCTAACTTCACCATTCCATTTCCTGTAAAATAAAGACTTTAGATCATGCATTCTTTATATTTTTGCATAAAAGGTAAATTCATAGTTTCATACAACTATGAAAAAAATTACTTCTTCACTTCATCATAATTCTATTTCTCCTTTCATATCCTGTCTCCCTAGATGAGTCTCTGAATTAGGTCAGTTCGTTTCATTTTGATAATTACTCAATAATTTTTAAATACCTATTATAAAGTGCAATGGACTGAGCTAGGTCCTCAATTTTTGATAGATATAGGAAAAAGGAAAGGTGACCATATAGATGGACCATGAGAAACTTAAGGAGTCTATTTCATACCATCATGAAAACCCAGTCAAAATGCTATCCATTAAGACACCTTGACAATACTGACCAATCCTGACAGACCCAAGTGTCCCCATTACTATCAGCTGATCCAATTAACTACCTATTTTTAGATATACACCCTCCACAGTGATCCTACCAATCCTGATAAGCAACATGAAAGGGCTCAATAATTTTAGTAGCACCTACACCTTAGGTTTTTTTTTTTTTTAATCTTCTTTCCCATTTGCCTTAGCTAAGAAATTTTGCTCAGGTTCTAAGAATTCATTTCTAACATATTCCCAAGTCAGTCTTTCCCCAAAATGTTGCCTCTGCCCTCTCCTCAGCTGAACTTCTGTTGTGGATGGGTCTTACTTAATGATAAAACAACTTCTCCAATACAAAAGCTCTTCCTGGAAACTTAAAATCTGCCTTGAACTTAGGCTGGTGACTGGGATATGCTATTTAACATCTAGATGCTAATCATCTGCCTTGATTGGTTAAGTACCATTAGCCCTAAATTCCTAGTTGTAGCACTTCCTTACCATTTTGGAATCTCCGGTTATTTCTTCTTGGATGCTTTAGGCTATTTGCTCAGAGATTTTTGTACCCCTTGGATTTTGTGCTCTTATTGCCTGAACCTCCCTACAACTGGGCCAGCCTTTCCAGTACCTGTCCCATACGGGAAGGCATAGCTAGGGATAGTGATAGAGTGTTACATAACAATTCTGAGATATAAAAGGCCTAGTCCCTCCAAACCAATGCATTAGGGCAGATTTTCCAGGAATTTTTTTTTCCACTTTCCATTTTTATATCTGTTCTTTTAGAATCTTCTTTAGCATGGCCCATTCTGTTCCATTCCTAGTTGAGAACTTACTCCATCATTTAATACTATCCCATAAAAGTATCTAATTTTTTCAAAAAGTTTGGTATTATCAGTCTCACCATTTTGAGTAGTCTTTGCCACAATCTCCTTGAACTCTTTGTCTGATAAAGTAACTCCTATTGAAGGCAAAATGGATTGAAGTTCTTCTGCAGCAATGTAATTTTCTTGGAGTTTATTGATAGCTTCACAGATGTTTTGTAAATATACAAAATGTAGAAGACTATTCAGCCACAGAATTTATGTGTCTTAAGCAATAATTAGCCCCCAAAGTCTTTAGCAATTAGAAAACAAGTTTTATCTAATTATTATTACCTCATATGACTGCTTTTTTCTTCATATTTCTGTTGTAGCTTACATTATACCTAAATATTTCCCATATAGCTCAAACAGAAAACAATCTTGAAGTTCTATAAATGTTTATAAACTACTTGTTTGGAGGAACAGCCTGTTCCAGTGACCCAGCCAATGCTGCTTGGTTCTGATTAAAATATAATGAACGAGTTCAAGAGATCACAACAACAAAGTGTTTTGTCTAAATTCCAGGATTCCAAGCAAACAATGAGAGTTCTTCCCCTTCCCATCATTTTAGGCTACATGTTTTCAGTTCACAATCTTCAAAATCATAAAATCTTAGCAGTAGATACGCATGGCCGTCATGAGTCCCCTAATATCATGCACTGAGATAGGCATAGTATCACTTCTCTGTAATTCCCACCAAAAATGCATAACCTGAACTTACGAAGAAATATAAGGAAAACCCAAAACGAGGGACATTTTACAAATTAACTAGTCAATACTCTTCGAAAGTGTCATGGTCATGAAACTATCCTAGATCAGAGGAGACTAAGGGACACATGACAACTGAATGTAACGTGTGATCCTATATGAGACCTTGAACCAGGAAAAATACATTTATGGACCAATTGAAAAAAATTGAATAAGGTCTTCAGATGAAATAGTAAATAATATTGTATCAGTGTCAATTTCCTGATTTAGTTCACTGTACTGTGATTATACAAGATCTTAATACCTGGGAAAACGAGATGAAGAGTATATAGAAATGTCTTTCCCTTTGTGTAATTCTTATGATTTAAAAATTATCATAACATGAAAAGTTAAAAATGTTTTTAAAATGTATATCAAATGACAGTCACATTTCAGAAATGCTCAATTACCATCAATTTATCTTGAGAAGTTATACCAGATAAACTATTTCACACTTCTCTTTACAAAGAATATTAAGTATGGCAAAGGTTGGCGACACCAGCAAGATAGATAAGCACTTTCTTCCACAGGCTGCTTCTACCCATGGGCTAAATGCCTACTATTCCACTGTTCCTTTAACAAGTGTTTTAATCTTACTGGAATATAAAGAACTCAGAATTAGGAATGAGGCACAGAGTAATAGTAGTGTATCAGTAAAGGAATCAGAAAGAACATTGTTGTGCCTCCTTAAAAGAGCACATTTTCTGTTCAACTGAGTTGTTTAAAATTTGTATTACTGTGTAAGAACCACTAGTATTTCACTAAGCACTCATTTTAACAATTACCTTCAATATTAAATGCAATAAAAAGATAAGTTTCTTTCAAGAAAATAAACAACTTGAGTAACTTCAGCCAAGGACTATAGGAAGGAGTATTTAATTAAGTTCCAAACACAGGACTTCTGTGATAGAGGTACCACGGAAGGAGGAAACTATATATTGGTTGGAAAACCTTGCTCATCTTTGAGAAAGACCATAAAGCCCTGGGGACCCAAACTGTAAAATAGTAGTTATTTTATCTTTCTTCATATTCCCATGTCCAAAAGAGATGATATCTGAAGCATTATCATATCATGTTGGATATGGATATCATATATTTAAATTACGGAACCTGAACAAAAATTTCACATAGACTCCTTACATATTTAGTTTAAAAATTATAAAATAAGCATTTCCAAAAGAAAACAGGCCCTCTATTTCTAGGGAACTTGAGTGAGTTGAATTAATCTCTGAATAAACTTCTTGGTCAAAGTTAGGCATCTGAAAAAGGGAACACAACCATCTAAAAAGGCACAACTTAAAACCACTGTGTTGTATACACTGATCTATATACCAGAAGTGGTGATTACTCAATAGCACTGACAAATGAAATGCAAACAACTGTCTAATCAATGGTTAATTCAGCTTGTTTCTGTGATGACTCAAGAACTCAAGGACCTATATTTTGACTTACATATATGATACTGACCCAGAGCATTCACTGCAATCTTTTCTTTCGACGAAACCCGTTTTAGGAGGCTGGAATGCCTTCTCACAGCTGGCTTCTGAAGTTTCGGGATACTAAAATTATCACTTTTATCCAGAGACTTTTTGAGGCTTGTAATGCTCTTCAAGCTATGTGACGTAGACTTTGAGTCATGAATTTCAATCTTCTCTGAACTTTTCTTAAAGTTTATGCCATCCTTTGAATATGGTTCCCAGAATCCTGTATCACTGCTATCAACCCCATTTAGGAATTTTTTTATTTGCAAAGGATTTTTTGATCTTTTAAGTTCAAGGTAATCATTATCCTCCATAATTTTATGATATTGGAGGTGTTTTCCATTTAACTTTGGGAATAATGATGGTTCACGTAGTCTGGAAGAGAAACTGCTTTTCATCCTATACTGTGGATAACATTCTGATATATTTGATAACTTTCTGTTTGAAGTAGATTCATCCAAGGCAGATGATTCCATACCTGCTAAGCAAGAGAAACATATTTAATTATTCTATTTACCTGTACCATTTGTAATAGTTTTTAAAAAGTAACAACTAAGTCCTCATGAAAACTATTCAAGAAATTATCAATTGCTTAAATAAACAAAGTTTAAAAAGTTAAATAAGGTTAATATGTTGAAAAACTAACAGAGCTGATAACTAAGACTGAAATATTAACTAGGTTAAATATAATCTTCTGGTTTAATATATTTAAATTCTTTTATCCAAAGCTATTTGAAGTTGCACCAAATCAAAAGTGATAGCCTACTGAAGGTTGTAGTTCTCATTCCCCACTCTGCCAATTTTGAAAGATTATAGGCTAAATATGCCAATACAGCTACAAATCCCTTAGTTATGAGCATACTGAAGTATAAGGAAGTTGGAGTGGGGAAATTTTTATTTATAAAATCAGAATACAGGGGCACCTGGGTGGCTCAGTTCGTTGGGCATCCCAGTTCGGCTCGGGTCATGATCTCACTGCTCATGGGTTTGAGCCCCAGATTGGGCTCTGTGCTGACATCTCAGAGCCTGGAGCCTGCTTCAGATTCTGTCTCCCTCACTCTCTGCCCCTCCCCCACTCACGTTCTGTCTCCCTCTCTCTCAAAAATAAACATTAAAAAAATTGTTTTTCATTTAACATCAGAATACAAATATTTACCCTCCTAAAGATTCTCAGTACTTGTGGGAAAAAATAGTTTGTATATAAAATAACCTCTTCAGAAAAATATTAATACAATGTCCCACTGGGGCTTCCTTTATAAAATTCATCTGATGGCTCAGAATAGTACCTTACATTTGAATAACACATTTTAAAGTATTTCAAATGTTATAATACTTGATTTTATGATAGACTATTATTCTCCTCTTAGAAGTTTAAAATATGTTTGATCATTGAAGGCAAAACTTATAAAACATTGTCTGAAGTTTTCAGTGTGTATAGTGGTAATACATAATAAAATTACAGCTTAACAGAGGGAGGGTAAAAAGATCTATATAAGGGTAAAACTTCTATATTCCACTTGAAGTGGTAAAATATTTATTTTAGCATACTAGAAAAGGTTAAGTATGTATACTATAATCCTTAAAACAACCACTGGAAAAATACAGAGATATAGTGAAAATACATATAGAATAAATTCACATACTAAAAAAATGCTCCCAAAAAAAGAAGGGAGAAAATGGTTGAAAAACAGAGGAAAAAATAGAAAACAAATAATAATATGGTACACCTGGTCTGAATGTATAAGTAATTACATTACATATGATCTAAACACTCCAATTAAAATACAGGAATTATACAAATAAATACAAAAAACATCACCCAACTCTGTGTGGTTTACAAAATACTTCAAAACTGGTGATATAAGAAGGTTAAAAGTAAAAGGATGGAAAATACTTACCATCTAAGCACTAATCAAAAGAAAACTGGAGTTATATTAGAATCAGAAAAAGTAAACTTGAGAGAAAAGAAAATTACCAGTGATCACATACACATTGCATAATGATAAAAGAATCAGCTCACCAAGAAGATAGAACTATTCTAAATGTGAATTCACCTAGCAACAGAGATTCAAAATGCATGAACCAAAACCTGACAAAACTGAAAGGAGAAATAGACAAATCTACAATTATATTTGGAGACAATATTCCTTTCTCTATAACAGAACTAGTAAAAAAAAATCAGCAAGGATTCAGAAGAATGAATAACATGAATTATTATGCATGGGAGTGGGTATGTGATTATTAGTAATATCTATGTCAGAAAAGAAAAATTAATGAAAAAACTTCCACATCAAAGACAAAATTAGAATTCAAAATAAACTTTGAAACGTTCAGGTAATAATAGCAAATTGAACAGCCTTCAAACACTCCATTTAAACTAAGGAATTTTGGGGATGCCTGGCTGGCCCAGTCAGTTAGGTGTCCAACTTCAGCTCAGGCCATGATCTCGCGGTTTGTGAGTTGGAGCCCCACATCAGGCTCTGTACTAACAGCTTGAAGCCTGGAGCCTGCTTTGGATTCTGTGTCTTCCCCTCTCTCTGCCCTCCCCGGCTCGCTCTCTCTCTCTCTCTCAAAAATAAACTAAAGGAATTTTTAAAACATCACAAATCCATAATAACAAAAAAGAAGAGGAAAAGAAACTACTACAATTAAATTTTGGAATCTGGAAAGCTGATGAACTTAGTAGACCTGAAAAGGCTGAACCATAAGGCAGAATGGGGAAAGCCAAGAAGCAACCCAGTTCATAACACAAAAACTCCAAAAGCTCATAAATTAGTAGCATTTAGGTATCTCTAAAAGTGAGGGTAAGAGTGAAGCTAAAAAGAAAGAACTGGTTAAAATCCCTTTAAGTAGTAATTTGATACCTAGGGTCTCTTCACACGGCCAGATATTCACTTTTATCCACTGGGCACAGCCAGTTATTGATCTTCTCCTACTCCAGCAGGAAAGTGACAATTCATCAGAAAGGGTTAAACACAAGGGCTCTGGATTATGGAATACTAAACACAATAGAGGGTAGGAGTATTACCTGCAAAACTCGGAGGGAGGCTTACACTGAATAATGGGAACTTCAGTCTTTCGTCTTATTTAACACCTGGAATTCTATGAAGCAAGGCTATACCTGCGGGAAGGATATTCAAAGTTTCTTTGAACACTCTGACCATCTCAAAAGGAAATATACCCTAAAGACAGTCATATTAAGGGTTTTCCAGGCAAATAGCCCAGCCAGACCACCCGATAGCAGGGTTTCTCAGTCTCAGCAGTACAGGCATTTTGAGACAGATACTTCTTTATTGAGAGAGCTGTCCTGTGTATTGTAGGATACTCAGAAGCATCCCTGGCCTCTCACCACTTGATGCCAGTAATACAGATTGTGATGACCAAAAATGTCTCCAAATGTTTCCAAATGTTCCTGGGGGAAGGGGAAGTTCGGGGCGGGGGGCGGGGGAAATCTCCGAATCATCTCTGGTTAAGAATCATTATCCTACAATGGAACTGGAGAGTGTGATGCTAAGTGAAATAAGCCATACAGAGAAAGACAGATACCATATGGTTTCACTCTTATGTAGATCCTGAGAAACATAACAGAAACCCATGGGGGAGGGGGAGGAAAAAAAAAAAAAAAAAAAAAAAAAAAGAGGCCAGAGTGGGAGAGAGCCAAAGCATAAGAGACTGTTAAAAACTGAGAACAAACTGAGGGTTGATGGGGGGTGGGAGGGAGGGCAGGGTGGGTGATGGGTATTGAGGAGGGCACCTTTTGGGATGAGCACTGGGTGTTGTATGGAAACCAATTTGACAGTAAATTTCATACATTAAAAAATAAAAAAAAATAAATAAAAAAAAAAAGAATCATTATCCTACAGCTCATAATCAGCTAGTTTTGCCCTCAGTCTCAGAGCTTCCAAATAGCTTTTGAGTTCACCATTCTCAAATATGAGTAGACAACCAAAGATCACCAGACATTTGAGGAACACTCCTAAAATGAAAAACAAACAGAAAAAAATACCTTGGAGGAGACAGAATATGAATGAAAAAGGAAATCTCAAAAGCATTGCAACAGAAGTTCTTAGTTGCAACAGAAGATATTGTTTGTGGAACAATAGAAATGCTCATGAAATAAGAGGAGGATATTATAATAAAATAACAGAGGGGAAAGAAATTATTGGAAATTTAAAAGTACAAATGAAAAACTAAATAGAAGCATTGGAAGATAAATTTAAGTAACTCTCTCAGAAAACATAACAAAGAGTGGCACCTGGGTGGCTCAGTCAGTTAAGCATCCGACTCTTGATTTCGGCCCAGGTCATGATCTCACAGTCGTGAGATTGAGCCCTATGTTGGGTTCTGCACTGGGTGTGGAACCTGCTTAAGATTCCCTCTCCCTCTCCCTTTGCCCCTCTTCCACTCTCACTCATGAAATAAATAATAAATAAATAAAGCATAACAAAGAGATAAGAGAAAAAGGTTAAAAAAAAAAGGAATCATCCCATTATGTCACATATCCAAATATCAAGAGTTCCACAGAGACAGAAAAAATAGAGGAAAGGAAATCATCAACAAATTATTTTAATTTTCCAGAATCAAAGGACGCTGTATTCAGCACAATCGTTACAAAGAAACTTCTTTCAAGGAGACTTTCAGAAGACTAGAAAATATCCTATATGCTTGAAAAAAAAAAAAAATCAGTGTCAAAGTCAAGAGTCAGAAAATTTTGCACTTCAATGGCAATACTGAAAAGTAGAAAACATAGAAAATTATTTACAATCTAGAATTCTGTACCCAAACTATCAATAAAATATGAAGACAGAATCTGTCATAGGAGGAGAGAAGTGAAAAGTCTCCAGCATGTTAATGAAGAAACATCTCAAGATGACAGTTGCACACAAAATGTAGAGGGCAACAAATTCATACTGAAGAACATCAAAATACTCTAAAGAAGATTTCTTCAAGAAGACAAAACTACTAGAATACCTTGTGCAGACAAACTTACGAAGAGGATATTTAGACAGTTGGCAGAGTCTAAGCTTCAATCAGTAATATATATACTTTTTTTTTAAACCAAGCAAATAAGTAAATAAGACAACTCAAAGAGGGAAAAATTGTACAGAAAGAGAAAGCAGCCACAAGATACTTACATGTGGCTCAGCAGTGAATAGTGTGTACATAAATATATTAACATAAATACAGAATTAAAACTTACTCAATTACCCTATGACTATATTAGGAGGATGGATAGGTATGGGAAGTGGATATGGTGGGGACAGGGAAAATGAAACAGAGCTAAATCCTTATTTTTCATATTAAGGAGTTTACTAGGTCTACCCAAAATTTTAAAAAATCAACAAGAAGCAATACAAACATGTTATTTACAGTCATGAAAACAAATATCAGGTAATCAGCTAAAATGTTTGCCTCTGGAGAAACTGAGGAAAGGATCAGGCAAGAGGCTGCTCTATTTGTAGCAAGTTTATTAGAACTATATAATTCTTTTTTCTAATCTTTTTAAATCTTTATTTATTTTTGAGGGAGGCAGAGACAGACTGTGAGCAGGGGAGGAAGAGAGAGAGAGGGAGACACAGAATCCGAAGCAGGTTCCAGGCTCTGAGCTGTCAGCACAGAGCCCAATGCGGGGCTCGAACTCACGAACCGTGAGATCACGACCTGAGCTGAAGTCAGACACTCAACCAACTGAGCCAAATTGAGCTTAAAATTATACACATAGATAATCTTGACCAAAGGATGTCCGGACAGAGAAAGAAAAGGGAGTGACACCATGTGTAATAGGAAGAGATTTTTAAAAACATACTTAATGGAGAAAAACAAAACTAATCATGAATGATACTGAATAATATACTAAAAACAATTTTTAAAAAATGTTTTAATGTTTATTTATTTTTGAGACAGACAAAGCACAAGCAGGGGAGGGTCAGAGAGAGAGAGGGAGACACAGAATCTGCAGCAGCCTCCAGGCTCTGAGCAGTCAGCACAGAGCCTGATGAGGGGCTCGAGCTCACGGACCATGAGATCATGACCTGAGCCGAATTTGGACATTTAACTGACTGAGCCACTCAGGCACCCCTATATTAAAAATTTTTAACTGTCAATGTCAGGATGTCAGAATGACCCACAAATTGCAAATTACATTTTTTTTCTTAGTGTTATTATTTTGTTTTAAAGTTGACTTCATGTTGCAAAATATTAAGGGAAAGATAAAAGAAAATTATGGTAGTTACATAATCAATACTGATTAGGTATATTTAGGATTTAAACTTTTATCTAAAGAGTTAGAGTAATGGGGGGGGGGGTGCACACGGGTGGCTCAGTCGGTTAAGCGTCTGACTTCAGCTCAGGTCGTGATCTCGCAGTCTGTGAGTTCGAGCCCCGTGTTGGGCTCTGTGCTGACAGCTCAGAGTCTGGAGCCTGTTTTGGATTCTGTGTCTCCCCCTCTCTTTCTGCCCCTCCCCCGCTCACGCTCTGTCTCTGTTGCTCTCAAAAAATAAGTAAAACATAAAAAAAAATTTAAAAGAGTTAGAGTTAATGGGGTCAGAGAAGGCTTTCAGATTCCATATGATAAAACCTACAAATTAGGATTTAATTTAAAGGCAATTTATTTATAAATAAAACTTGCTGTAGCAACAAGAGCTCACTTACAAAAATCTTCATACTGGTGCTGTAGTTCATCCAAAATAAATAGAATATCTCTAATATCCACCATGTGGTTACCTGTAATAGAAAGAGTAAGTTCAAGTGCTGTTATTTCTTTTTTGAACACAAATCTAGTTTCCATCCCATTCTAATACAAAAACAACACAGAGATGTGTGAAAGTAGGAACAGAGGTTGTGAATAATATCTAGAATTGTTAATAGCTCAGTATACACTGAAACATAAAAGACCATTATTTTCTTTTTCCCTTAATAAAAGAGTTTCCCATCAAAAGAAATTAGTCACATTTTAAGCTCCACAGCTAGGTAATCAGGTTAATATTTCATTCATTTAACAAATAGTGTTTTGAGAATTTACTATAGGTAGAATTTCAAGTTTTAGCTCTTTTGTCTTTCTCACTGGATTGTGAGCTCTTCAAGAGTACAGGATGTCATTTGTTTCCCCAATGCCTAGCAAATTATATACTTCCTAGCACTTAAAAACTAATTTTTTTGAGGGGCACCTGAGTGGCTCAGTCAGTTGAGTGTTTGACTCTTGATTTGGGCTCAGGTCATGATCTCAGAGTTCATGGGTTCGAGCCCCACGCTGGGCTCTGCGCTGACAGTGCAGAGCCTGCTTGGGATTCTCTCTTTCCCTCTCTCTCTGCCTCTCTCCCACTTGCACTGTCTCTCTCTCAAAATAAATAAATAAACTTTAAAAAAATTATTTTTTAAAAATTATTTTTGATAAAACAGGGAGGGGGACAAAACATAAGAGACTTGTAAATATGGAGAACAAATTGAGGGTTACTGGAGGGGTTGTGGGAGAGAGGGTGGGCTAAACGGGTAAGGGGCACTAAGGAATCTACTCCAGAAGTCCTTGTTGCACTATATACTAATTTGGACGTAAATTTAAAAAAATAAAAAATTAAATAAAAAAAATATTTTTGAATGAATAAATATACTAAAGGCTGTAAAGAATCATGCAATGTCTACATTGTGGATAGCAGTAAACCATTTACTTAGCATCTTACACATGTACAGCACTCCCATAATTATAACTTCTACCATTCCTTCCCTTGCCTCTGTCTAAAACCATTTTCCTTCTTGGACAGTGTATGACAGAGAATGGGGTCAGAGACAGTGACCTCAAATAATGTTGTTCCAATTGGACACCCAATAGTTCTTGCCTCCAAATGTCTAACTTCGCTTGACATTCAAGGTGAGAAAGACCAGGTGTTGACTTACCTACTTATAAAAATACTAGGTTTGTTCTTCAGCCTATGCCTAAAAAATCAACTATTCAGTTATAAGCATAAGCAAAGACCCTGAAAAGAAGATGCCAGTTTTTAATGTGCCTTTTGAGTCCAAGAATTATTATATACACTATGGTTTTGGTGTTGGGTAAGATTGATTCATTCTGCTTCTTTGAAAATTGGTAAGCTATGTCAGGTCCAGGACTTTAAATCACTGCAAAGCAAGTAAGTATTTGACCCAACCAAAGAAGTGCTACACCAATTGATGTTAAGTTGCCTTCTGATTAGAACTGCTTCTCACATTCTGGGGGTTTTTTTAATTATTTTTAATGTTTATTTATTTTTGAGAGAGACAGAGACAGAATGCAAGTGGGTTGGGGCAGAGAGAGGGGGAGACACAGAATCTGAAGCAGGTTCCAGGCTCTGAGCTGTCAGCACAGAGCCTGACGTGGGGCTCGAACTCACGAGCCACGAGACCATGACCTGAGCCGAAGTTGGACGCTTAACCGACTGAGCCACCCAGGCGCCACTCTTACATTCTGTTTTTTTATTTTCTTGGTATTTATTCTCATTCTGTTCTTGATTGTGGTTCTAACACCCCAGTGAACTTCTGGAACTTCTGTAGAGTCCATATCCCAAGTTCTTAGATCAAAGCTAAGTCCTAAAATAATTCAAGGCTTCAACCCTCAAACTCGTGAATTTGATCAGTGTAAAGTTTCTGTTGGATCATCCAAAAATTAATCCAATGGAGAAGGCTGTATTGTTTATATCTGGTCTCTACTTAAAGAACTCCCCTTTCTGGAAAGAGGTCCAACATTGACCAGTGAGCATGCAGTAGCCAACCATGTATAGATTTACTAGCTCTCGCTCAAATTTATTCCTTCTTCTATGCAATGACAAATACTTCTCACACACATCTAAGACAAATACTACCCATTTATATAGTCTCTGGTGGCCAAATAAGCATTACAGAATCTGAAATTACTATTTTGACCCCTATCTAGCTTATCAAAACCTCAATGAATAATTCCTGGTTGAGACTGAGACAATCAGTACAGTTACAGGTAGCATTTACTTCATAAGAGAAGTTCAAAACAGCTTCCCACTCTTACATTTGTCCTTCTGGAGGAAGCTCATATTGGAACTTTCCTTTCCATTCAACCTGGAAAATGTAACTATCTAATGTGAAAAAAAAGTATCCTAATCATCAAAGTCATATTCAAGGCAACATTACTTTGAAGGTGTTAAATGACTATTAACACATTTCCATAATCTCCACAATAGCTCCACAATATCAGAGACCTTCTCATCAAAAATCGTACTAGTTACTACTTTTCACCCAATTCAATTACTAGATCGGTAAATACCACGAGAGAAACAACTACTGCACCAATATCCTATCTCAGAAACCAAACTACCAGAACTGTCATCAAGTGATTTTCCATATTCCTCTTGCCAGATCTTAATGAAGCAAATGCTTATTGGACTTCCTTGCAAATTCCAGCAGCATTCCTCTCATCATGCGTACTCATGAAGATATTCTCCATGTTATCAGTACTGCTCCAAAAAACCAAACCAAATACAAAAACAAGATGTTAAAACAGTACCTATATTGGGGCGCCTGGGTGGCGCAGTCGGTTAAGCGTCCGACTTCAGCCAGGTCACGATCTCGCGGTCCGTGAGTTCGAGCCCCGCGTCAGGCTCTGGGCTGATGGCTTGGAGCCTGGAGCCTGTTTCCGATTCTGTGTCTCCCTCTCTCTCTGCCCCTCCCCCGTTCATGCTCTGTCTCTCTCTGTCCCAAAAAAAAATAAATAAAAAACGTTGAAAAAAAAAAAACAAAAAACAAAAACAAAAAAAAAAACAGTACCTATACCAGGGTGCTACGACTTCTACTAGCAGGATAACCGACTTATATCACTCCTTACTTCAAAATTCTGTTACAGAAGAATCCATATCTCTTACCGGGGTAACCCAAAACTTTTGGCATTCTGAGGGTGTCCTTTCCTTTAATGTTTAAGTAAAATAGCCCCGACCCCACACCATACATTATATGAACAGCAATCAATACTCCCTCCAAAATTTGAAGATTCCTGAGTGTTTTATACTCTGGCAGTTGATTTTCGTTTTTTCTATTCCCGTGGACTCCTGATCTCTCTCACATTATCACATCCTATAGGTGCTATCTTCTCTCCACCCCAAGCCTACCTAACACAGAACCTACAGACCCTTTTCCTTTAAATCCACCCACCACATGACTAACACAAGGCTATTGTATATAACCAACTCTTACTAGATAACTTGAAATTAATGAGAGTAAGGGATTTCTTTATAGCACAGCAAGCACTACATAGTATTGTCCTAAAGTTCTACAGCCACTCTCTATTGATTGCTAGACCCCCATCCAATCTTAGGTTCCCTCAGTGTTCCTCTTCCAGCTGCCGATTAGCCACTGTTGTATTCTAAGTTCCTGTTGTTGTCTTATATAGAGTACTTTACCTTACCTTTTTGCTCAAACTAGGTATCTCCCAATAGGCTTTAGCTCTCATAATCAAACATACCTGTTAAAATGATTTTCCTAGTCAAAAGACAAGGACCTCCCCTATGAGGAATTTTACCTTAAGTCACAACCAGGTTATTAAAAATGACAAAATGAAAAAATCTTATTCTCTCTGGTTGGAGGAGATGGAGTGAAGGGTGAGACTTATTAATTCATTCAACATATATTTGTTGAGCAGTTAATATGTGCCACAAGCACTGTATGGAGTACTGAGGATACAATATTGAGCAAAAGTACACATGATATCTGCTTTCTTGGTATTTAGTCTTATTTGAGATACAGATCTTCACAAAACCATAAGAAATAGGGGTACCTGGGTGGCTCAGTCGGTTGGGCGTCTCATTTTGGCTCAGGTCGTGATCTCGTGGTTTGTGAGTTCGAGCCCCGCATCGGGCTCTGTGCTGACAGCTCAGAGCCTGGACCTTGCTTCAGATTCTGTGTCTTCCTCTCTCTCCCTGCCTCTCCCTCACTCACACTCTGTTTCTCTATCTCTCTCAAAAATAAACAATGAAAAAAATTTTTAAAAATATAAGAAATAAAAATTGCAACTGTGATTAGTGCTGTGAGAGTGTATGAGAACTTGACCTAGTCAGAAAAGTCATGGAAGCATCCTTAAAGAATAGAGTGGAGTTTAGATCCAAAGTATGAGTCGTAATTCACTAGGAGGGAAAGAATGCTCCAGGAAAAGAAAAGAATATATGTAAAGGCTATGGCAGGAGGAAGCCTGGTATATAACTGAAACTCTAAGAGGGCACAGTAAGCAAAGCAGAATGTGGTCTGAGATGACGCTGGAGATCTAAGGTAAAGGCCAGACATTGCAAGTCCTTGTACGTGACCTTAAAGGGCTCTTCATCCCAAGAAGTATTATTAGAGTTTATGCAAGGAGGTAACATGATCAGATGTGTGGGGTTTTTTTATTTTTTTATTATGTTTATTTATTTTTGAGAGGGGAGGTGGGGCAGAGAGAGAGAGGGAGACAGAATCTGAAGCAGGCTCCAGGCTCCGAACTGTCAACACAGAGCCCAACATGGGGCTTGAAACCACAAGCCTGAGATCATAACTTGAGCCAAAGTCGGACACTTAACTGACTGAGCCACCCAGGCGCCCCACAGATGTGTGTTTTGAAAAGATCATTCTGGCCATAGTGTTAAGGGGGATAAGACTGGGTGTGGGTGGGGGCACCTGGGTGGCTCAGTCGGTTGAGCGTCCGACTTCGGCTCAGGTCATGATCTCACAGCTCGTGAGTTCGAGCCCCCCGTTGGGCTCTGTGCTGGCAGCTCAGAGCCTGGAGCCTGCTTCGGATTCTCCCTCTCTCTCTGCCCCTAACCCACTCGCATTCTGTCTCTGTCTCTCTCAAAAATAAATAAACATTAAAAAAAAAAAAAAAAAAAAAAAAAGACTGGATGTGGGTGGACTTGTTAGGATGAACAGTGATGGTCCTAAGGAAAAATTATGGTAACTTGGACTAAGGAAATGGTGGAAAATAGAGAGATTTAAGAGATATCTAGAAGTTTAAAATAATAGTAATTCACAACGGTTGCATGAGGAGAACAGAGAAAACAAGAGTTGTCAAGGATAATTCCCAGGTTTCTGCTTCCTATTTCTTGAGACTATTCTAGTGCCAATAGGTTCTATTTAATTCCTACAACAATCTATGAAATCAGCATAATTTTTCAGTTTAGCTCCCCAAGTACAAAGCCTAGAAATCCAGACCAGAATTCCATAAGCCAAAAAAAGAAAAAAAAAAAAAAAAAAAGCCACAGTGGTTTCATATGTAATTTCTGTTGCTTCTGGTAGAGCATGCCCTAAAGGCTATTTAATAATATGACTTGAGATTAAGCTTTAAAATCCCTATTTTATGGGCATCTTTATGCTCCAGAACATCCCTCCACTTATGTCTATCAACCCAGAACTCACCATAAATGACTACCTACTAAAATCCATGCAGCCTGGTTCTATCTTCACACTACATCCCAGCCACCAAAGACCCCCTAAAAGCCAGCACTGACAAATGACAAAAACCTGTGGAAGCCCATGGAAAAGGATGCCATGTCTGATAATGTTCCTGCCATATTTACACAAACTGTTCCCTCAGTCTAAAATGTCTTTCTCATTCTTCATTACCACCTTCAACCAACTAACCCCTATTGATCCTTCAAGATTTAGCTCAGACATCACATTCTCTGATTATCTTTCCCTGGTGTTTCCAGTATACATTTGCAGCCTAACTACATTCTGTAACAGTATTTGCTATATACGACATTAAATTTTCATTTTATTTGACTCTTTCCACGCTAGAATGTGAACTCCTTTGGAAAAAGAAATGTGTTCTATTCATCTCTGTATCACCTTGCATAGTTCCAAGCACAGTAGATATTAAATGACTGACTCATTAAATACATGGATAATCAATGAATCAATCATTTATCAATCCATTATTATCAGACACCCCTGGTGACATATAAACATGTAATACAAAACATCTGCTAAATATATTCATAATGTTTTTTTAAAAATCTACATTTTGCAAAGAGTAACTGAATAGCATGAGAAGATTGTGTAATCAAAGCTATCTAATAAAGTTAAAAATTCAAGAAATTTAGGTCTCCTAATTTGTGAAGCCAATGCCCTTGACATTAAAGAAACCATCTCTCCACAAACAAGAAATGGAAAAGAGAGGAAAGTTTGAAAAGAAAATAAATACATTTTTCTCTTAGATTTTTATCAAACATACCAAAATCTAATAATTTTAGAAATTTCTCATTTAATTTTTCTAGACTATCTCTTACCACAGACACCAGTAAGCAACATTGATAGGTGGCAAGAGGTAAGAATCAAGAAGGAGAGATAAAGGATGAATCAGAGCACTGATATCCAAGAAAGGTATATTTACATAGTAATTCAAATAACTCACTGTCTATACTAGCATGTTTTATCACTTCCTGGAAAAGTTTCAGGAATTACAGGAATATCCATGCTATCCAAAACAGCAGCCAGTTCATCAGTCGCAACTCGACCACTTTTTATCCTACAGAAAATCTTCAAGGCATTCTGGAATGCTGCAAAAATATAATAAACAAAGAAGTTATTTTATCATGAGAATCAACAGCTTTTCTTGGAGGGGCTGATTTTGTGTCAACAGCCTACCAGGGTACAATACCTTTACATAGGCATAGGGTTTTCTAAAAATTTACCTGCAAGTAGGCATTTGCCCAATTCCATTTGCCCAATTTATATTAGGACCACATTCCTAATATAAAATGTAATTTTTGCTATTATCACTATTGATATAATATTAGCAAAGATAGGTGGTATTTATTGAATGCTATCTATATGCCAAACATTGTGCTAAAAGCTATAGGCATTGTGCTAAAAAGCTCTGGATTATCTGATTATTCTGTATTCACCGCTTAGTTAAGCCTTGTAACTAAAATAATTTCATATCTATCAGTGGTATAATCTATAATAGCAAGGCAGCTTAATCTAAAATTTGAGGGCATCATTGTTTTAAAATGTAATTTAGAAAAAATAGTGTAAAAGAAAGAACAGAATAGATGCAAAATTTCTCTTCAGATTTTTTATATTACAAAGAGTTTAGCAATGGTTTAACCACTATTTAAAGGTCTTCTATTTCTCCACAGAAACTTCATTTTCTTATGCTAACAGTCCTTAACATCAAAAATGAATTGGAAAGATTTGCAACAATATGGATAGAACTAGAGTGTATTGTGTAAGTGAAATAAGTCAGTTAGAAGAAGACAAATATGTTTTCACTCATATATGGAATTTAAAAAACACAACAGATGAACATAGGGGAAGGAAAGGAAAAATAAGATAAAAACAATGAGACTCTTAAATACAGAGAACAAACTGAGGGTTGCTGGAGCGGAGGTGGATGGGGGATGGGCTAAATGGGTGAGGGGTATTAAGGAGGGCACCTGTTGGGATGAGCACTGGGTATTATATGTAAGTGATGAATCAGTGGATTCTACTCCTGAAACCAATACAACACTGTATGTTAACTAATTTGACTTTAAATAAATAATTTTTTAAAAATGAATTGGACAGAACACAGTTAAATGAAAATATTCATATTAATGAGAGAATTTTCCCTAAACAGATGTCCTCCTTAAAATCTAAACAGATTGATACCTGTGTCCTAATGCTAAATTTAAGTGATCCTCCGACTACCGCACCCCTTAATTTGATAAGGAAACACAATTCCCATAATCAACTTCAGAGAGCGAATCACTTTTTGTCAGACTACATTTTCTCAGAATTCAGGATATAACAAGCCTAGTGATCCACAAGTTCTTAGATTTGCACAATCATGGCGGAAGAACTGGGCATTATTCACTCATCCAACCAACCAGTTGTTATTGACCAGGCGAGCAAAAGTAGCAGAGGAAGGACCTCTGGGAATCCTCTCCTCCATAAAAGCTGTGAGAACACGGACGCAAACTGTCAGAATCAACTTTTTTCAAAACTCTGGCTATAAATCAAAGGCTTAGAGTAATCCAAAGAGTGTTTTCTTTCAGAAAAACGGCTGAACTTCAGTAATAGTGAGCTTTGTGGCATTTTAGCTTGCCATTATTCCCATCTTACCATCCCAGCTTCCCAGGAGCCTTGAAAACTAAGAGCCTACCCTCATGATGAAAAACAGCCGCCTGACAGCCAATGGAGAAGAATGAGTTTGGAACTTCTTCAAAGCCCCATTCTCTAAGAACTGTCATTATTAGACCTGTCTTGTGGCTCCCTGGAAGACCCTACTTGCCAAGCTGCCTTATTTGACCGGACTCAAAGCTTGCCCAAGGCAAAGAGCCTTTTCCCTGGAAGTACTCCTCAAACACAATCAGAGGCAATTAGTTAACATTATAACGGTCTGAAGTGGTGGGTAATAGTTGGAGCAAGCACTGGATGTTACATGTGAATGATGAAGCACTAAATTCCACTCCCGAAACCAGTATTATACTATATACTAACTAATTAGTTTAAGTAAAAACTTGAGACAAATGAACAAAAACCAGTCAGATTCAGGAGCCCTGCTCTTAAATGCTATTGCTGCTCTTCCAATGACATACTAATATTTTTTAGGATTAAAAAAAAATTTTTTTTTTTGGAGAGAGAGAGAGAACAGGGGAGAGGGGCAGAGGGAGGGAGGGAGGGAGGGAGAGAGGGAGAGAGAGAGAGACAGAGAGAGAGAGAGACAGAGAGAGAATCCCAAGCAGGCTCCATGCTTAATGTGGAGCTTGACTTGGGGCTTGATCCCACAACCCTGGGATTGTGACCTGAGCCAAAATCAAGAGTTAGATACTCCACTGACTAAGCCACCCAGGGGCCCCGACCCACTGATTTTTAAAAATCAAATAAACCCACAACTGTACAAAGAAGAAAGATAAAAGCAACACAAATTTCCCAACCAGGGCATGCAAAAAATGATGCATTTTGATTAATATCCTACTTGGATACCTTTCTATGTCTCTTTACGTTCATCAACGATTGTGAACATTTCACTCAATTAAAACAGTACATATAGTATACTGCCTTTTCACTAAAAATATGCCATGGACCTATTTACAAGTCAATAAATGTAGATTCATGCCATTAAAAAAAAAACAATTGGGGCAAATAATAGGCTAACAAACAAGCTTAAAAGGAAAATCTGGGAAATGAGACGTCTGTAGAGGCCTTTGAAAAGTTCCAACATATTCCTGAGCATCTAGATGGCCACACACATAAACAGGTCTGTACCCAGGAATACCAGAGTAGGTTCTGAACTCTCAGGTCTGGCTTACGTTGAGGATATACACACGCAGGAAGTGAAGGCTAAGGAAGAGTTGAAAACTATCTGTCTGAGTGTTGAAGGCATGCCCCAATGCACACATAGGGGTCCCTCTGGTTCTCCTCTACCTAATAACTGGCAACTAATTTTGCCTTGAAAGGAACTTAAGGACACAAGCACACATATATAAACTATAATGTGAAAATAAATATGTATAAAATATAAAATATAAGAAAAGATATTCATTGTGAAAGTGTCTATAATAGGAAGATAATTAGAATCAATAAAGGATTAGTTAAATAAATTATAGTACATCTACATTTTTCAGACACCATGCAGCTATTAAAAAATAAAAGGATCGAGCACCTCGGTGGCTCAGTTGGTTAAGCATCCGACTATTCTGGCTCAGGTCATGACCTCATGGATTGTAAGATCAAGCCCCACATCAGGCTCTACACTGACAGCATGGAGCCTGCTTGGGATTCTATCTCCCTTACTTTCTGCCCTTCCCTCACTTGCTCTGTATCTCTCTCAAAATAAATAAAAATAAACTTAAAAACAATTTTTTTTAAGTAAAAGGCTGACCTACACTTACTGGCATGGGGAAAACTTTCCAAGACATATTACTCAGTTAAAAAAAAAAAAATCATGCTAGACAACAAAGTACATAGCATGATCCCTTTCTCTTAAAGTATAAGATGATCATATTTTTCCCTTTTATTTTCTTAGGGTCTCTTGATTTCTAACTGTATGCTTGATCTTTTCACTTGCCTCTATAAGACCCAGGTACTCTAGTTCTCTTCTGCCTAGTAACTGATAACTCATTTTCTCTTACAAAATATGTAAATATATACATTCATAAATGCATATAATAAAAGATGCTAAAGTCAACATTAACTTTAATATAGGAAGGATTAAAGAGGGTATTTTACATTTATATACTATTATATTGCTTGGATATTTTACTAAAAATAGTGTATTTGAGAATTAGGCATACTGTTTTAAGAGGAAGAAAAGAAATTTGGCACTTCTTGGTTGGTCTCAGAACATTTGACCATAAATAATAAATAAGGTCAAAATAGAAAACCAGAACTTGAAAAACAAAGGAATACATGATAGCTCAACTGTGGCTCGACAAGCAGGCAGTACTTAGGTACCCAAACACACTTACAAATCTAGTCAAGAAAAAGCTATAACCTGAAAACCAAGTAGACAAAGAGGAAACCCAGTGCTATAGGAGTTAATCAAAATGCCAAGTAGGAAGAAATTCAAAGAGGGAAAGCAAGCCAAGCATCACATCTATATTGCTAACTGATGCATACGGTAATGTATTAAATAACATTCACTACATTAATGAATAAACATTAAAGAGTTTTTCTTGCCTCTTGCTTCTTATCCAGGTATATAAAGATTATCACATTCATATATCCTTGATTCCAAGAAAATACAGGCTGGTTGACAGAAATATATAATCCCAAGGACAGATCATAGGAATTTGATCTTGCCTAATGGCAAAACCAAGGAACTGGTTTTTGTTTTGATTTGTTTTAACCCAAAGAACTGTTAAAATTAGGTCACAAACCCTAGAGATCTCAGAATATTGGAAGCACTGTTTCTATCAGTAACATGAATATTTCTTCCAATCACTTTCTTTGCTATTTATAGGAGTGTAAACTAAAAGTTGTTAGGAGATCCATCAGTGTCGGAAATTTTTAGGGAGAAATACAAGCAGATTCCAAAGAGAGCAAAGAAAGTACTATTCACAATGGAGAAGAAAACAGATATGAGATTTCAAAGGGAAAAAAAGAAAAAAACACATGAACAAAGAAAGGCCTGGAAACAAGAATGAAATTGGCATGTATAGACATTTGTGTCTATAACTGGAGCATGGGGTTCTTGCCTGGAAAAGATTCTACCAAGAGGAAAGTGGCAAGAAAAATTATAAGGGGGTGAGGATGTCAAGCATAAGGGTTTGGACCACATTCATTTCATCACAGGAAAAGCATCTAAATTTTTGAGCAGGAGAATGATATGACAAAAATCGTGTGTTAAGAAAATCTAGCAGTTGCATGCAGGAATAAGTGGAGATTATGGATAGAAAATTAGGATACTCATTGGGGTGGACAGGTTTTTAGTGCCTTTTATGAAATAACTCGTGTCTAATTTTTCTCAACCTAGGCTACAGGGGAAAAAACTATGTAAGAGATCTGAAAAAAACATAAATTCATATAACCATCCCACCCTAAAATCAGTGACAATCAAAATCATTCTTTTCTGCAATTTTGAAGAATCGTTTTTTTTTTTACCTGGATCCTGGGAGACCAAATAACAAACATCATTCACAGTCTTAAGGAAATCTGAAAAATCCAGCATTCCATTAACTATAATAATGGTTCAGAAACAGAAGGAAAAAAACTGCATTAGCAAACTCATTAAGAACATAAGATAAAAATGCAAACTAAAAATGTGAATAGAATTAACTGATAGTCTAGAGGAGCATTAACATTAAATATAGAATGTAAAAAGAAAACCTATCATAAAAACATAATTACACATTTTAATTATATAGTAAATAGTGCCCAGCAATAATCAAAATGATATAGATTAGAATTTAAGA
This sequence comes from Panthera onca, assembly GCF_046562875.1. Classification (NCBI taxonomy): domain Eukaryota; kingdom Metazoa; phylum Chordata; class Mammalia; order Carnivora; family Felidae; genus Panthera; species Panthera onca. The sequence goes on along the minus strand of NW_027675816.1, from coordinate 1,309,323 downwards.
TACTGCAATATTCTTTACTCAAAGCTCTAATTTTTATACTTGTCATTAGGTGCAAAAAAATCATGCAATTTGTCAATTTTACATATATAATGGTTTTACCTGAAAAGAATAGGACTGATTTCATCGTGTTCTAGCTAAGACCCTCTATACCAGTGGTTTTAGGGGAGATTACAGATCCAGATGAGACTCTAATGAAAGCTTTGCCTCAAATCATTCCATCTCCTTCTCTCCTCTCCTCCTTTCCTCTCTCTCTCTCTCTCTCTCTCTCTCTCTCTCTCATTACACACACACACACACAAAATGCATTAAACAAATGCACAAAATATTGCACAATATTAAAATCTTCATCCAAAAAATCATCTCATTTATCACGCAAAAAGTAATGCCTATTTATTAAAAGAAAGAAAGAAATCTAAATTGTACAAATGAAAATTTCAGTAAGAAATTATTGCTTGGTTTGAGTGAGAAGTTGAAATTATGGAGCTTTTTTTTCTGCATGTTAATGCACAGGTCATCTCTGATGAGCAGCTAGAGCTGAAAATCCAGATTTACAAAGTGTGACAAAACACAGAATCAGGATTCTTCTGCCTCATTTTCTAGACAAGCATAGATCTGTGTCAAGCAACATCTTAATTTTTCAAGACTCTTCAAGTTAAATAACTCTAATGTCATTTTCCTCTTCATATAGTAAATGAGGCCAATTTTGAAAGGGTTTATCTGTGTTTGGAAGAAACTTATTATAAATTTACATTTTAAATTAATGTAATCTGAACAAAGTAACTTATAAAAGAACATTTCAGTGCTTCTGGTGGTCTGCAGGCTTCTACGTTCAGAGAAATTGACAAGGCTTAGTTGTTCTCATTTCTAAACCACAGAAACACTTTCTGGATTGGAAAATTTGTCAAGTTGTCTACCTCAAAAATTTTTTTTCAGTGTAATAACTTGAGAGTGGTTTCTCCTTTCCTTCAAAGAAACAATGAAACATTTGTGCAAATTTCAATCAATTATTTTGATTTGTTTTCTGACTTCTATGTGATTTAGGTTTAAACAAAAACCTTATAGATAAAACATCAAGAGCACAATCCATACAAGAAATAGTTGTAGACTAGACTTCTTCAGAAGTATGAACTTAAGTTGAAAGATATTCTTCAAAAATTGGGGTGGCTGGGTGGCTCAGCTGGTTAAATTCCGACTCTTGATTTTGGCTCAGGTCATGATCTCACAGTTGGTGAGTTCAAGCCCCGCATAGGGCTCTGTGCTGACAGGGCAGAGCCTGCTTGGGATTCTCTTTCCTCTCTATTCCTCCCTTGCCTGTGCTCTCTCTCACATATCCAGTAAAGGACTCGTATTCAGAATATATACATTCAAAATGCAATAGTAGGAACACAAACACATTTTCAATGGGCATAAGATATACAGGTAGCAAAAAAAGCACATGAAGATATATTCAAAATCATTTGATCATTCAGGAAATGTAAATTAAAACCACAACGAGAAAACACCATACATCTATTAGAATGACAATTTTTAAAGGCTCACCAATTCCAGGATTGACAAGGATGAGAAGCATCTGAAACTGTCATAAATTGTTCATAACAATGTAAAATAATTCAGCTGCTTTGCAAGCACAGTTTAGCAGTTTCTAAAAAATTCAAATATACCTACCATATGACCCAGTCATCCTACCATCAGGTATTTACCCAAGATAAGTGAAAGTATATGACTACACAAAGACACATAAATGAATGTTTACACCAGCTTTATTTGTAATAGCCAAAAACTAGAAGCAATCCAAACATCATCAATTAATGAATGGATGAACAAATCATGGTACATCCATAAGAGAGAACGCTGCTTAGCAATAAAAAGAAATAAACCTGATATGTACCAAAGCATAGATGAATCTCAGTATAATTAAGCTGAGTGAAAGAAATCAAACTAAAAAAATGAGTACTTACTGCATGATATCATTTATATAAAGTTCTAGAAAATACAAACAATCTGTAGTGACAGAAGCAGGTTAGTGTTTGCTTGGGAAGTAGTGAGGGGGGGTTGTGGAAAGAGAATGGGGGCTTACAAAGGGGTATAATGGGATTGAGTTTTCACAAGTATATACATATGTAGAAATTTTCAAATTGTATACTTTAAATATGTCAAGTATATACCTCAATAAAACTATAAAATATGCAGATAATTTAAAATCCATTGGAATAGCCAATTCCAAAAACAGTACAGAGGTTTTGTCTAAAAATTAAAAACAGAACTATCATATCATCCAGCAAGCTCACTTTTGGATATATACCCAAAGGAAATAAAAGCACTGTCTCAAAGAGCTATGTGCACTTCAAACATTGCAGCATTATGCACAATAGCCAAGAAATGGAAACAGCCTAAATGCTCACCAACAGATGAATAAAGAAAATGTAACCTCTATGTATATGACATATTCTGGAGGGTGGAGGGAATGGGCAGATGTTTGTCAAAGGATACAAACTTTAGGTATAAGATGAACAAGTTCTGGGAATCTGATGTACAGCATGGTGACTATAGTTAATAATACTATATTGTATCTTTGAAATTTGCTGAGAGACTATATCCTAAGAGAGTAGTGTTCTCATCACACACAAAAAAGGTAACTATGTGAGGTGATGGAGATGTTCTTTACTTGATAGCTGGTAATCATTTCACAATGTATATGTATATCAAATCATTATGTTGTACACTTTAAATATATGCAATTTATATTTGTCAATTATATCTCAATAAAGCTGGACAAGATAACATGACTTGACATAAACCATGTTCCTATAGGTATATGCATATCCTATGACCCAGCTTCTTCATTTCTAGAAATCTATCCTATAAAAATATTTACACAAATGTGCAAGAATTGATGAACAAGGATGCTCTTTATAGCATTATTTGTAATAGCAAAAATTTTAGAGGTAACTTCACCATTAATCAATATGAGACCAATTAAAATGTATATAACAAATATCCAGGAAAAATACCTACCAAATTATTAAGTGTGTACTATGAAGAATTGTAGGGAAAGATTGAGGTGAAGAGATAATTTTCGTTTTGTAATTTGTAAACTTCTTTAAGCTAAAAATACTAACTTAAAACAAAAAAACCTTTATATTCAGTTATTAAACTTTTTCTTGTATTTGCAATTTTTACCAAGATATTCAATATAGGTCTACATTTTTTCAATGTAAAAATTAAGGAATAAAAATTTAAACTAACATATGTTATCTAAAATTGTTTGTATGGACACTAATAATGAAGCAGCAGAAAGAGAAATTAAGAAAACAATCCCATGTACAATGGCACCAAAAATAATAAAATACCAAGAATAAACTTAAGCAAGGAGGTGAAAGATCTGTACTCAGAAAACTATAAAACATTGATGAAAGAATGTGAAGATAACACAAACAAATGGAAAGACATTCCGGGCTCACGAATTAGAAGAATATTGTTAAAATATCCATACTACCCAAAGCAATCTACAAATGTAATGCAATCCCTATCAAAATACCAACAGCATTTCACAGAACTAGAACTAACAATCCTAAAATTTGTATGGAAACAGAAATGACTCCAAATAGCCAAAACAACCTTCAAAAATAAAAAGAAAGCTGGAGGTATCATAATTCCAGATTTCAAGTTATATTACAAAGCAGTAGTAATCAAAACAGTGTGGTACTGGCACAAAAATAGACACATAGATCAATGGAACAGAATAGAAAACACAGAAGTAAACATACAGTTAAATGGCCAATTAATCTTCAACAAAGGAGACAAGAATATGCATTTGGAAGAGAGAGTCCCTTCAACAAACGGTGTTGGGAAAACTGGACAGCAACATGCAACAGAATGAAACTGGACCACTTTCTTACACTATACACAAAAGTTCAAAATGGACTAAGAACTTAAATGTTAGACCTAAAACCATAAAAATCCTAATAGAGAGCAGAGGCAGTAATTTCTCTGACATCAGCCATAGCAACATCTTTTTAGATACATCTCCTGAGGCAAGGGAAACAAAAGTAAAAATAAACTACTGGGATTACCACAGAATAAAAAGCTTTGGTACAGCAAAGGAAACAACCAATAAAACTAAACAATAACCTACTGAATGGGATAAGATGTTTGCAAATGACATACCCAATAAAGGGTTAGTATCCAAAATATATAAAGAACCTATATAATTCAACACCAGAAAAACAAATAATCCATTTTAAATGGGCAGAAGACAGGAACAGACATTTCTTCAAAGAAGACCTACATATGGCCAACAGACACATGAAAAGGTGTTCAACATCACTCATCATCAGGGAAATGCAAATCAAAACCACAATGAGATATCACCTCACACCTATCAAAGTGGCTAAATTTAAAAACACAAGAAAAAACAAGTGTTAGCAATGATGTAGAAAAAAAAAAGGAACCCTTGTGCATTGTTGGTGGGAATGCAAACTGGTGTAGCCACTGTGGAATACAGTATGGAGATTCCTCAAAAAATGAAAACTACCATATGATCCAGTAATCACACCTCTGGGAATTTACCCAAAGAATACATAAACATTAATTCATAGGTATATAGGCATCCCTATGTTTATTGCAGCATTACTTAAAATAGCCAAATTATGGGAGCAGTCCAAATGTCCATCGATAGATGAATGAAGATGTGGTGTGTGTGTGTGTGTGTGTGTGTATATATATACACACACACACACACACACACACACACACACATACAATGGAATATTATTCAGCCATAAAAGGAATTAAATCTTGCCATTTGCAAAAACATGGATGGAGCTAGGGAGTATAGTGCTGAGTGAAATAAGCCAGTCAGAGAAACACAAATACCATATGATTTTACTCACATGTAGAATTTATGAAACAAAACAAATGAACAAAGTGGTGGGGGGCGGGGGTGGGGAACAGGACAAACCAACAAACATACTCTTAACTATAGAGAACAAACCGGGGGTTACCAGAGGGAAAGTGGATGAGGGGATGGATGAAATAGGTGAAGGGGATGAAAAGTATACTTATCTTGATGAGCACTGTGTAATATAGGGAATTGCTGAATCACTATATTGTACACCTGAAACTAATACAACACTGTATGCTAACTAACTGGAATTAAAATAAAATAAAAACAAATAAAGTAAAATAGGTTGTATGGCTTTGGAGTAGACTTTTATCTTTCTGTCCCTCAGTTTCCCCAACGGTAAATCCAGGTAATTGGAAGAAACTCCATCTGAAGTCTTGAAATCTAAAGTTCTAAAGATTTATTGCTTTGAATTTCTTTTTTTTTTTTTTAATTTTTTTTTTCAACGTTTTTTATTTATTTTGGGGACAGAGAGAGACAGAGCATGAACGGGGGAGGGGCAGAGAGAGAGGGAGACACAGAATCGGAAACAGGCTCCAGGCTCCGAGCCATCAGTCCAGAGCCTGACGCAGGGCTCGAACTCACAGACCGCGAGATCGTGACCTGGCTGAAGTCGGACGCTCAACCGACTGCGCCACCCAGGTGCCCCTGAATTTCTAATAACAGTATTACTTAAAAGCCTTAAAATGTTCACATCCTTTGACCTAGCAATTTCAATTTTAGTAACCTATCTTTTGCCTGATGAGATAAAGAGAAAAAACCCAGCTTATAACAGCAAAAATATTAGAAATAACATATTTATTTAGATTATTTGTTATATAGCTTATTTTTCAAAACAATTTGTTTTTGTGCTTTGATCTGTTCCACAGAATAATTCACAGCTGCCAAAAGCCAAGCTCTCCAACCAGCCTGATGGCAGGGCCCGGGCGGTGGACGGATCGGGACTGCATGGCGGCGCACCGACAGCGAAGCTTCTCGTACTCCTGCTTTTATGTAATTTGGCCTTAGCATTGGTCAGGGAAGCCCCCCTACCAATGAAAGTACCTGGGGATTTGTCGGTTGGGGAATTGCCCATGACAGGCCCCCTGGGAAAAGGACCACGGGGGAAAGAAATAAGATTCCGCAGGGAAATTATGCGGGCCTATATCCAGCCCTTGCCACCCCCTGTAAAGACTCCCCTACCTAAAGGAAGGATAGCCCCATATATTTCCCAGCCAGGGAGGGGGACAAATGGATTTGAAATCCCCACCCTGGCAACAAAGGAATGTATCTATGGATACAAATTACTCCAACCCTAGGCCCACTTGGCCCCCAGGAGGCATTCCAGATGATAACTGGACCTGGTGGGTTAAGGTACAGAATGGTTCATTAGTTCCTAGGTATACACTGTCTCCCTGGGAGCGCATAAGGCGTGGGTTCCCAGGGCCCTCTTGGCTCCCTCCTGGCACCCCGGACCAAAGCGAATAACTTTTGTTCCTTATACGCAAATGGTTCAAAGAAACAATTAAGAAGTCATGTCCCTGTAAATGTTCCACTTGAGGTGTTGAGAGATAGATGACCTTTCATGAAAATAGCAAAGCAAATGCTTTATAGACTATAAATAAACATAGATACATAATGAAAATAATATGAAGAAATTAATCAATTTCTTGTAACGTTACAAGAAAATAACCATGTTGTCCCTTAATGGGTGATTACACAAAGGAACATTTTTAGAATTAGGTAAAGCCAAGAAACATAGATGACGCACGCTACAAGGAAATTGCTAACAAACATAATGCCACGGTTGCCGCAATAAAGCGGCCAGTCTAACACACTGTTGTTGTCCGTGTCCATTTGTTATTTTCGCCGACACCGTGAATCCTTCAGGAACCCCAGGACCTGCTGGGGCTGGACCCTGGCACACAGCCATTTAAAAAGGCAGTGTTGGGGTGCCTGGGTGGCTCAGTCGGTTAAGCGTCCAACCTCGGCTCAGGTCATGATCTTGCGGTTTGTGAGTTCGAGCCCCACGCCGGGCTCTGTGCTGACAGCTCAGAGCCTGGAGCCTGCTTCTGCTTCTGTGTCTCCCACTCTCTCTGCCCCTCCCCCACTCATGCTCTGTCTCTCTCTCAAAAATGAATAAATGTTATTAAACATTTAAAAAGGCAGTGTGGATCTGTATTTATTTACATGGAAAGTTGCCTAACATATAAAGTTAATAGAAAAAGGTAACAAAATTGTATGCATGTGAGTCAACATATATTTTTTCTAATTATGTGTTTATGCATATGTATATACCACAGTTACACACATACACGCACACACATGCTTAGAAAAATCCTAGAAAAATATATGTAAAAATACCAAAGTTCAGCTCTGGGTAGTGGGATTACACATAAGTTTTATTTTCTCCTTTCTATTCTCCTATGCTTTCAGAGAATAAAGTTATTTCCACTTTGAATAATTATTTTAATAATAAATCTCCAAAAAATTATATGTCAAGAGAATTAACATATGGATAAATAAACATGTCAGAAAAAATAGAGTTGCTTTTTAGTCTTTCTAAAAGTTAGATTTATATTTATTATTTTATTTTTATGCCCTCTGAAAGTTGTGCACAGTAGACACTCAAAAAATGTTGGGGTGACTCGGATAGATAGACGAATGCACGCTATTGTAACTTGTCAATTCCTGTTAGGTTGCTAAGTAACGTTCTATTGGTGGTCCATTTGACTCCTAGTATTCTCCATCTACAAATTTTTTATAATAACCAATCCACATCTTTTATTTGAGTAGCTTGATGCTTTTAACCTCAGAGTATTACTGTGTCATTGTGGGTATTAAGTTTATTTTATTTCTGACCAATCCTTCAACTTATCTATACCATTTTTATTCTAAACTTATCTCTCCTCCTTAATAAGCTTGGAATGATCTGTAAATGTAATCAGTTCTCTATTTATTATTTACTTCTTTAAGTATTGGACACTGACAACAAAAGAACAATTACTTTTCCAGAGGTTTTAAAATAAAATTATTAGGATTTTGATTTGCATTTTTTTGACTACTGAGGATGGAAAATATTTTTATATGATTATTGGCTACATATATTTTCTTTTATGTGATATTCTTATCCATGTGTCTTACTCACTTTTCTATTCCATTGTTTGTTACTAATTTGTATGAGTTCTTTACACATTCTGAAAACTAATCACTAGTCACTTCTGTGAATTGCAAATATTTCCAAGTTCTTAACTTGTCTTTTTACTTTAAAGTGTCTTTTGATAAATAAAAGTTCTTAATTTTAACATAAATATATTAATCTGGTCTTTTATACTCAAACACTTTTGCCTTAAGAAATCTTCCCTATCGTATGCAAGTAGCAAAAATTAAAAGTCTAAAAATATCAGATGTTGATGAAAGTATGTCATAATCCAATCTAGTAATCAACCAATCCAATTGTACCAGAGGCCCAATTTTTTAATATTATCGTAAATGTGCAAAAAAAGTTTTTAGAACATATTATAAAGCTTAGCTTTCCTATGATGTGTAATTAATCTGACCAACATAGAACTTACATCCATGTTTGCAAACCTTAAACTAATAATGAAAACACAAAACTTACCATCAATATCAACAGTCTTTAGTGCCTTTTGCATTTCCGAATCACTTATAAAAATCTTCAAGGTGTGATGGATCATTGGCAGATCATTCACATAAATTTTACCACTTTGAATTTTGCTAAAAATTTTACAGGCCTTCTGAAGTGCTAAATACACACGACAAAACGGTTAATTAATTCAAACGAATAATTATCGTCAACCCCGCTACAATCTCTCCCAATGAAAAAAACAACAATGATCAGTAAAGGAAGAAAGAGGAGCAAGTCTTTGTGTTCTAATTCTTTGCTTTAAAATCAATCTCATGATTTCTTTAGGTATGTCTAGAGTTAATGACCTCCAAGTCTACAAGTTTCCTAAACAACTCTCAGAAACTGAGAAAAGTCATGCAAAGCTCACATAGCAAAGGCAGTCACCATTTTCCCTGGGAATGTTTAAATCCTTCTTCCATGCTCCCATATCACTTGGTACATATCTCAGACAAAGCTATTGGTATTGTGATTGCTTGCATGTCAATATCCCTCACTCAACTATCAGGCTCTAGGGGGCAAGATTTTTCATTCTTCAAGTGCCAGTGTCTACTTCAGAACAGATCCTCAAAAAATGTCTGTTGAATTAAACTGAATTTAGTTCAGTGGGTACTACCCTTAGTTTTCAGAAAAAGAGGTGCTAGATGACAGTGCTAAATACCAGAGAAAGACTAACATATTGATAACAATGTGTTTTTTTTAATGTTTACTTATTCTTGAGAGAGAGAGAGAAACAGAGTGCAAGCTGGGGAGGGGCAGAGAGAGAGCGGGAGACACAGAGTCTGAAGCAGGCTCCAGGCTCTGAGCTGTCAGAACAACCTATGTGAGGCTCGAACCCATGAACTGCAAAATCATGACCAGGGCCGAAGTTGGACGCTTAACCGACTGAGCCACCCAGGCGCCCCACGATGGCTTTAATAACAGGAGTTTTAGTAGAGTATTAGGGGTGGAAACCAGGTTTCAGTGAAATAGGAAGTAAATAAATAATTAAGGAAACCAACTCTTTCAAGAAGCTTCTTTGAAAAACATAGAGTATAATATTGACACAGTCCCTGAGGAAGCATAAGAAAATTCAATGAAAGAAAATTAAGAGTGAAGGGATTAGTGACATGAAAGGGACTCTTCTCCAATGAGAAAATAGGGAAGGCTATGGATGTTGTTTACAATCCTAACAGTTCTCCTCATGAGGAAAACTTTTTTTCCTTTTTTTCTGTATCTATATGAGATGATGGATATTAATTAAACTTACTGTGGTAATCATCTCACAACATATGTAAGTCAAGTCATTATGCTATACACCTTAAACTTACACAGTGCTACATCTTAATTATATCCCAATAAAACTGGAGGATAAAAGATGTCTGGGGCACATGGGTGAGTCAGTTGATTAAGCATCCAACTGCAGCTCAGGTCATAATCTCGTGGTTCGTGAGTTCAAGCCCCACATTGGGCTGTGTGCTGACAGCTCAGAGCCTGGAGCCTGCTTACGATTCTGTGTCTCCCTCTCTCTCTGCCCCTCCCCTGCTCACGTTCTGTCTGTCTGTCTCTCTCTCTCAAACATAAATAAACATTAAAAATTAAAAAAAAAAAGAAAAGATGCCTAACATAGGGGCACCTGGCTGGCTCAGTTAGTAGAACACGCAACTTCTGATCTCAGGGTTGTGAGTTTAAGGCCCACGTTGAGCACAGAGATTACTTATGAAAAAATAAAATAAAAAGATGCCTAATATGATGATCAGAAAGGAAAAATATGCTAAATGACTCCATAAATATAAAGGAGAGGCCCAAGATACGGGAGAGTTCAGTGTCAAGAAGTGAAGGGGGAAAAAAAAAGAAGTGAAGGGTACTATGTACCAAGAACTAAGTCCTAGTAAAATCAGTGACTCTAGTGCTTACTAATATATTCATTGGATGTAATATTCACACTTTTTTCCCAAAATATTTTAACTAAAATAAGCACATATGTTACATTTTGCCTATCAATATAACAGAAGATATTTCTAAAAAAAGACATTTATGAATCCTTATTTTACCTAGTTTGCTTATGCTTACTCACAGACTACAGCATTTGTCACATCATGTAATATTAGTTGATATCATATGCCATTAGGAGTAAAGAAAGCGACACTAATCACTGAAACAATTTCTAAAATGTACACAATCAGGTAATTTATTCAAGAAGTTCTAGAATCTATTATTACCGCTTAATTCTTGTGAGTGTAAGTGTCCTTGAGGTACTTCATTATATGATGTCTTGCAGAGGCTAGAAACCATTTCCCTTTTCCTGTCAAAGAAACAGCCACATTAGAAAGCAGCACAAAAACGAAACAAAACACCACACACACAAAATATTTATGCCATTTTTCCATTAAAATATTAGCAAGCCTATCAACAGTTTGAGATTCTCCAGTCTCTTACTCCATAAAAACCTTTGTTAAAAGACCATCCAAGTGATAGTGAATTATATACTCTTCATCCCAGAATTCCCACCTTGCTTCTTTTAGACATCTCTCTATGGAGCAGAATTTACCCTGGTCAGTAAGCAGTGCCCATGATTCACTATCCTTTGGCTGTCGTCCAATTTTTGCTACTCTTAATTCAAGTCACAGCAAATTTTATAGAAAGTTATTATAGAAAGGAAAAACAAGAGTATCTTTAAATAGCAAAGAATCCCAGATTCCACAACCTGTCAGTAAAAATTTTTTGAAAAGATGATTTATCTAATCACCTAACATGTAAATAACTCAAATCATAGAATGTTAGTGTTAGAAGAAATCTCAAGGGTCCGTCTAGTACAAGATTCTTGTACAGATGTGGAGACTGAGGCCCAGAGATATAAAGTGAATTGTACAAGAGCCTAAGCTAGCAAGTGAGGTCAATAAGGACCCAACGTTAAGTTTTTGAATTCCACATACAGTGATCTTAGCTCTACGCCACCCTCCCTAGAGCATAGTCTTAGTTTGCACAAACTATTTTGCATACTTTATGTGGAAATGATAGATGATTCTGAAAAGAAAAACCCAAATCTTAATGCAACATTTAAGGGAAAAAAAAAAAACCACAACAATGATTTAAATACCGAATAATTGAGGAAGATGTACAAAGGGGTGATAAAGTCTTGTGAACACTGTACTGATTCGGAAACTTGAGTGAAGACCTTTCTTTCTTAGTCATCTTCTCCTTCAACAGCTTCACTGAGGAAGAGGCAATCTAGAGCCAAATGCAGGAATGTTGGTGCCTGAGATCACACTGGTAAACCAGCATTACTGGAAAATAAACCTCTTAAAAAGATAGCTAATCATATCTGGGTTCCTCACTGATGTAAAATTGCTTTTTGTAATGGAATTAGAGTTTACATACACTAAAATTTTAAATAAACTATAGAATTTTTTTTGCAGAGTCATGTTTTTCTAAGTATGCAACTAAACCACCTTATTAATGTCGTGTCAATTTAAAATAGTGGATTTCACAAAGCAGGGCAAATCTATGGTATAGTGAAGAGAAGACCACCAGATTCTAGGCTACATATATGGGCTTTGACTAGATGAGCAAAATAATGTGGAGAATCAACACAGTTATTCAAATAACACAGGTACTTATGCTTTAAATCATCCTCATGACTGAGAAAATTATCCACTTAACATGTATATGCATAAGCATGATTCAAAAGTGGCAAGTAGCTGGGTAGACAGAAAAGCATCACTTTAGAAAATGAGGACTGTAATAATAGGTGTCTTCAATTTTACGTGGAGCCTAGAACCTTGTTTACATGGAGTCTAGGCCCCTTTTGAAGCACAGAAGTATGCAGAGTAAAATCTGTCTTTGTCTCAGCTCCAGGCTGGAAAAAAAAGAGAGAGAGAGAGAAGAAAGAGTACTCCTCTGGATTAGTTATAGTGATAGATCTACCCACACAAGTACCGAACTCAAATCTACACTAAATATGTGGGGTAGGAGAATAGAAACCAAAAAAGTCATTTAAAGTTGTCCCATGTTCATCACATCTCTGAAGTGCAGTGCAGAAGAGAATTCAAATTCTCTTGGAGGAGAATACTCTAGATCCAGACTCACGTGAGATTCCCACAGATTTAGATCAACAATATATGAGAAAATAAACAAAAAGTACAAAGCACCCAAGGACATAAGTTAATGAGTAAGAAGCAGACAAAGCAATAAACAGAAGATTTAGATCCACCAGGGACTTTATATTATATTTATCAGGTATCAGTCTTGAAACAACTAAAGAACATGACCAAAAAACACGACATAAGGCAGATTATAAGAAGAACCAAATGGGGGTTCCAGGGTGGCTCAGTCGGTTGAGCGTCTGACTTCGGCTCGGGTCATGATCTGGCGGTTTGTGAGTTCAAGCCCCGCGTCAGGCTCTGTGCGCAAAGCTCAAAGCCTGGAGCCTGCTTCAGATTCTGTGTCTCCCTCTCTCTCTGCCTCTCCCCTGCTCATGCTCTGTCTCTCTCTGTCTCTCAAAAATAAATAAATGTTAAAAAAAAAAATTCTTTTTAAAAAGAAGAACCAGGGGCGCCTGGGTGGCTCAGTTGGTTGAACGTCCGACTTCGGCTCAGGTCATGATCTCGCGGTCCATGAGTTCCAGCCCCGCATCGGGCCCTGTGCTGACTGACAGCTCAGAGCCTGGAGCCTGTTTCAGATTCTGTGTCTCCCTCTCTCTCTGACCCTCCCCCGTTCATGCTCTGTCTCGCTCTGTCTCAAAAATAAATAAACGTTAAAAAAAATTTTTTTTTAATTAAAAAAAAAGAAGAACCAAATAAAGTTTCTAGAGGTAAAAAATATAAGCACTGAAATTAAATTCTCAATAGACAATTTAAACTAGAGATTATATTCAGCTGGAGAAAGATAAACGAGAAAGCAGATGGGAGAAATTACCCAGATGAGATAGACAGTATATCTAAGTACATCATATAGTGAATGAAGCAGGCTGAATGGTGGCCCCAAAAAGATAGGTCCATGTCCTAATCCTTGGAACCTGTATATGTGACTTTATTTGGATAAAAGGTCTGTGGAGAGGGAACAAAGTTAAGGATCTCAAGATGAGATATACAATGAAGTGTTTATAAAAATGGAAGGAGACTTGAGATATAAACACAGGGGAGAAGACCATATATAGAGCAAGATGGGGGCCAAGATTAAAGTTATGCTGCCACAGCCAAGGAATGCTCAGGGTCACTGTTACAACAGCAGAAGTGTTAACAGAGAGTATAGTAATAAAAATAAAGATCTAATGGAGAAGGAAGGGGAAAATGTCATATTCTTCTGAATGGGTTCCTTGTTACATTTTTTGTAAAAAAAAAAAAAAAAAAGAAGAAGGAGGAGGAGGAGGAGGAAGAAAAAGAGGAGGAACAGGGGAAGGAAGAGAAAGAAGAAGAAATATTTAAGATTGTGACATTTCAGGGGTACCTAGGTGGCTCAGTAGGTTAAGTGTCTGCACAAATTTCAGTTAAGGTCATGATCTCATGGTCATGAGATCAAGTCCACGTCAGGCTCCAGGCTGGGTGTGGAGCCTGCTTAGGATTCTCTCTCTCCCTTTTCCTCTGCCCCTCTGCCCCTTTCCCCTGCTCACACTCTCTCTCTCTTCTCAAAAAAAAAATGATTTTGATTGATGTGACATTTCAATACTTGGACTAAAATGTGATGGAATGTTTGAAAGCTAAAAACAATGCTCAAAAGTAAAACATTTTCAGATCATATGTACCTCAGTTCTTTCAGTATGCAACTGTACTTGTAAACTTTTCTTTCTTCTGAACTTTTTCTCTCCTGAAAAATCAGAGGATTTCTCTTCTCCACAGAGGAATATTGATGTTTCATACCTAAATTGCACAGAAAATTGGAATAATTCCTGAGTTGCTTTTTTTCTTACTTTTTCTTTTTTTCATCTTTTACCTATAGAAAATTTCAAGCATATACAAAAGTAGACAGACTAATGTGATGATTGGGGCGACTGGGTGGGTCAGTCGGTTAAGTGACTTTGGTTCAGATCATGATCTCATGGTTCATGGGTTGGAGCCCCGCATTGGGCTCTGTGCTGACAGTTCAGGGTCTGGAGCCTGCTTCAGATTCTGTGTCTCCCTCTCTCTCTGTCCCTCCCCCACTCATGCTCTGTCTCTGTCTCTCAAAAATAAATAGACGTGAAAAAGAATAATGTGACAATCTTCCCATGTACCCATCACCCAGCTTCAATAATAGGCAATCCTATTTCAGCTATATCCCTACTCCAGTTTCTTATTATTTTGAAGCAAATTCCAACATCATATTATTTCATGAGTGAAAATTTTAATATTAATTTCTACAAGGTGCTTTTTCTTTTATTTTTGAAAAAAAAAATTTAATGTTTATTTGTGAGAGAGGCAGCGCACAAGCAGAGGAAGGGCAGAGAGAGAGAGAGAGAGAGAGAAAGAGAGACAGAATCCGAAGCAGGCCCCAGGCTCCCAACGCAGGGCTCGAACTCACAAACTGCGAGATCATGACCTGAGCAGAAGTCAGACGCTTAATAAGCCACCCAGGTGCCCCAAGGTGTTTTTTCTTTTAAAAAACCACATTTAAAACACAATTATGACACCCTAAAAGTTAACAATAATTTCTTAGTATCATCAAACATGGTCAGTGTTCAAATTTCCAATTGTTTCATAAATGTCAAAATTTATTAACACTCTGCATAAGGATTCAGTAAGGTCACCATTACAGTTTGTTGATTGATGTGTCTTTTAGATCTCTTTTTTTATCTATAGGCTCTTTTTCCAAGTCTTTTATCATCCTCATTATCACTATTGCCAGGCAATTTGTACTATAGATTTTCCAGTCTGGATTTTGCTAATTATATCACCATGGTTGTAGAATTTTAAAGACTTGATCAGATTAACTTCAACAGATTAAGTGTTGAACCACTAAACTGTACACCTAAAACTAGTACTATACTATATGTTAACTGGAATTCAAATTAAAACTTAAAAAAGATAGCCAGGTGATTTTAACGTGTAGATAAATTTGATAGTCACTATGCAAACCACAGGCTTGTTCCTATTCAGAACTCCCATCAATTGGTCTATAACTCAGTATTTTATAAGAAATACCTTATTCTTCCTTATAAAGGAACTAAAAGCAAAACTAAAAGCTCTTTAGCAGAAGTGGCTCCTTTTTAGAGTAACCTGCTATACAAGGGCTACTTAAGTAATACAAAGGACAATGATAGGATTGAATCTATAACATCTTCAGATGAATTTGGCCCCAAGCAAAATTGTGATGTAGAGGTAATTTTTATCATGCACCTACCTCACTGCCCTTCCTTAGCAGGTACCTTGCCCTTTTGACTCTCTATCCCTTTAAATCTAATCCCATGAATTCCTGCCCTGAGAGTGCCATTACCTTGCTCTTAGCCCCCCTGAATCTGCCCTATTATTAGTCTCCTCTGCAGTCCTCCACTCACAAAGGGAATGACTTTAACTCTTTTGATTACGACCCAGAGTATAAAATACATTTCTATTGAGATGTAGTACACATATACAAAGAGAGAGAACTGAAGTAATTTCACAAAATAATACTTGTTATGTGAAAAACACTCTAGTGTCTTCAATATTATTCAAATTTCTTTTTAAACAAAATACCAGTTAGTGACCTCCTAAGTTGATTTTATAACACACAAGTGAGTCATAATCTAGAATCTACTGCTACTTTATATCACCCATCCTCTCCCCATATATCTCCATTGAGATCTTCATATTTCTGGAATAATTATGATTTCCACATTACTACATGATTTTTCAAATCCTTTATTATTTTTCTAAAGTATAAGTGTGTTTATGTTATGAGCTGCCTCAAACATTTTACAGAATTGGGATGACTTACTATAAATAATGAATAAGTGAAAACATTTGTTCTGTATCCTATTCTCCTAGGGCATTGTGTCTCCCAGGTAACCTAGTTTATACAGTGCTAATGAAAGAATGTAAAGGAACACTTCCACCATCTCCCATTCCTTCCTAGGTGACAAGTTTTATTGCGATGTTCTAGAAATAATTATTTTGCCTTTTGTCACTGAACATAAAGGAATAGTGGGATTCTCCATGAGATTATCACCAGATTTGTCAGCAGGAACCTTGCAGGCCAGAAGGCAGTGGTATGGTATATTTAAAATCCTGGGGGCAAAAAAAACCAAAAACAAAAACTTGCCAACCAAGAGTACTCTACCCCCCAAAGCTGTCCTACAGAACCGAAAGACAGATAGTTTCCCAGACGACAAAAAAAAAAAAAAAGGCTAAAGGAGTTCATCACACTAGATAGACTGACCTTATAAGAAATGTTAAAGTGGGGGTGCCGAGGTGGCTCAGTCGGTTGAACGTCCACCTTCAGCTCAGGTCACGATCGCATAGCTCGTGAGTTCGAGCCCCATGTCAGGTTCTGTGCTCAAAGCTCAGAGCCTGGAGCCTGCTTCAGATTCTGTGTCTCCCTCTCTCTCTGCCCTTCCCTTGCTCACACTGTCTCTCTCTCTCTCTCTCAAAAATAATAAATAAACATTAAAAAAGAAAAAAGAAATGTTAAAGGGAGTTCTTCAAGCTAAAATGAAAGGATGCTAATTAGTAACATGAAAACAAATGAAAGTGTAAATCTCACTGGTAGAGGTAAACATATAGTTAAATTCAGAATACTGAAATCTTGTAATGGTGGAAGGTAAATCACATATAACTCTCACATAAAGGTTAAAAGATAAATGTATTAAAAACAACAATAATCTGTTAATGGATACACAAATATAAAAAGATGTAAGTGGTGACATCAAAAACAAAATGAGAGTGAGGTGTTAAAATGCTGAACTTTTGTATACATTTGAAGTTAAGTTGTTACCAGTTTAAAATAGGCTTATAAGATGTTTTAAATTTTTTTTTTTAACGTTTATTTATTTTTGAGACAGAGAGAGACAGAGCATGAATGTGAGTGTCAGAGAGAGGGAGACACAGAATCTGAAACAGGCTCCAGGCTCTGAGCTGTCAGCACAGAGCCCGACGCGGGGCTCAAACTCACGGACCGCGAGATCATGACCTGAGCCGAAGTCGGACGCTTAACCGACTGAGCCACCCAGGCGCCCCAATGTTTTATATAAGCCTTATGGTAACCACAAAGCAGAAACCTACAGTAAATATACAAAAGATAAAAAGAAAGGAATCAAAGTATATCACTAGAAGGGCACCTGGCTGGCTCAGTCAGTGGAACATGTGATTCTTGATCTCGAGGTTGTAAGTTTGAGCCCCACATTGGTTGTAAAGATTACTTAAAAGTTAAAAAATATAATTTTAAGTATATCACTAGAGAAAATCATCAAATCACAAAGGGAGAGAGTAAGAGGAAGAAAGGAACAAAGAAAACAAGCAACCAAGCCAGAAAACAAGCAACAAAATGGCAACAGTAAGTCCATACCTATCAATAATCACCTTCAATGTAAATGGACTAAATTCTCCAATCAAAAGACAGAGTGGCTGAATAGATTAAAAGAAAAAAAAAAAAAGACCCAAATATCTGCTGCCTCCTAGAGACTCCCTGTAGCTTTAAGGACACTTATAGACTGAAAGTGAAGGGATGGAAAAAGATATTCCATGAAAATGGAAACCAAAAGAGGGCAAATCTAGCTATAGTCATATTAGACAAAATAAATTTCAATAAATATTTTTTGTTTTTTGCTTTTTTAATTTTTTTAATGTTTGTTTATTTTTGAGAGAAAGAGACACACAGAGAGTGAGCGGGGGAGGGGCAGAGACAGAGGGAGACACTGAATCCAAAGCAGGCTCCAGGCTCTGAGCTGTCAGCACAGAGAGCAACACGGGGCTCAAACCCATGAACCATGGGATCATGGCCTGAGCGAACGTCAGTCACTTAACCAACTGAGCCACCCAGGCACCCCTCAATACGTGTTTTTTTTTTAATGTTTATTTTTGAGAGAGAGAGACAGAGCATGATTGAGGGAGGGGCAGAGAGAGAGAGGGAGACACAGAATCTGAATCTGAGCTGTCAGCACAGAACCCCATGTGGAGCTCCAATTCACGAACCGTGAGAGCATGAACTGAGCTGAAGTTGGACGCTTAACTGACTGAGCCACCCAGGTGCTCCCATCAATGGATGTTGTTTTTTTTTTAATGTTTATTTATTTTTGAGAGAGACAGAGACAGAATGCAAGTGGGTTAGGGGCAGAAAGACAGGGAGACACAGAACCCGAAGCAGACTCCAGGCTCTGAGCTGTCAGTACAGAGCCTGATGTGGGGCTCAAACCCACGAGCTGTGAGATCATGACCTGAGCCAAAGTCGGACGCTCAACCGACTGAGCCACTCATGTGTCCCTCAATGTATGTTTTTAAGCCAAAAATTACAACAAGAGACAAACAAGAATCATTACATAATGATAAAGGGGTGAATTAATCAAGAGGATATAGCAATTGCAGTGTTTATGTATCCAATATTAGAGCATCTAAACATACAAAACAAATACTAACAGATCTGAAGGGAGAAATAGACAGCAATGCAGCAATAGTAAGGGACACTTAAATACCCCCACTTTCAACAGTAGATAGACTAACTAGAGAAAAATGAAGGAGAACATTGAACTTCAACTATACTGGAAACCAAATGGACCTAACAGACATATAGAGAGCATTCTATCCAACAGCAGCAGCATATACATTCTCCTCAAGCACACATGCAACATTCTCCAGGAT
The DNA here is from genome assembly GCF_046562875.1 of Panthera onca. Classification (NCBI taxonomy): domain Eukaryota; kingdom Metazoa; phylum Chordata; class Mammalia; order Carnivora; family Felidae; genus Panthera; species Panthera onca. The sequence continues at coordinate 1,290,071 of NW_027675816.1, read as the reverse complement.
AGATAATTTGTTAGGCCACCAAACAAGTCTTTAAAATCTTAAGAAGACTGAAATCATATCAAACATCTTCTGTGACCACAAAGGTATAAAACAAGAAATCAATTACAAGAAAAAAAATGAAAAAAATGACATATGTAGCGATTAAACAATATGTTCCTGAACAACCAATTGGTCAAAGAGAAAATCAAAAGGGAAATAAAAAATACCTGGAGACAAAGTAAATGAAAACACAGTATACCAAAACTTATTGGATGCAGCAAAAGCTGTTCTAAGAAAAATGTTTATAGAGATAAACACCTACATAAAGAAAAAAGAGGGGCACCTGGGTGGCTCAGTTGGTTGAGAGTCCGATCGGCTCAGGTCATGATCTCACATGACAGCTGATAGCACAGAGCCTGGAGCCTGCTTTGGATTCTGTGTCTCCCTCTCTCTCTGCCCCTCCCCCACTCACACTCTGTCTCTGTGTCTCAAAAATGGATAAACGTTAAAAAATAAAACTTAAAAAAAAGAAAAAAGAAAGATCTCGAATAAACAACTTAATTTTATACCTCAAGGAACTGGAAGGGAAAAAGGAACTAAGCCCAAAGTTAATAGAAGGAAGGAAATAACAAAGCTCAGAAATATAGACTAAAAAGACAATAGAAAAGATAAAAGAAGCTAAGAGTTTGTCTTTTGAAAAAATAATCAAAATTGACAAATCTTACTAGACTAAGAAAAAAAGAAAAGTCTCAAATAAAATCAGAAATAAAGAGGAGACATTCAACTGATAACAGAAATACTAAAGCTCATAAGAAATTACTATGAACAATTATATGCCAACAAATTAGATAACCTAAAAGAAATTTATAAATTTCTAGAAACATACAAGACTGAATCATGAAGACATAGAAAATGTGAACAGACCAATTATTAGTAAGGAGATTGAATCAGTAATCAAAGACCTCCCAACAAAGTCCAAGATGGCTTCACTGGTGATTTCTACTAAACATTTAAGAATTAACACCAATCCTTCTCAAACTCTTCCCAAAAACTGAAGAGGAGGGAACACTTCCAAACTTGTTTTATGAGGCCAACACTACGGGTAACAAAACCAGACAAGGACACTACAAGAAAAGAAATCTGCCGTCCAATATCCCTGATAAACATAGATGCAAAAATTCTCAACGCAATATTTCAATAGTACATTATATTAGTACAATATTATTACAATACAATATTAATACTAATTAGTACAATACAATACTAATATTGTACAGTATTAGTACAATATACTAATATTTCAATTGTACATTAAGAGGATCATAGACCATGATCTAGTGGGATTTACTTCTGGAATTCAAGGATGGTTCAACATAGGCAAAAAGGTAAATGTGATACCCCACAATATAGGGAAAAACCCATTCTTCTTCTGTGTTTCTCCTTTACTCCTCCATGACTACCACACTCACAACACTTCTGACACCAGATGTGTGAGGTATTCTTCCCCACCACCAAGCAATTCTCTGCCACACCAACTGGGTGTGGCACCAACTGGGTCCTACAATTTACCTCAATTCTAACACTATCTACCTGGATATACTGTCAGATTCCACAGGTTAAGGGATCAGTCCCACAAGACTGCTCCCACCCCACTTGTGCCAATCACAACTCCAGATTGTGACCTGTGCTTCGGACTCATCACCTATAAATGAGAGGCTCCCAAAAGACCCTCCTTGGATTTGATTAATTTGCTAGAAGAGCTCACAGAACTTAGAAAAATAGTTACATATGTTTACCAGTTTATTTTTTAAAATATGATAAAAGATACAGGTGAATAGCCAGATGAAGGGACACATAGGGCAATGTCTGGCAGGATCTTAGCACAGGAGCTTCTGTCCCCAAGGATTTGGGAGGACATCAGCCTCCTGGTATGTGGATGTGTTTACCAACCTGGAAGATCTCTGAATAGGCCTATACTATTGAGATTTTTATGGAGGCTTATTCATGTAGGTAGGATCAATTATTAATTCCATTTCCAGTCCCCTTCCCCTCTCTGGAGAACTTCTAGGTTGGTGAACACATCCACAGACTAGGAGGGTGACACATCCCAACCCCATGGGGACAGAAGCTCCTGTGCTTGGGACCCTCCCAAACCTCACCCAATGAATATCTTCATGTGACTATTCTTCTGTATACTCAGTCATGTCCTTTAATAAACTGCTGAACATAAATGTGTCCCTGAGTTCTGTGAGATGCTCTAGCAATTAATTAAACCTGAGTAGGGGTCATGGGAACCTCTGATTTGTACCCAAGTCAAACAGATTACAAAATCAATAGACAAAAATCAGTTGTATTTCTATACACTAACAAGAAACTATCAGAAAGATAAATTAAGAAAACAATCCCATTTACAATAGCATCAAAAAACAAAATACTTAGAAACAGATTTAACCAAGGAGGTGAAAGATGAGTACACTGAAAACCATAAAACATTAATGAAAAACACTGAAGAAGACACAAATAAACGGCAGGATGTTTTGTGTTTGTGGACTGGAAGAATTAATATTTTTAAAATGTCTTATACTACCCAAAGTGATTTATATATTAAATGCAATTCCTGTCCAAATTCCACTGGCATTTTTTGCACAGAAGTAGAATAAATAATCCTAAAATTTGTATAGAATCACAAGAGACCTCAAAGAGCTAAAGCAATTTTGAAAAGGAAATAGTAACACTTGTAGAACATAGTAAGCTCTTCGACATTGGACAATAATGTTTTGGATTTGACACAAAAAGCAAAGGCAACAAAAGCAAAATTAACAAGCGGGACTACATCAAACTAAAAAGTTTCTGGACAGCAAAGGAAACCATCAGCAAAATGAAAAGGGAATCTATAGAATGGGAGAAAATATTTGCAAACCATATATCTGATGAGTCAATATTCAAATATACAAGGAATTCATACAACTCAATAACATAAATAATCCAATTTTAAAAGGACTTGAATAGACATTTTTCCAAAAAAAGACATACAAATGGCCGACAGGTACATGAAATGGCTCACAATCGCTCATCATCAGGGAAATGCAAATCAAAACCATAATGACGTATCATCTCATACCTGCTAGAATAGCTGTTTTCAAGGAGGCAAGAAACGAGTATTGGCAAGAATGTGGAGGAAAGGAAACACTTGTGCACTGCTGGTGGGAATGTAAATTGGTGCAGCCACTATGGAAAACAATGTGGAGTTTCCTCAAAAAATTAAAAATATAACTACAATATGATCCTGCAATTCCATTTCTGGCTATATATCTGAAGGCAATGAAAACACTCTCAAAGAGATATCTGCACTCCTATATTCATCACAGCATTATTCACAACAGCCAAGGTATGGAAACAATATAAATGTCAATCAACAGATAAATGGCTAAAGATGTGTCATCACACACACACACACACACACACACACACACACACACACACACACAGGAATACTACCCAGCCATGCAACATGGATGGACCTTGAGGGCATCATGTGAAGTAAAACAGGTCAGACATAGAAAGGCAAATACTGGACGATCTTATATATATGTGGACTCTAAAAAAGCCAAATTCATAGAAACAGAGAGTAGAAGGGTGGTTTCCAGGGATGGAGGTGGGGGAAATAAGAAAAGGGAGAGGCTGGTAAAAGGGTAGAAACTTTCAGTTAAAAGATAAATAAGGTCTGTGGGCCTAATGTATAACATGGCTATAGTTGATAACACTATATTGCACAATGGAAATTTGCTAAGAGAGTAGAACCTAAGTGTTCTCACCAACATAGTAAGTAAATAAGGTAAACATGTGAAATGAGTAAAAGGTGGTAATCATTTCACAATGTAAACATATATTAAATCTTCACATTGTAGACTTAAATACATTATTTTGTCAAAAAAGACAAACTTGCAGGCATATGGATAATTGCTCTGCTGTAACTAGAAGCCCATGGTGGCTTATAGGCTTCCACATAGCTGTGAGAGAAATGAGAAAAAAAATGAAAAGAATGGCTACCTAGGAGTTAAAACTATACCAAAAGAAAGGCCACAAATATGCATGATCCTCCACACTTAGTACCTTATGAGAACACAGGAGCTACATTTTTGGTTCTCTCAAGCTTGCAGCAGTATAATTCCATTAAGTGAGTTCAGAGTTTAACTTACCTTTTTTTGTGCTCTAGCCTCAAACCCCTAATTTCATGTGAAATTGTCTTCTGTGTCATTTGAGAAAACTTGATGTCTTTCTTGTTGTCAATATGTCTCGATGGCAAGTTGGTTGCAAGAGAATTACAGCCTTCATCTGATAAATCGCTATTTTCTTCTGCCTGGGGAGTAACCAAGAGCCACAGTCAACCATGTTCTCTTTGCACAGGCAAGTTCAGTATGACCTTCTGGGTCAAATAATTCATTGTAGATAAATATTTTCTCTAAAGTGATGCTACCAGACAGAATTTTGTTGAAAAGGATTTAATTATCAGTGCATTAGTTCACATTAGGTACATGTTCTAAATGTCACCAACTATCCTTAGTGCATTATGTAGCTATAAAATGCCCAGCATTCGTGAACATAGCTAACGGTTGTGGAATCTAGTTCTTAAGGCATCTTTAAACTTACTTCATTAAATTAAAAACTCTTCTCCATGAACATAAGGGAAGGGAAGTGAAAATAATATAAAAACAGGGAGGGGGACGAAACATAAGAGACTCTTAAATATGGAGAACAAACAGAGGGTTACTGGAGGGGTTGTGGGAGGGGAGATGGGTTAAATGGGTAAGGGGCATTAAGGAGTCTCCTCCTGAAATCACTATTGCACTATATGCTAACTAACTTGGATGCAAATTAAAAATATATAAAGTAAAATTTAAAAAAATAATTAAAAAGAAATAAAAACTCTTCTCTACATCCACTATCAAGAGGATGAGAAGACAAGCCACAGACTGAGAGTAAATACTTAGAAAAGACATATCTGATAATGGGCTTTACTCAAAGTACTGTTATTCTGTATATTCAAAAATATATACAAAGAACTCTTAACAATAAGAAAAAGCACAACCCAACTTAAAAATGGGCAAAAGATCTTAACAAAGAAGACGTGCAGATGGCAAACAAGCAAATGAAAAGATCATTTGCTCAACATCATGTCAATAGGAAAGTGCAAATTAAAACATCAAGATACCACTACACATCTGTTAAAATGGCCAAATCCAAAATACTGACAAAACCAAATGCTGGCAAGGATGTGGAGCAAGAGGAACTCTTATTCATTGCTGGTGGGAATGCAAAATGGCACAACCACTTTGAAAGACAGTACTAAACATACTTATACCATATTTTGCAGCAATTACACCTTACTGGTATTTACCAAAGGAGTAGAAAACATATACCCACACAAAAACCTGCACACAGACGTTTAAAACAGCTTTATTCAGAATTGCCAGAACTTGGGGAAAAAAACAGTGCCCTTCAGCAGATGAATGGCAGTAGACTCAGTACATGAACTGTGGTACATCTAGAAAATGGAATACTATCTGGCACTAAAAAGAAAGGAACTATCAAGCCATGAAAAGACATGGAGGAAACTTAAATACATATTGCTAAGTAAAATAAGCCCATCTGCAAAGGCTACATACTATATGATTCCAACTATATGACATTCTGAATAGGTTAAACTATGAAGACTACAGAGACCAGCGGTAGTCAGTGGAGGAGGGAGAAAATGAATAAGCAGAGCACAGAAGATACGTAGGGCAGTGAAACTATTCTATATACTATAATAATGGCTACATGTCACTATACATTTGTCCAAACTCACAGAGTGCACAATACTGAATCAACCCCAATGTAAAGTATGGACTTTGGGTGATAAAGATATGTCCGTGTAGGTTTATTGATTGTAACAAATGTACCACGGTGGTGTACGATGTTGATAGCGGAGGAGGCTGCACATGTATAGAGGCAGGGAGTATATGGGAACTCCCCACTCAACTTTGCTGTGAATCTAAAACTGCTCTAAAAAATAAAAGTCTATCGAGAAAAAAAATAAAGCAGCTATATTTCTTCTAAACAGACACCTCCCCCTCCAAAAAAGAACTAGGGCCTACGAGCAATGAACATGTTTAGAAAAAGAGGAATGAAGTGAGAAATATACTCTTTTGAAATGCGGCTGTTTGCAGGTCATCTGGGTAGCTCAGTGGGTTAAGCATCCAGCTCTTGGTTTCAGCTTAGGACATGATCTCACAGTTCATGAGTTCGAGCCCTGCATCGGGCTCTTTGCTGACAGTGCAGAGCCTGCTTGGGATTCTCTCTCTCCTTCTCTCTCTCTGCCCCTCCACTGTTCATCCTCACTTTCTCTCTCTCTCTCTCTCAAAAATAAAGAAACTTAAAAAAAAAAAAAAAAACATGGCTGCTTGCTTAAAACAACTGGACTGCATCTAGCTGATCAAAGGTATATTAGTTTTTAACCCCTGAACAAATTACAAAGGCCATGTATAAAGCAGATCACTAAGGGAGTTTAGAGAATCTCTATTTCTACACAAAATGTAAATTAAGGGAACTATTTCAGTGACTTTTAGGGTCTGCATACATTCATCTTACAACAGAGGCACACCTTTAACAACCTGCTTCAAAAAGGCAATCTGATTTGCTGCCCTAATATTTATTAGGAATGATGAAAAGTTTCCTAGAGATGTTGAGAAAAATGACTCAAAACAGAAACCAGGAAAATAAAAGGAGGAAGATCTAAAAAGACAGAGAGGCACAAAAACCTGTTATCAAAGACCAGATGAACAGAAGCAGTCAAATAGTGAACAGAAACTTTGATGATACAGAAAAGGAAGAAAATAATCTCTGAAATTCTGTGGTTAAAGGTGAACTGTCTGTGAAGTATAAACTACACAGTCTAAGGAAGACAAACTGGTATGATATATTAATGCTGTTAATTATTTTAACTTTTAAGAATCAGCTCTTCCAAATCAGCTCATGAGGATACAATCAACTAAGTATTAGGTATAAAAAAGTGGAACAGGTTAATAGACATATCACACTTCTTGGTACTTAGCAAGAAGCCTTGAAATTTTTTTTTTTTTTTTTTTTTTTTTGCAGGGGTGGGGGGGCGCCTGAGTGGCTCGGTTGGTTAAACATCTGACTTTTGTTTTTAATTTTTTTAATGTTTATTTATTTTTGAGAGAAAAAGAGACACAGATGAGTGGGAGAGAGGCAGAGAGAGAGGAAGACACAGAATCCAAAGCAGGCTCCAGGCTCTGAGCTGTCAGCACATAGCCCGTCGTGGGGCTTGAACCCAAGAACCATGAGATCATGATCTGAACCAAAGATGGATGCTTAACCGACTGAGCTGCCCAGGTGCCCCTAACTTTTGATTTCAGCTCAGGTCATGATCTCACAGTTTGTGAGATCCAGCCTCACACCACGCTGTCTGCTGACAGCACAGAGCCTGCTTGGGATCCTCTCTCTACTTCTCTCTGCCCCTCTCCCACTCATGTTCTCTCTAGTGCACATGTGCTCTCTCTCAAAATAAATCAATAAACGTTAAAAAAATTTTTTTTTAATTTCTTTCGGATTACAGTATAGGTACATGTCATATGGTAGCACCAGATCCATTGAAAGCATATATTTAAAAGGTTAAGACTCTCAGTTGACAATGTTGAATTTTTCCTGAGCCTTGTGCTCCTGGAAAACAGTGAAGATTAAAGGAATCCCTTCACCCTTTTGTGTTCTGAAAAATGGCTTGCTGCAAGGAATCACCCTTTTCCCCCATAAGCTTTAGATAAAACTCACAGATGCCACCCTTGTTTACCTATGTCAAGGCCAAATATCTTCAAAATTCCTTTTCTTTGCTCTACGAAATGATTTGCTAAACTGTTTTAACCCCACTGATTAATTAGAACAAAAGGATTATTAGCCAAAATGTGGTTAAGCTTTCCTCCTTCCTCCAGGCCCCTAAAATATTCTCTGATCTGTTTATCTCATCATGCCACTCTTTCATCCCACTTCCCCCAATCCAGTTCCTAGCCTTGTTGACTCCTCTCCATGAAAGAAAAGCCATTTTTGCCTAGCCCTTGAGCTCCTTGAAGATCTTATGGTCACAGCCTTCCCTCTCCTATTTCAATAAATAGTCCCTTTCCTCCCTTGGAATAATCCTTTCGAATAAAGTCTCTCCTTACTAAGTCCGGGTTTGTTTTTTGTTTGACACAATACTGGCCAATGGATAAGAACATCTCCTGAATCACAGGGGAGAAGGCTAGAGACACTTGGTATCTTTTAGATTACCTTCTGGTTAGACTCCCACATCATTAATTATGTTACCTACAACCATTTATGTAGGTTTAAATCCTTTATTCTCCTAAAAAATTATCCCAGTCCCCTACCCCGCAAAATACTCTCAACATACACCACAGACCTCTTGATATTGCTGGGATGAAAGTTCATTATATGCCCACTAAAAGAACTCAAAACTCACCTTAGTTATTAAAAGATCCTATAATTATATTGCTCTATGAATCTGCTTACTGATTATGGGTGTGAGATAAATATAAACTAATTTTTTAATGTAAACTATTTTTAAAGAAGAAGAAGAAGAAGAAGAAGCAGCAGCAGCAGCAGCAGCCTTTAGAAACTATTTTTGAAAAAAATACCTGGCAGAATAAAGGTACTTTACTTTCCATTTTTCAGTTTAGAGATAAATTCGGCCCTTGAGGACTCAAAGGTCTTGATGAACAAGTATGAATGAGCACAAAAGGATTTCCTGCCAAAAAAAAAAAAAAAAAGATAAGAAAAAAATCATATGCCTGCTTAAGAGACTTAATTACATTTACCTACCTGGTTATCCCTGTAATGTAACACAGTATAATACCAAATAGATATTCCCCAAGCCATATATGTGTACAAAAACTAGAAAAAGCAGTTAGTAGATTGTAATTCGCAGGAGATCACACTGTACCTTAATTTTACCTTTTGTGGTATAAGAAGTAGAGAAATCCAAAACAAATGACATAAAAGGCAGAGAAATCCAGTTATATTTATTTATTCAAATAAACCCAGAGAAACAGAACTACTAACATAGCAGCAATTCCCAATGTTATTTAATGCTTACTATATACTAGACATTATGATGAACACTTTAACATAAATTATTTCATTTATTCCTTACAGATATTTTTTTAAGGAATTATCATTATCTTTATTTTACAGATGAGGAAAATAAAGACTCAGATCAAGTTGTCCAAGATTATACCGCCAACAAATAGCGGAGTCAGAATTTGAAGTCAGACAGCCTAACTCAAGAGCCATGGTCTTCAGCACCCTATAACATCGCCTCTCAAAAAAATACTATTGTAAACAAAAGATGCCTTAGCCTGTTTTAAATCAAAGATTTCCACATCACATACCAACCAATTTTCAAAATTCCTTGCATTTTCACAGGTTTTTTTTACTTATATCTGAGTTACAGTGGATGTGCTATTTATTACATTGCTAGTTATATTACATTGTTACAATTTTCAGGGTCATTTGCATACCATGAAGTTTTACTGCAAGTATTAATATTCTTAACAGAGATAGTACTTTAAAATCACTTACTTCTGAAATGTTATACTAATTACTGCTGAATGTGGTATGTCCAACATTCCTGGAATTCAAACCATGTTAAAAATCAAATGAAACCTTGTGACAAATAGCCATCTCAGAAGACATTAGGTGGCTATGCAGATTTCCCCAGCAACCCACTCGATGTAACCTCTTCGAGGTCTTCTCTCATGAGCTCAATCTTTACTTAGCAACTATTTGGTATAGTATGGTCTCCACCATTGTTACTGTCTTCACTATTCAACTGGCATTAATCATTTGCCTTGTATTTTTATTTGCCACATATACATCTCCTATATCAACTATAACTTATATTTCATGGATGGACTGAAAGAATGGATTGGTATCTTATCATTCTTTGAATTATTTCTCACAATAACAAGCACAATGCTATATGTATAAAACAAAGGAAGGAGAGAGGTTCCGGAAGATGGCGGCGTAGGAGGACGCGGGGCTCACAGCGCGTCCTGCCGATCACTTAGATTCCACCTACACCTGCCTAAAGAACCCAGAAAACCGCCAGAGGATTAGCAGAAGGGAGTCTCCGGAGTCAAGCGCAGACTAGAGGCCCACGGAAGAGGGTAGGAAGGGCGGCGAGGCGGTGCGCGCTCCACGGACTGGCGGGAGGGAGCCGGGGCGGAGGGGCGGCTCGCCGGCCAAGCGGAGCCCCCGAGTCTGGCTGGCAAAAGCGGAGGGGCCGGACGGACTGTGTTCCCACAGCAAGCGCGACTTAGCGTCTGGGAGGTCAGAAGTTAACAGCTCTGCTCGGAAAGCGGGAAGGCTGGAGGACAAAGGGAGGGAGAGCTGCTGAGCCCCCGGACGGCAGAGCTCAGCTTGGCGGGGAACAAAGGCGCCAGCGCCATCTCCCCCGCCCATCCCCCAGCCAAAATCCCAAAGGGAACCAGTTCCTGCCAGGGAACTTGCTCGCTCCGCGCAAACACCCAACTCTGTGCTTCTGCGGAGCCAAACCTCCGGCAGCGGATCTGACTCCCTCCCGCTGCCACAGGGCTCCTCCTGAAGTGGATCACCTAAGGAGAAGCGAGCTAAGCCTGCCCCTCCAGCCCCCGTGCACCTTGCCTACCCACTCCAGCTAATACGCCAGATCCCCAGCAACACAAGCCTGGCAGTGTGCAAGTAGCCCAGACGGGACACGCCACCCCACAGTGAATCCCGCCCCTAGGAGAGGGGAAGAGAAGGCACACACCAGTCTGACTGTGGCCCCAGCAGTGGGCTGGGGGCAGACATCGGGTCGGACGGCGGCCCCGCCCACTAACTCCAGTTATACACCACAGCACAGGGGAAGTGCACTGCAGGTCCTCACCACGCCAGGGACTCTCCAAAATGACCAAACGGAAGAATTCCCCTCAGAAGAATCTCCAGGAAATAACAACAGCTAATGAACTGATCAAAAAGGATTTAAATAATATAACAGAAAGTGAATTTAGAATAGTAGTCATAAAATTAATCGCTGGGCTTGAAAACAGTATACAGGACAGCAGAGAATCTCTTGCCATAAAGATCGAGGGACTAAGGAACAGTCACGAGGAGTTGAAAAACGCTTTAAACGAATTGCAAAACAAAATGGAATCCACGATGGCTCGGCTTGAAGAGGCAGAGGAGAGAATAGGTGAACTAGAAGATAAAGTTATGGAGAAAGAGGAAGCTGAAAGAAAGAGAGATAAAAAAATCCAGGAGTATGAGGGGAAAATTAGAGAACTAAGTGATACACTAAAAAAAAATAATATATGCATAATTGGTATCCCAGAGGAGGAAGAGAGAGGGAAGGGTGCTGAAGGGGTACTTGAGCAAATTATAGCTGAGAACTTCCCTGAACTGGGGAAGGAAAAAGGCATTGAAATCCAAGAGGCACAGAGAACTCCCTTCAGACGTAACTTGAATCGATCTTCTGCACGACATATCATAGTGAAACTGGCAAAATACAAGGATAAAGAGAAAATTCTGAAAGCAGCAAGGGATAAACGTGCCCTCACATATAAAGGGAGACCTATAAGACTCGTGACTGATCTCTCCTTTGAAACTTGGCAGGCCAGAAAGGCTTGGCACGATATCTACAGTGTGCTAAACAGAAAAAATATGCAGCCGAGAATCCTTTATCCAGCAAGTCTGTCATTTAGAATAGAAGGAGAGATAAAGGTCTTCCCAAACAAACAAAAACTGAAGGAATTTGTCACCACGAAACCAGCCCTACAAGAGATCCTAAGGGGGATCCTGTGAGACAAAGTACCAGAGACATCACTACAAGCATAAAACATACAGACATCACAATGACTCTAAACCCGTATCTTTCTATAATAACACTGAATGTAAATGGATTAAATGCACCAACTAAAAGACATAGGGTATCAGAATGGATAAAAAAACAAGACCCATCTATTTGCTGTCTACAAGAGACTCATTTTAGATCTGAGGACACCTTTAGATTGAGAGTGAGGGGATGGAGAACTATTTATCATGCTCCTGGAAGCCAAAAGAAAGCTGGAGTAGCCATACTTATATCAGACAAACTAGACTTTAAATTAAAGGCTGTAACAAGAGATGAAGAAGGGCATTATATAATAATCACAGGGTCTATCCACCAGGAAGAGCTAACTATTATAAATGTCTATGCGCCAAATACCCGAGCCCCCAGATATATAAAACAATTACTCATAAACATAAGCAACCTTATTGATAAGAATGTGGTCATTGCAGGGGACTTTAACACCCCACTTACAGAAATGGATAGATCATCTAGACACACAGTCAATAAAGAAACAAGGGCCCTGAATGATACATTGGATCAGATGGACTTGACAGATCTATTTAGAACTCTGCATCCCAAAGCAACAGAATATACTTTTTTCTCGAGTGCACATGGAACATTCTCCAAGATAGATCATATACTGGGTCACAAAACAGCCCTTCATAAGTTTACAAGAATTGAAATTATACCATGCATACTTTCAGACCACAATGCTATGAAGCTTGAAATCAACCACAGGAAAAAGTCTGGAAAACCTCCAAAAGCATGGAGGTTAAAGAACACCCTACTAACGAATGAGTGGGTCAACCAGGCAATTAGAGAAGAAATTAAAAAATATATGGAAACAAACGAAAATGAAAATACAACAATCCAAACGCTTTGGGATGCAGCGAAGGCAGTCCTGAGAGGAAAATACATTGCAATCCAGGCCTATCTCAAGAAACAAGAAAAATCCCAAATACAAAATCTAACAGCACACCTAAAGGAAATAGAAGCAGAACAGCAAAGGCAGCCTAAACCCAGCAGAAGAAGAGAAATCATAAAGATCAGAGCAGAAATAAACAATATAGAATCTAAAAAAACTGTAGAGCAGATCAACGAAACCAAGAGTTGGTTTTTTGAAAAAATAAACAAAATTGACAAACCTCTAGCCAGGCTTCTCAAAAAGAAAAGGGAGATGACCCAAATAGATAAAATCATGAATGAAAATGGAATGATTACAACCAATCCCTCAGAGATACAAACAATTATCAGGGAATACTATGAAAAATTATATGCCAGCAAATTGGACAACCTGGAAGAAATGGACAAATTCCTAAACACCCACACTCTTCCAAAACTCAATCAGGAGGAAATAGAAAGCTTGAACAGACCCATAACCAGCGAAGAAATTGAATCGGTTATCAAAAATCTCCCAACAAATAAGAGTCCAGGACCAGACGGCTTCCCAGGGGAGTTCTACCAGACATTTAAAGCAGAGATAATACCTATCCTTCTCAAGCTATTCCAAGAAATAGAAAGGGAAGGAAAACTTCCAGACTCATTCTATGAAGCCAGTATTACTTTGATTCCTAAACCAGACAGAGACCCAGTAAAAAAAGAGAACTACAGGCCAATATCCCTGATGAATATGGATGCAAAAATTCTTAATAAGATACTAGCAAATCGAATTCAACAGCATATAAAAAGAATTATTCACCATGATCAAGTGGGATTCATTCCTGGGATGCAGGGCTGGGTCAACATTCGCAAATCGATCAACGGGATACATCACATTAACAAAAAAAAAGAGAAGAACCATATGATCCTGTCAATCGATGCAGAAAAGGCCTTTGACAAAATCCAGCACCCTTTCTTAATAAAAACCCTTGAGAAAATCGGGATAGAAGGAACATACTTAAAGATCATAAAGGCCATTTATGAAAAGCCCACAGCTAACATCATCCTCAACGGGGAAAAACTGAGAGCTTTTTCCCTGAGATCAGGAACACGACAGGGATGCCCACTGTCACCCCTGTTGTTTAACATAGTGCTGGAAGTTCTAGCATCAGCAATCAGACAACAAAAGGAAATCAAAGGCATCAAAATTGGCAAAGATGAAGTCAAGCTTTCGCTTTTTGCAGATGACATGATATTATACATGGAAAATCCGATAGACTCCACCAAAAGTCTGCTAGAACTGATACATGAATTCAGCAAAGTTGCAGGATACAAAATCAATGTGCAGAAATCAGTTGCATTCTTATACACTAACAATGAAGCAACAGAAAGACAAATGCAGAAACTGATCCCATTCACAATTGCACCAAGAAGCATAAAATACCTAGGAATAAATCTAACCAAAGATGTAAAAGATCTGTATGCTGAAAACTATAGAAAGCTTATGCAGGTAATTGAAGAAGATATAAAGAAATGGAAAGACATTCCCTGCTCATGGATTGGAAGAATAAATATTGTCAAAATGTCAATACTACCCAAAGCTATCTACACATTCAATGCAATCCCAATCAAAATTGCACCAGCATTCTTCTCGAAACTAGAACAAGCAATCCTAAAATTCATATGGAACCACAAAAGGCCCCGAATAGCCAAAGTAATTTTGAAGAAGAAGACCAAAGCAGGAGGCATCACAATCCCAGACTTTAGCCTCTACTACAAAGCTGTCATCATCAAGACAGCATGGTATTGGCATAAAAACAGACACATAGACCAATGGAATAGAATAGAAACCCCAGAACTAGACCCACAAACATATGGCCAACTCATCTTTGACAAAGCAGGAAAGAACATCCAATGGAAAAAAGACAGTCTCTTTAACAAATGGTGCTGGGAGAACTGGACAGCAACATGCAGAAGGTTGAAACTAGACCACTTTCTCACACCATTCACAAAAATAAACTCAAAATGGATAAAGGACCTGAATGTGAGACAGGAAACCACCAAAACCCTAGAGGAGAAAGCAGGAAAAGACCTCTCTGACCTCAGCCGTAGCAATCTCTTACTCGGCACATCCCCAAAGGCAAGGGAATTAAAAGCAAAAGTGAATTACTGGGACCTTATGAAGATAAAAAGCTTCTGCACAGCAAAGGAAACAACCAACAAAACTAAAAGGCAACCAACGGAATGGAAAAAGATATTTGCAAATGACACATCGGATAAAGGGCTAGTATCCAAAATCTATAAAGAGCTCATCAAACTCCACACCCGAAAAACAAATAACCCAGTGAAGAAATGGGCAGAAAACATGAATAGACACTTCTCTAAAGAAGACATCCGGATGGCCAACAGGCACATGAAAAGATGTTCAACGTCGCTCCTTATCAGGGAAATACAAATCAAAACCACACTGAGATACCACCTCACGCCAGTCAGACTGGCCAAAATGAAGAAATCAGGAGACTATAGATGCTGGAGAGGATGTGGAGAAACAGGAACCCTCTTGCACTGTTGGTGGGAATGCAAATTGGTGCAGCCGCTCTGGAAAGCAGTGTGGAGGTTCCTCAGAAAATTAAAAATAGACCTACCCTATGACCCAGCAATAGCACTGCTAGGAATTTATCCAAGGGATACAGGAGTACTGATGCATAGGGGCACCTGTACCCCAATGTTTATAGCGGCACTCTCAACAATAGCCAAATTATGGAAAGAGCCTAAATGTCCATCAACTGATGAATGGAGAAAGAAATTGTGGTTTATATACACAATGGAATACTACGTGGCAATGAGAAAAAATGAAATATGGCCTTTTGTAGCAACATGGATGGAACTGGAGAGTGTGATGCTAAGTGAAATAAGCCATACAGAGAAAGACAGATACCATATGGTTTCACTCTTATGTGGATCCTGAGAAACGTAACAGAAACCCATGGGGGAGGGGAAGGAAAAAAAAAAAAAAAGAGGTTAGAGTGGGAGAGAGCCAAAGCATAAGAGACTGTTAAAAACTGAGAACAAACTGAGGGTTGATGGGGGGTGGGAGGGAGGGCAGGGTGGGAGGGAGGGCAGGGTGGGTGATGGGTATTGAGGAGGGCACCTTTTGGGATGAGCACTGGGTGTTGTATGGAAACCAATTTGACAGTAAATTTCATATATTAAAAAATAAAAAAAAAATAAATTAAAAAAAAAAAAAAAAAAGACTCAATGACAAAAAACATAAATTTGGTACGTGAGAATAATCTGTAACCTTCTACTTTTTATATGTCCTACACCATCTGCAGTCAATTAAGTGATTCCCAGGTGTTCACAGTAATTGCTTTAACGCAAGGTATGTCACTTTAGGGGTCATTAAATATTTATTATAAAAACCTCATCTACATTTTTCTCCATTCATTTAGGGACAAAACATGCTGATGTTTAGTATTGGCAAAAATGAACTGATTGGACTTATTGGATTATTTTATGGGTTTAAAATAATTTTTAAATAACATCATTAAAAATATTTTTATAGGCCAAAATTTGGTGAAAAAGTAAGAAGAGCAATGATGCTGATTTAGTTTTGCTTACCTATATTCTTTATTTTAAATGAAAAATATGTACTTATGATTTGTGGCTAAGATGTCAAAAACTCAAACCAGATTGTCCTTTTCTTGCCAGGACTGATGAATAGTGGGGAATTTAAGGGACCAGAGGATTCATTAACTAATTTCCTCTCTAAAGGTAAAAGAGTTTAGCTTTCAGAAAAGATTCACGGAGACAATCTAGCATAATACTCATTTTATAGATAAGAAAAGTAAAACTATGAAGCTTGGTCAATTGTACAGAATTATTTACATACGAATCTAATAAAAATTATAATTACTAACATATACATACTGCATTCTATGCTCCAGGAAGTATTCCAAATACTTCACATATATTCATTTATTTAATGCCCACATTTACTGTATGATATGGATACTCATCAATTTTCCCCACAGAAACCCGGAGTATGGAAGATGCCCAGAGTAACCTGCATTAGGTCACAGTGCTGGGAAGTGACAGATGTGGGACTTAGTTGGCTCCAGAATCCAGGCTTTTACCTATTAAAATACAACTCCTTTCTAAAACTAGTTTCTGAGTAAATTATGATTTCTAGGTGAATATACTTTTCTAGAGCATTTTGGCATATAAATCACATGATTATCCTCATAATACTGTTAATTACCGAAAAGCCATAAAATTGTTTTAAAAATAATTTTCATTGGAAAAAATAAAAAAATAAAAAAATAAAAAAAAATAAAAAATAAATAAATAAATAAACCTACAGTTTTAGTCTTACTTTTGAGTTGAGGAGGCGGAGCTATGGTCTGATTCTGATCCCAACCTGGCACTGGAACCACCTCTGGGAGCCTTTGATGCTGGGTTAGCTGGTCATTCAGATCCTCATCTGGCCCTGGGGGTAGTTCTCCAAATGAAACCGTGTCCAGGAATGGAACCAAAGTCTCGGTCAACTCCTTAGGCGGGGCCAACATCTGGGCTGGAGCAGAGGACCCCGGGTAATTAAAGCCCCCCGGCTCAGCTGGGCGTGTAAGTGCCTGGGGCGATTCGGGCGGGGGATCAGAGGAGCGAGAAGACCAGGGCTCAGCCGCCTCCAGGGGGTCGGAAGTCAGCTGGGCAGGGTCCAGGGCCCACTCCGGAGGCTGAGCTGCCTGGACCAGCAGCCACAATGGTTGCCACATAAAGAGAAGCAGTGGGGCCAACAGGCGCAGCCGGGACATGACACGCGGAGGCTCCGGGGCGCAGCGACCCAGGCGAGTGGGGTACTGGCCCTGGGCCCTGAGCGGGAGCCAAACCATTATGGCAGCCCCGTGATGCGCACGCGCAGTTAGCAACTGTGCGCCCTCCCCGCCCACGTCCCACCCTTAATGACGTCTTTAATTACGCCACCTTTATTAGCTCCCTGGAGATGGGCTCCGCACCAGCAGAGCGGGCCCTTTTCCCAGAATCACTTGGGGCCCAGGCCTCCCTCCACCCTGCAAAGGCCACCACTCCCCCCCACTCCCCCCCTCCCCCCTCCCCCCCCCTCCCCGGCCCGGGGCTGCTCACAGCAAGGTAGTACTTGGACTCAGATCTGGGTGGCCCCGCACTCCCGCAGCTCTGAGGGGTGGAAGGGTGGGGGAGTGGAGCAGAGCTTCCAAGGAAGCCACAGGACCTGGCATCCTGGGAAATTAAAAAATGCTAGTCCAGCTCTAGCAATTTGAACTCTTGCTCTTCAAAGCTTAAATCCGAGAGACGTTCTTCCTCCCCCTGGCCATACTGCTTCCAAGAAAAGTAGCTGACCTGCAAAATAAGCACCAGTTAGGGCGATGGGGAGGAGAACACACTTCACAGTCAGATATTCTAAAATGTTGCCATTTCCTCTAAATTCTCAATACCCATGGCTGATTATTAATTCACCACTCTGTTAGATGGGGGCCTACCACTGAATCTGCGATGGCCCCTAAATGTCTGTAGGAGGAGTTTGGGGGGAGTGCTAAGCAATTCATTCTGGGAAAGAGGGCCGGAAACCAATTCTAGCCCTTTATTTACACTGGGTGGGAAAACTTCCCCCATCTCATCTTGACTGGACATAGCCATTGATCTAGAAAAAGTAACAAGGCCACTTTTCAGAGGTCCACTCTGTGCGCCCACATGGAGAAGGCACTTAGGATGTTATAGTCAGCGTGTTAAACAATTTTCTTGAAATACTGCAACTAGCACTCAGTTTACTTCCTTCACAGCCCCTTTTCTAATGTATTTTTAGTCCTTGCTTATGGTCTGGCACAACCTCTAGCATGTAAAATGCAAGAGAGAGGGGGTTTTTATCTTAATCCCAATGTCTAGCACACAGGAATAGTTTTTATATGGAACTGATTCCAAGACTGGCCTCATGCAGGAATGGATCTGTTGCTATAATCAGGTTTCTGAAATCTTTAGCATCAATGCTGAATCTTTTTCTCATCTTTTCACCTTTTTCAGGAAGCTAGACTTTTTTTTTTTAATTTTTTTTTTTCCTGAGAGAGAGAAAGCGTGAGCGGAGGAGAGGGACAGAGGGAGAGACAGAGAGAATCCCAAGTAGGCTCCACGCTCAGCACAGAGCCCGACGTGGGGCTGACCCCACAAACTCTGGGATCGTGACCTGAGCCAAAATCAAGAGTCGGATGCTCAACCTATGGAGCCACCCAGGCACCCCAGGAAGCGAGACTTCTCAAAGCCTAAACTTGGAAACGTCTGAAGTTTCCTCGACTGGTTTGATTTAGATTCAATTAACATTATTATTTTGCATGAAAAATCTTCCAGTGCTTTTTCAGAAAGTAACCATCTTCTCTTTCTCCACTCTCTTCCCTTCAAAACAAACTTTGCAACTGTGGGGTGAGTTAAATCTTCAGAAATCGAGGGGCGGCTGGGTGGCTCAGCTGGCTGAGTGCCTGATTTCGGCTCAGGTCATGATCTCGCAGTCTGTGAGTTCGAGCCCCGCGCCGGGCTCTGTGCTGACAGCTCCGAGCCTGGAGCCTGCTTCAGATTCTGCGTCTCCCTCTCTCTCTGCCCCTCCCCAGCTCACGCTCTTTCTCACTCTCAAAAATAAATAAACATTAAAAAAAAAAATCGAAAAAAAAAAAATTCACGAATCTAGCCCCAAATTAAGCTCTCAATGACCTGAAACACATTTTTGCTTTTTTTTTTTTTTTTTAACATTCTGTATGTGGCACATTACTATTTTCTTTTAGAAATTATTTTGGCGGGGCGCCTGGGTGGCTCAGTCGGTTGGGCGGCTGACTCCGGCTCAGGTCATGATCTCGTGGTCCGTGAGTTCGAGCCCCGCGTCGGGCTCTGTGCTGACAGCTCAGAGCCTGGAGCCTGTTTCAGATTCTGTGTCTCCCTCTCTCTCTGACCCTCCCCCGTTCATGCTCTGTCTCTCTCTGTCTCAAAAATAAATAAATGTAAAAAAAAAAATTTTTTTAGAAATTATTTTGGCAACTTAATCCCTAATTCAGGACATCCATGTGAGTGATTTACAGAAAAGTTCTTCAGCAAGCTATTCACGCAAGATATATATGAGATGCCGACATCTGGGTGATACATCCTATTTGAATGGCATAATGGTTTCAAACGCTGTAGTATAATCACATTTAAGGCCATAGTTACTCTGTTCCCAAATCCTTGAGATTCTGTTTGAGGGGAGCTCTAAAAGGCTTGTGTCCTCTCCTATGTCCACAACTGTGGGAGTGCTCTGATGAAATTTGCTCTCCAAATTTCAAATAAGGGGTCAGAGCCAAGGGTCAGGACTTCAGGAAAAGCCCCAGAAATCCCCTGCAGTCAAAAGCAGTTTTTGAGTTTCACATTTCCCAAAGGATGATAGAGCTAATGCCAAAGTCTTCCAAATTCTGCTGGTTGCTTTACATTATGGCTACAGTGGCTATGTCACCCTTGAACTTTAATCTCCACATACTTGAATTAAATCCTGCAGCTCGTCTGCAGTACTGGCATCTGTGATCTCTTCACAGGGTCTGTATTCCACAGCTATTTTACCACTTTCTGAAATAAAGTGAATAAGGATTGGAAAAAAAAAAAAAAAAGAGGGCGCCTGGATGGCTCAGTCAGTTAAGCGTCTGACTTCAGCTTAGGTCATGATCTCATGGTTCATGAGTTCAAGCCCCATACTGGGGTCTCTGCTGTAAGCACTAGAGCCCACTTCAGATCCTCTGTCCCCCTCTCTCCGCCTCTCCCCTGCTTACTCTCTCAAAAATAAACATTTAAAAAATAAAGTTAACAAGATCAATTCAGAATTTTCCTTGTTCTAAAACTAGCTGTATACAATGATAGCACCCAATAACTAGACATTCTTTTTATTTATAAAAGCAGAAAATAAAAGCATTTCCCTAGAAGTTTTCTCATCTCACACTTCAGTTTTTAATCATAACTATGTGTGAAAAAATACACATGAAGTTAACAACTGTGTGGTTCAAAAACGCTATCATCTTAAGAGATAGGAACTAAGGAATAATGACACAGGAAGTTAAAACTATGGAAACAACAATGTTCAAAATCAGATGACTAGACAGTAAGGCATTAGGTAGAGGTCAGTGTGAGTTCTGGAATACAGACCATGGACTATAGCTGATACTTCATGTTAGAAACAAGGCAAGTGTCTACTCCCCGGAAACAAAATCCCACCAGATACGATGAACAATGCTTTGGAGGGAGGGGGAGGGGGAGGGGGAGGGGGAGGGAGAGAATGCGCTTGGACAGTTTATTGGCAGAAATGGCCCATGTCCCTTATAGACAATACAATTCCCCTTAAGGCAAAGTACAGCTACAACATTTTGATCGTGTACAAGGGATACCATAGCATGTTAGGGAGAGGTCAGCAACCCAAAGGTTTAGTTTGGTTCTTAAAGGTTGTTACTCAGAATTGACAGCTAATGGAGATTCTACCTGATGACCAGGGAAGTCAACTTTCACTGCAAGAGCTGTCCAGGCTGGAAGCCTGAGACCAATCCAGGGTCAACTCTTATGGGCAAATAAGGCCTCTGAAACTTAGCTAGGATTTCTCAGTCTCTAAGCCTGCAAGACTGTGAAGCGGCGAGGGCGGGGTGGGGGGGGGCAATTGTTTGGGGACTCGTTACTAATTATGAAACTCCCTTGGAGCACAGCCTGTAACATTCACACCATTGTAGAACTCAATAGAGAACACAATCGATGCTATTCAATAGCCTGACCACTTTCAAGGTTCACAAAAATATAGCTGACCCTAATATAAGAATCATATTCATGGCACAAAAACAGACACATAGACCAATGGAATAGAATAGAAACCCCAGAACTAGACCCACAAACGTATGGCCAACTCATCTTTGACAAAGCAGGAAAGAACATCCAATGGAAAAAAGACAGTCTCTTTAACAAATGGTGCTGGGAGAACTGGACAGCAACATGCAGAAGGTTGAAACTAGACCACTTTCTCACACCATTCACAAAAATAAACTCAAAATGGATAAAGGACCTGAATGTGAGACAGGAAACCACCAAAACCCTAGAGGAGAAAGCAGGAAAAGACCTCTCTGACCTCAGCCGTAGCAATCTCTTACTCGGCACATCCCCAAAGGCAAGGGAATTAAAAGCAAAAGTGAACTACTGGGGCCTTATGAAGATAAAAAGCTTCTGCACAGCAAAGGAAACAACCAACAAAACTAAAAGGCAACCAACGGAATGGGAAAAGATATGTGCAAATGACATATCGGACAAAGGGCTAGTATCCAAAATCTATAAAGAGCTCACCAAACTCCACACCCGAAAAACAAATAACCCAGTGAAGAAATGGGCAGAAAACATGAATAGACACTTCTCTAAAGAAGACATCCGGATGGCCAACAGGCACATGAAAAGATGTTCAACGTCGCTCCTTATCAGGGAAATACAAATCAAAACCACACTCGGATATCACCTCACGCCAGTCAGAGTGGCCAAAATGAACAAATCAGGAGACTATAGATGCTGGAGAGGATGTGGAGAAACGGGAACCCTCTTGCACTGTTGGTGGGAATGCAAATTGGTGCAGCCGCTCTGGAAAGCAGTGTGGAGGTTCCTCAGAAAATTAAAAATAGACCTACCCTATGACCCAGCACTAGCACTGCTAGGAATTTACCCAAGGGATACAGGAGTACTGATGCATAGGGGCACTTGTACCCCAATGTTGATAGCAGCACTCTCAACAATAGCCAAATTATGGAAAGAGCCTAAATGTCCATCAACTGATGAATGGACAAAGAAATTGTGGTTTATATACACAATGGAATACTACGTGGCAATGAGAAAGAATGAAATATGGCCCTTTGTAGCAACGTGGATGGAACTGGAGAGTGTGATGCTAAGTGAAATAAGCCATACAGAGAAAGACAGATACCATACGGTTTCACTCTTATGTGGATCCTGAGAGACTTAACAGAAACCCATCGGGGAGGGGAAGGAAAAAAAAAAAAAAAGAGGTTAGAGTGGGAGAGAGCCAAAGCATAAGAGACTGTTAAAAACTGAGAACAAACTGAGGGTTGATGGGGGGTGGGAGGGAGGGCAGGGTGGGTGATGGGTATTGAGGAGGGCACCTTTTGGGATGAGCACTGGGTGTTGTATGGAAACCAATTTGACAGTAAATTTCATATATTAAAAAAAAAAAAAAAAAAAGAATCATATTCACCCAATAGGTCAGTGCCAAAAACAAAAACTGAAGCTGAATTGATTCCAAAAACATAATCTTATAAATTCTCCAACAGGAAAACGATGATAACAAGTGAACATATTTTCTCTGCTTACCATGTTTCAGGGATAGTTTTAAACTTTTCCATCATCTCATTTGCTCTTACAATTCATCCCCCATGAGGTGAGTTGAATTATTACCTTTACTTGGCAGATAGAGAAATTGCAGCTTAGAGAGATTACATACTTCAAATCTGACTATAAAACCTAAAACTGCATAAGAAATCTAGGAGACAGAGCTAAGATTCAACACCAGATGTCTAAAGCTTCAAAGTTTATTTTTTTTATGATTTATTTTGAGAGAGAGAGCACATGGCATGTGAGAGTCAGGGAGAGGCAGAGAGAGAGGTAGGGAAAGAATCCCAAGCGAGCTCCACGCTGTCAGCACAGAGCCCGACACGGGGCTCAATCTCACACATCGTGAGATCATGACCTGAGCTGAAATCAACAGTTGGACGCTTAACTGACTGAGCCACACAGGTGCCCCCAAAGCTTATACTCACAATAGTATTCTGTGTTATGAGCAAACAATCAAGAAAGAAGACTGGGTCAAACACTTTCTGTGTGGACAGAGGTAAGTCACTGTATATCTATATACTGGGGACAAAAATATTTGTGGTCATTTTTCTCACAGATGCCACAAAGAACAAATTTGACACTACCGCTTTGAAAGCATTTGGTGAGTAAAAGAATATGAAGTGTTTTCATCCAATTAACTTTTCAAAATGAGTTTATTTGCTCGTTGAAACTGATGTACTGTAAGGACAATCAAATAAGTCTTACCTAAAATCACAATCAACAGCTTCTGGAATGCATCTGACACAGCCTTCTGAATAGCAAGCTTCTGGGTTGTCCTCCTTTTCATAAGAAATGATAATGGCCCTGCATCCAACCAAAACAAATGGATTTAGCATGCCTATCTGAATGATAACTGATTTGGGGGTTATATGTGTAAAAGTGAAAATACATCCATGATTCGTAGTTCATTATCTTAGCAAGTAAGGGCAGGCACAACACAAGGTTGAATGACTCTGCTGTAGGTATATCCTGGCAGGGCACATTTTTACTGCCCTGATCTACTCCAGAAGTTTCGGAAGTACCAAAAGGGAGACACAAGCCAAGAAAGTGGCACAGATCTCACATCGCTCGTAGATTTCAAATGGACAAGCTGAAACTATAGTTTCAGACTCTACTGCAGACCCTACTCTCCTGTGCATCAAGGGCTGGAGTCACATGGGGAGAAGGGTTCGGTGGTAGTGCACGTGACCGCCTGGTCTCTTCCCGGGCATCACCCAAGGGAGCCTTACTCCCTTAGCCTTGCTAACAGCCCTGCCCCTCCCTGAAAACCCTAAGCCTAAGTGCTGTAGACACTGGGAAAAAACACAGTACCAATGGGAATACCTTTTCTAGGCATCTGTATTTGACTCTTTACACTCCAGCCCTTTTATAGGAGGCAAAGGACTCAACATCTACCCAAGAGTTTGTTTAAATCTTTAGATGATTACTTTGCTGGGATAACTGCAGGCTGCAAGAGATATGTATTTGAAGGACTATTTTAGCACAAGGCGAATTCTTAACCAAAAATGGGAAAAACATTACTTCCCTCCTCCTAAACTTCTTGGCAGAAAGTCAGCTTTAGAATTTTAAAGTTAAAGGTTCTTTCAGGTATTGCCTGAGATAAAAGCCTGTACTGTAGGCCAGAAAAACTCTGCCTAGGGCTTTAGGAGCTTAGCAAAGGGGAGGGCTGGATGATGTATCTGAAAAGATGAGTTTTTAGAAAGAAAGAGGGATTCTGCCTCCCCTCCACCCCCACCCCCACTGTAAACAGACCTTCCTCCAGGTCATCCAAAGTCTCCTTGGCCATGCCAGCTCCGGGACTCCGGCACTCATAGGATGGCAACACCACCTCTAAAGCACAGAAGAATTTCAGGCTCTGCTTCTGAAGTGGTGGCACAGTATCTTCATTTGCCCTTTCTTCAAGGTCAGAAAGATCCTGAAGCTGTTAGGATTTTATTATTATTATTTTTTTATGTTTATTTTTGACAGAGAGAGAGAGAGAGAGAGAGAGAGAGAGAGAGTATGAGCAGGGGAGGGGCAGAGAGAGAGAGGGAGACACAGAATCCGAAACAGGCTCCAGGCTCTGAGCTGCCAGCACAGAGCCCCACGTGGGGCTCGAACTCACAGACCGTGAGATCATGACCTGAGCCGAAGTCGGACGCTCAACTGACTGAGCCACCCAGGCACCCCGAGCTGTTAGGATTTTAAATGGAAGGTCCTTCCTTGGATCTGAATGTAAGCTTCAAGATGTTTTGTTATTAAAAACAAAACCGGCGGCGCCTGGGTGGCTCAGTTGGTTAAACTTCCGACTTCGGCTCATGTCGTGATCTCACTGTTCATGGGTTCGGGACCCGCGTCGAGCTCTGTGCTGACAGCTCAGAGCTTGGAGCCTGCTTCCGATTCTGTCTCTCCCTCTCTTTCTGCCCCTCCCCAGCTTGCAATCTGCCTCTCTCTCTCTAAAAAAAAAAAAAAAAAAAAAAAAATGCAACTAAACTCCAGCAATCCCAGCCCACAATGGAGGTATCCTATAGCTTCAAAATCAAGTAAGACTTACAAATGGATGAAGACAATTGGTTTTTATTATACACCATACAAATACTGGAGAAGATTATGGACAACACCACCCAAGTTACTGAGATTATTATGAATTCTCGGTGGCAGGCTCAGGTACTTCCAGTTAGAGGCCTCTCACATCTCCCCACAACCCAGTTTTCTCCTTTCTGAAGTCCAGAATTTCAGTGTTGAAATGATTCTAATTAGTCAGAGAAAATCTATAAAGTTTACCTTGATGATCCTTTTTGACCATCCATTGAAACCAAAGTAATAATTTGCCAGTTCTTGGCACTGGGAGCTGTTTAGGGCAAGGGCCTGATGTTGAACCGCCTTATGTTTGGTGCCAAGACGAACCTAAAGACATAAGAAATGGACCTGAAAATATCATAACCTGACACAGAGGCTTCCTTTGGATACACCTGAGATTTATCAATACCTATTTCATAGAGAGGTTGTGAAGCTCAAACTGGAAACATTTTAAGAAATCAGCTCCTAATAAACCCTAAATAAATGCTAGGTACTATTTTTACGCTATAGACTTTGATGCCTCATTTCCAGGGCCCTTGATTAATCGGCTTTCCGTGATCTCTGATATTGAAAGTGATGACGAAAGCAACTAAGGAAGCCCTCTGGAAGCAAATTATAGGGCTGTAGGTAAGCAAGGGAAGTAAACTTTTTGCTGTCTCATCCCGTAGCTCCTGTTTGAGAATATGACCTCAAGAGCAGATAACATGGACCTGAGTAGGACCTGAATCAGCAGCACCCACCCCCCGCAAGTTACTAACCCCCGTTAGAAGAAGGAATATACATACTTCTGTAAATTTTATAAGCAAATAAAACAATAAGAGGTTCATTTGCCTTAATAAGCTTCTTTGAGAATGCAAATACCTCCAGTGTTAACTCTCTAAATAACTTACACGCTACAGTGTATTTCTTACATCCTCTAGTTCTTTTTTAAATGTCTATTTCAAGTGGGGTGTAGTATATTCGCATATTCATAAAAATTCAAATAATTCAAATAAAGTCAAAGTATTATTAACTCTTTATTGATTTGTTTGTGCAACGTCCTCTATCACTAGTTTATCAGTTCCTTAAGTGCTTGAAGGAACCATATTCTATTCTTTCCTCATTCCTAGAATCAAGCACAGGTCTATGGATTAAGTGAATGAATGAGTAGATGAAAAAGTGAAATTACTTTCTCCAACTGAAGCTGCCTGCTAGGAAGGAGAAATGAAGATGAACTTTTAAATGTTGAGTGCTACAGCACAGGCTAATGGTGAGGCAGAGTGGAGCTGTTCTGGACAACCAGGAAGCTGCAGAAGGGCCTCGAGCCCCTGAGTGGTAGAGACAGTTGTCACCTTAGATAACCTTGCCACAGTTCTTGCTGGCAACCGTTTTCCTTCATGCTACTGAAAAAAAGCTCTCAGATGCCTTAGGCCTTTCCTTGATTTTACTGTAAGATGTTATTCTTGGGGCGTCTGGGTGGCTCAGTCTGTTGGGCATCCGACTGCAGCTCAGGTCATGATTCTCACAGTTTGTGAGTTCGAGCCCCGTGTCAGGCTCTGTGCTGACAACTCACAGCCTGGAGTCTGCTTCCGATTAGGTGTCTCCCTCTCTCTCTGCCCCTCACCTGCTCATGCTTTGACTCTGTCTCTCAAAAATAAACATTAGGGGCGCCTGGGTGGCTTGGTCGGTTAAGCGTCCGACTTCGGCTCAGATCATGATCTCACGGCCTGTGAGTTCGAGCCCCGCGTCGGGCTCTGTGCTGACAGCTCAGGGCCTGGAGCCCGTTTCAGATTCTGTGTCTCCCTCTCTCTCTCTGCCCCTCCCCTGTTCATGCTCTGTCTCTCTCTGTCTCAAAAATAAATAAATGTTAAAAAAAATTTTTTTTAAATAAACATTAAAAAAAATTTTTTTTAAATAAACATTAAAAAAAATTTTTTAATATGTTCTTTTTAAATATGTATTTATAAAAGGTAAACAAACAAACA
This sequence comes from Panthera onca, assembly GCF_046562875.1. NCBI lineage: Eukaryota > Metazoa > Chordata > Mammalia > Carnivora > Felidae > Panthera > Panthera onca. The sequence goes on along the minus strand of NW_027675816.1, from coordinate 1,262,387 downwards.
AAAACAACCAGAAACTATGTGTACTTGCCAAAGTATAAAGGAACACATAAGTAAATTGGGCAACAATTTCAGTAGGCGGCGGGGTGGGGGTGGTGGTGGTGGTGGTGGTAACCCAAGGCTCTGTGTTAAATAAATAAAGAAATTTAATATGAATGCTCTCTCCTGTCAGCTATATATTGACTTTGGGCTTTATGCTGTGAAATCTCAAAATCCATTTGTGAAATGGTCTTAATGTCCAATGAGAGAAAAACACCTCATTACTCACAACTGATACAAAGTAATTATTTCATAATCTGTGATAGCTGAGTGGCTGGGTGACATCTTCACAGGCTAGAAGCTTGCAAACTCAGGAATGCCTGACAGGTGATCATTTCAATCATAGGGAGTGGAGCCAGGATTGAAGACAGTGTTGAACAAGTGGAGACAGTATACTCAGACATTTGAGAAGGATTCTTAGATTCGATCCAGATTAAATCAGTAAGGAAGGGCATATGGGTAAGAATAGGCAGTCGAGTCCGTAGGAAGTAGCTAGATTAAGAAGCCAGTTAGACAAAGCTGATGAAAACATACAATTATAAAGTGAAAGGTTTGGCAATCTAAGCCTCACTCAACTTATTCAAAGGAATTGACATGGCCCTTGATAAGGACATGGTGATTGAATTGAGGCACATAATGAAATATAATTCTGGGGCTCTGGGAAAGCAAAATGGACAGCATGTTGGTATGGAATAAAGTTTCTGTGGTGTATTAAAGAATGTTTTAACCATTTTCCCGGGAGTTGAAGGGAGTTCTGAATAGGCAGCTTGAGAGTGATGACGACGATAATGACGATGAAGCATCCTTTATAATACAACTGATGAAAGAGTTTGTCATTTTATATCCACATAATAGAGGGGGGCCTGGGTGGCTCAGTCGGTTAAGCGTCCGACTTCAGCTCAGGTCATGATCTCAGGATTCATGAGTTCGAGCCCCACATCGGGTTCTGAGCTGACAGCTCAAAGCCTAGAAGTCTGCTTCTGATTCTGTGTCTCCCTCTTTCTCTTCCCCTTCCCTGCTCATGCCCTGTTTCTCAAAACTGAATAAAAACGTTATTAAAATTTTTTTTAATCCCCATAATAGTAAACAGAAACAAGACTTCTTGTGAAGCTTTGTTAAATTAAGGGGCACCAAAAAATGACACAGGGTTGAACATCAGTAAGTTTGGGCTTGACCTCTCCCTTCCAGTTACTGTCATGAACCTTAAGTAAGTCACTTAACTATCCTGAGTTCGAGTTTCTTCATCTGAAAACAAAACAAACATAACAAAACAACCAAAAAACCCAGGGAAACCAGAGGATCAGTGTAGCAATGCATCTAAAAGCATTCTGTAAACCACAGTGGTATACCAACGCTGGTCTATTATTGCTGAATTCAACACTTCGTCCCAGTGGTGTTAGGAATTTCCTACTTGGACCCACCTTCACTGGAGAATTCTGAAAAAGCTGCTTCTGGTCGCATGCCTTTTGGGCTCTGTGAGCATCCCTTGCTGAGTAAAACTTGATGATGGCGTAGAAACCAGGACGGGCCACTGCAGCGTTCGGGAAGACTCGGACCGAATACAGAAGGCCAAACTGGGAGAATACTGCGAACAGAGAATGCTGTGGGGTGGTCCCACGCCAAGTAAGTGCATGAAATTTCACGCCCAGCAAACAAAACTGCCTTCTATTCCCTAAGCCCTCCTGCACACGCAACCCAAAGCACTTCTCGTTTCGTTGAAAAGATTTCCCTTTGAAATCCCGGGATTCGAGAAGCATTAGAAGGCAACATGTGCCGGCTGTTGAGAGTTACCTCTCAGAAATCTGTCGGGGCTGAGACTGCAAAGCTCCCCTCTAGAACTAAGATTCCTCTCGGCGGAGACTACAAGGCGCGCGAGGTGCTCAAGGCCAGACTCAGACTCCCAGTCACGGGGAGGTGGGGGTGTCTCCCTCCCTCCTGGCCCGGCTCACATGCAAGGCCTCGGCCGTGGGTCCAGAACTCAGCTCCCACACCAGCAAGGTTTTGTCACTCTCGGTGGGAACCGTAAAAGAGACCAATTCCGCCATCCTACCACCAAGGAGCAGGCGCGACTAAGGTTTGAGTGGCACGGCGCCTGCGCAAGGCGCGCCCGCGCGTTTTAAAAAGGGGCTGGTACGAGGGGCGGGGCCAGCTCGCCGCGGGGTGGGGCGGGGGCTGTCCCCCGGACCTCTCCTTCGCCCCTCCCGCTCTGGGGCGGGTCTCTGCCTCTACTTCCCCTCCCGCAGCTCCATTGTCTCAATGTCGTAGAATTTAGTGCTTCTAGTCAAGTGTATTTAAAAAAAATTTTTTTTTTAATATTTATTTATTTTTGAGAGACAGAGTGCAAGCAGCGGAGAATCAGACACACACACACACACACACACACACACACACACAGACACACACACACACACAGAATCCGAAGCAGGCTCCAGACTGTCAGCACAGAGCCCCAAGCAGGGCTCAAACTCACAAACTGTGAGATCACGACCTGGGCTGAAGTCGGACGCTTAACCGACTGAGCCACCCAGGCACCGTTAGTCAAGTGTATTTTTACAGTAGGGTCTAAAGGGTGAGCTTACAGGATCCCTGGGTGTGGACAATTTTATGGCAGCCTTCTTCCTCTTCACTCCGGGAGAAGATTTAGACTACTAGCAGTTAGTAAGTTACCTACTGAACTTAAAAATTTGGATTTCTCTACGTTGTGTGGGCAATGACCACTAAAGATGCAATCCTTTGGCTTAAGAATGTTTTCATGAATGTTAAATATACAAATCAAACTATAACTCATTAAGCCATTAATGAAATCCTTAAAAAGCATTCCCTGATTTCCCTACGTGATTTTGATGAATTGGTGTACGTGTGTGCTTGTTGGGGTGAGATGATGTGGGAGTTTGGCAAGCAGGGTAAGAAGGAGAGATAAATTTGAAAAAACCAAAGAGTGAGGCCAGGTAGGGCACCAATATTGGAGCTCATGGTGCTTGTGCAGAAGGGCCGCTCTCGGCATCCAAATAGCTATTTTGAGGACTAACACACTGAGAGGGAAAGTAGGTCCTAATGATCCTTATTTTAATCCTAGAATGTCTGAGCCAGAAGGGGCCTTACAAAACAAGTCTCCTGAGGTTTCTAAGCAGTGGCCTTCAGACTGCTGCTGGTCTGTGGTGAAGGTTTCACCAGTCCTTGCCAAAGCAAGAAAAGGTAATATAAGCAGGGTTAAAAAAAATATTTTCATAAAACGAAATCCATTCCATTATCCTATAAATCTGACCCTCATTTAAAAAATTATTTTAATATTATTTTTGAGAGAGAGCATGCATGTGCGAATGGGGGAGGGGCAGAGAGAGAGCAGGAGACACGGACTCCGAAGCGGCCTCCAGGCTCTGAGCTGTCGGCACAGAGCCCCTCGCCGGCGCTCAGACCCACAAACTGCAAGATCATGACCTGAGCCGAAGACCGACGGTCAACCAACTGAGCCACCCGGGCACCCTGACCTTCATTTTTCATGCTGAAAACTGTTTTATGAGGAGATGCTGATAGAGGATAGTTGTTGTGATTCATACTCTTTCTAGGGCATTAAAATAAAAAGTTGGACATGTTAACATGGCCTTAACTTTTTTCGTGCTTTACTGGTCTGTGAAATCCAAAACTCTGGGAACCACTCAAATGTCAAACCTCTCACTTCAGAGCTGAAGCAGTTAAGGCTGAGAAGTAGGGACAGCAGTGGCCCAGGTGGGACAGTTTATTCAGGCAGTTCCGATTGTAGCCACAGGTAGAACATTCCTCCAACTGCCCCTTTTCTGTCTTTGCGTTGTCATTTTGCAGGTTCAACTCCACGTCAGCACCGTGTATTCGTTGTATGTATCCACTCATTCGCTGTAGCCAGTGTTCGTGTATGTCGCTGCTTCTCCAGGCAGATGGTGAACACCTCAAGAACAATAGTTATGATTTACCTTCCTTCTTCTAGTGCCCACCACCCTCCTGCCATACTAGGTACTCGAAGATATCTGGAATGAAAAATGAAGAAACCAACACATTCTTTGCACAAGGAATGCTTTAATAATTCCCCAAATATAACAACTTCTTCACTGTGGTCCTCTCTTGGTTCGCGAATGACAGTCAGGAACCAGGGGCCTGGGCCTGGATGGGTGCAAGGAGAAAGCCCTAGAAAACCATTTATTCCTGGGGCTCCGGTCAGTCCTTTTTGAACATGGGAAGGAAAGCAAATAACGTGAAGTGGAGGCAAGAGGAAGAAGACATGAAGAATCCCCAGGCGAGAAGAGGAACGCTGGAATGACTCCACGCCTGTCTCATTCCTTGTGACACCCCGTCATCCAGTAGGAGAGTGGCCGGCCCGCACAGTGCAACCTCCATGCCACCCTGTGGAGAGAAGAAGGCTGGGTTCTTGCTTCCTACTTAGTAGCTCCTTCTCCACATCCATGACCCAGCACTTAGTGAACGCACGGCACAGCACGGCAATGCACGGAACCCCCTTCACCGCTCGCTCTCTGGTCTGTCCCCCCGTGGCCCCTCTGAGCCTTCCTTTAAATTTCTCTTATCTGTGGTGTTTGGCTCCTCCCCCCGTCCAGCATGCCCCCACGTTTTCAAATCCTCCTCTGGCCCCGAAGGGGGAGTGCACCATTTTACAAGGCTGAGAGGCACTAAACAAACAGAAAGATAAATACATACATAAATAAATAAATAACCAATCCGTCAATCTCAGGGGCAACTATCGACTCTCCCTCCAGAGAGGGTCATCCCTAGTAGCCGTCAGCGTCTCTCCCGCATGGTGTTCTTAGAGTAGACAAGGCACTTAACCCCCTCCTTCCTCACAGACACCTGTAGAGGCAACTTATCTGTCTATCTATCTATGTATCTATCTATCTATCTATCTCCAATTTGAAGCTCAGAAAAGTGAAGCAACCATTGCACTGTCTACCACTGGGAAGCTGACAGCTTTGGGGGTATTTGCTCAGCTGAGGAGCTACGCACCTTTTATAGAAAATGTTGCTGCGAATTATGGAGAGGGCCAGCCCCACCCCCCACCCGTGGCCAGCATGATGGTGCTGCTTAACTGGTCCCACACCTACAGCTCATTGAACCGCTCGGGGATGATGGGTCCAAGCTGAGCCAATCAGATTCTCTATCCCAGCCCCTTGGACTCTGGGGCTGAGACTAGCCAGTCTCCGTGACTGCTCAGAACATTAGCCCGTTAACTTGGGGGCAGCCACAGTCTGTCCTCTGGAATGGGGAGCAGAATATACTGCTCTACAAAGAAAGTAGTGAAGGAAATGCACGAGGAGGCAGAAACTTGTCAGGAAAGCCACACTGACAGTTCCCAGCTCCGCCTCCGTTCTCTTCCAGAGAAGAGACCCCTTGGGTAAGCTCGGTGAGACACCTTGTCCCCTCCGAAGCCATCTCCCTCAGCTAACTCAAGTTCCTTTGCTACTGTGCCCAAAACAGTTTTAATACAACATCAGACAAAGACCCAGATCCCAAGTCTTGTAAGTCCCAGTTCCAAGCCGCGCCGCTCTCCCCCATTTTTCTAGATGGTTAGAAGGGGTGGAGTCCTTGCCTCCTGTCCCCTCCTGTCACTACATCCTTCTTGGGGCTCTGCCTGCTGACTTAGTCCCACAGTGACCTCCTCACCAGTTCTTCATTCCCCCTGCTCCAGACACAATCTTTTTCACACAGTTGATGGTTGAGAGAAGATCGGGGCTCAGCAGTTCTGAAGGGGAGACAGAGAATACCTGTGAGAACACAGAGGACAGTCCCAGAGACTGAGGCAGACACCGGCTCTCCCCGCCCCCCAGGGGCTGAGTCCTTCCAGATTAGGCAAGGGCTCCCTCCCAGAGGCCCATGGAGATATCCCTACGATGGCTGCTAGAGGTCAAGGGTGGCTAGGGGTGGGGGCAGGAGGGGCAGGAGTAAATGTATGTTTACTACCACACATCCTAGCTAGGGTACATGCTGGTTCGCGCCACGTTTGAGGGTTTCTAGGGAAAGGAAATGTCAAAACAGGCAGCACAGAGGCCGAGGTAAACCTTGCCTAATGAGAGAGGCTCTTCAGGTGAAGAGTGCAGGGATGTTGATCAGAGTACGAAAGAGGGAGTAAGGGGCAAAGTCATGGACCTGTGGAGCCTCCACGAGTGGCTCTGAGGTGGGGAGTTTGCCCTTGGCCTCGAATCAATCAGGCCATTGACCAAAGTCAGGACTTGATGGTTAGAGCTGAGCCTTCAGGGCCACCAGTCTGGCATTCAGCACTGGTTCTATGAGCCTCAGTTTGCTCGTCTGTAAAGCGGGGATCATAATAGTTTCCGCCGCATGAGAAGCTGGCATGTGAAGTGCTCAGCATACAACACACTCTCGCTAAATGTTGGCCGCTGCTGTCCTCTGTTACTGGGTGTGCAGAGCCTTTCTGGAGCCTGCACCCCGGAGAATCTCCTAACCGGAGGGGCATCGTAGCCACTAGTGAAATCCTCTGCTCAGCAAAGGCATTCCTGGGTGCATTCCCAGGCTTGGAGTGGGACGAGAAGTCCTGTGAGTAGACCCCACTCATCCTCTCCCCTCTCCCACCCTGAGACCCCGGCCAGACCTTTGCAGTCCTCGTGGCAAATGTTTTCCGAGTGACTCTTGTGATCATTGCACCAATAGTGGCTGTTGATCTGGAAGACGCCATAGTCGAAGCTGCCGTCTGCATTTTCATTTACCTTTGATAGGTTGAAGTTGCTCTCCACAAAAGCCAGGCACAGCCCTTAGAACAGGGAGAAGAAGGTTTTTAGAGGGCTCTGAACTGAGGGACAAAGGACACGGAGGAGAAAGGGAGACGGGGAAGCAGAAGAAAGGAACAAGGCCTAAGAGGCTAGACGGGGCGAGCTGGCCGGAAACACCCATTAGCTTCTCTCCTCGCCCTTCGGTCCATCCACCTGCCCCTCAGTACAACCGCTCATCATCCCGCTGTCCATCCGCGTCTCCTGCACTTGATGATCGCCTACTGTGTGCCATGACCCGTGCAAAGCCCAGTGAGGGACATTCAGCTGGGGCAAAGGCAGCTGGTGCCTTCAGCAAGAACGAAGACACACCCCTTAAAGGACCACAAGACAAGATAAAACGAGAAGGACGGCACAAGACAGGTGTGTGCAAAATCTGGGCAAAAGGAAGCTAGCCCCACCAGGGAGGAGGACGAAGCCTTTGCACTGCCTGCTCCCTCTGCCTGGAATGCTCTTCCCCAGACATTTGGGTGACCCGGTCCTTTGCCTCATTCGGTGCTGCTCAATGTCACCTCCTCAGAGAGGTATTCCTTGACTTCCCCTTCAAGGACAAGGTTACCTCTCACTCCCCTGGCTTTATTCTGCTGCATAACATTTATCACCACCAGGAAGTGCTTCATATGTTTGTGTGTTTGTTTGGGACTCGCCTCTCCCCCTAGAATGCGAACACTGTGAAGGAAGGGGCTTTGTTGATGTCTCTGTCCCCAGCCCCTAAAATAGTTCCCGGTACATAGTAAGTGCTCAGTTAATAATATTCAGTGGAAGGAATATAGAATGTTGGGAGGGGCTTCTCGGGGAGGGCTGCTTTTTGAACTTGGCTTCGAAAGATGAATGATGGAAAGATGGCCACATAGGAGGTGACCAGGAGCAGAAGAGGAATGGGGGGGCGGGAGTGTGAGAAAGCGGCACTCACAGTCACTCAGGGAGTAGCCCTCAAACCTATCCAGATCCTCCTTGTGCAGCACTCTGGCCAAGTCACAGCGACTGATGAGCTTGGCCTCATTTATGGCAACGAGGCAGCTGACCAAGGACATGAGTAGCATCCTCATCATCTTCGGAGGGGAGAAGGTGCAGCTGAGGGCCTGTGGTCCCGAGGATCTCCCAGACGTGCTGCTGGTCTCCTCTGAGCACCTGAGGAATCTGGAGACAGCAGCCAAATGTCCCGGCTCACTCACGGCTCCCCGCCTGGCTATTTCTCTTTCCTCTCACCATTTTATACTTTCTTTTACTACAGAAACTTTCAAACATTTACAAAATAAGAGAGAATAATATCATGAATCTCCATGTAGCCACTGCCCAGCGTCAACAGTGAAAAACCGAGGCTGATCTCCTTTCATCTATAGGTTTTCTCCTGTTTTAGCCATTCTCACTCTTGTAAAGGACACCTGGCTATGGGCAGCATTTGGGTACAGGGGTGGGGAGTGAGGCTGGCAAAGGAGACTGATGAGCACTGGACTTTACTGGTACTTGTGTGTGTGGGTTTGAACATGTGCTCTCGTAGGAAGGGCCAGGCCACTGGGTGTTGGTCTGCCCTCAACCCCACGCTCCCAGACGCATGATATGTGACTTTTCCCAAGGGTATACCCTGCCATGTGCAATTCCTGAGAGGCTGTCTTATAAGCTCTACACCTTTGTTTCCACTCAAAACTGGGGTCACTCAAGTAAAAGTGACCTTGTTGAAGAAATAAACTTCACTTTCACACTCTGTATGTGTGTGTGTGTGTGTGTGTGTGTGTGTGTGTGTGTGTGTGTAGGGGGAGGTGCAAGGGGCGGGGACTCTGGATTCACATCGCCTGCTTTCAAAGGTTGGGCTGCAGTGTGACCTTGGGCAATATACTTTACCTCTCCGGGCCTCATTTGTAAAAGGAAGATATGCCAGTACCCACTTACTAGGGTTGTCATGATGATTAAACGAAATGATAAATGCCTAAATCTTGGTTTTGCATTCCCCCCCAAATAGGAAGCAAGACTTCTGGGACAAAGGTTGATTCCTAGGCTGGAGTTAGGAAAGAGTATAAAATAAGTCTGAATTATCTTGTGCTAGAAAGTAAGAAAGTGCTCAAAATATGGATTGGGGCACGTCAAATGGACATGAGAGCCAGCTCAGAGGGGCACCCACTGGCCAAATCTGGAACACTTTCTTGGTAACAGCTTTATTGAGATAAAATTCACAGTACATAATTCACATACCACACAATCACTTAATTTAAAGCGTGCAGCTCAATAGTGTGTTTGCAGAGCCGTGCGACTATGATCGCGGTCAATTTTAAAACATTTTCATCAACCCAACAGGAAACCCCATACCCATTAGCTGTCACTAATCCACCCCTCCTCCAACCCCTGCCCACCACAAGCCTACTTTCCATTTCTCTAGATTTACCTAACCTGGACACTGCACACAAATAGTCACACCATAGGTGGCCTTTGAGCCCGGCTTCTTTCGCTTAACAATGTTTTCAAGATTTATTCATGTTGTGGCAGCCACTGGGATCTCATTCCTTGTGATGAATCCTTCTTTTGTCTCTCTATTGATCGTTTTATAGACTTTTGGGCTACTTTGGGGCTATTATGAATGACGGTGCTGTGAACATTCACGCACAAGTGTTTGTGTGGACAAATGTTTTCATTCCTTCGGGCATATACGCCAAGGAATGGAACTGCTGAGCCATAGAGTAACTTCAAGTTTCAACTTTGGAGCAACTGCCTGACTTCAAAGTGGCTGTACCATTTTACATTGCCATCGGCTTTTCCACATCCTTACCAACACTGGTTACTTTAAAAAAAAAAAAAAATTATAAAGTTTATTTAGTTATTTTGAGAGAGAGAGAGAGAGAGAGAGAGAGAGGGTGCACAAAAGCTAGGGAGGGGCAGAGAGAGAGGGAGAGAGGGAGAATCCCAAGCAGGCTCCTCACTGTCAACGCAGAGCCCAATGCGGGGCTTGAGCCCACAGACTGTGAGATCATGACCTGAGCTGATATCAAGAGGCTCAACTGACTGAGTCACCCAGGTGCCCCAACGCTTGTTTGTTTTTTTAATTCAATTTACTCTTTTTTTTTAAGTAGGTTCTGCCCATGACCCTGATGTTGAGAGTCACCATGCTCTATACCAACTGAGCCCACCAGCACCGCCCCCCCCCGCCACTAACACTTGCTATTAACTGTCTTTCTGATCAAAGCTCTCCTAATGGGTGCCAAGTCGTACACATGATGGTTTGGATCTGCATTTTCCTGGTGGCTAATGACGCTGAGCATCTTTCCATGTGCTCTTTGGCCATTTGCATATCTTTGGGGAAATTCAGTATTCAGATCTTTTGCCCATTTTCTAGTTGGGTTATTTGTCCTTCTTTATTGAGTTGTAAAAATTCTTTATCAGATGGGAATGCAAGCTGGTGCAGCCACTCTGGAAAACAGGATGGAGGTTCCTCAAAAAACTAAAAATAGAACTACCCTACGACCCAGCAATTGCACTACTAGGCATTTATCCACGGGATACAGGTGTGCTGTTTTGAAGGGACACATGCACCCCCATGTTTATAGCAGCACTATCAACAATAGCTGAAGTATGAAAAGAGCCCAAATGCCCATCGATGGATGAATGGATAAAGAAGGTGTGGTATATATATACAATGAAGTGTTACTCGGCAATCAAAAAGAATGAAATCTTGCCATTTGCAACTATGTGGATGGAACTGGAGGGTATTATGCTAAGTGAAATTAGTCAGAGAAAGACAAACATCATATGACTTCACTCATATGAGGACTTTAAGAGACAAAACAGATGAACATAAGGGAAGGGAAACAAAAATAATATAAAAACAGGGAGGGGGACAAAACAGAAGAGACTCATAAATATAGAGAGCAAACAGAGGGTTACTGGAGGGGGTGTGGGAGGGGGGATGGGCTAAATGGGTAAGGGGCACTAAGGAATCTACTCCTGAAATCATTGTTGCACTAGATGCTAACTAATTTGCATGTAACTCTTAACAAATAAAAAATAAAATTAAAAACAATAAATTAAAAAAAATAAAAAATAAAAAATTCTTTATCAGATACATGGCTTGCAAATATTTTCTCGCATTCTGTGGGTTGCCTTTCACTTTCTTGATGGTATTCTTAGAAACAAAAGAATTCAATGATGATGAAGACTGTTTTCTCTATCTTTTCTTTTGTTGCTTACGCTTTTGGTATCGTAGCTACAGAATTAATACAGAATGGTTTCTAAGGTAGTCTGGGACAGTTTGGCCATCGACACAAATAAAGATAGTGACAGGGGAGCTTGGCCGGCTCAGTTGGTGGAGCGAGCGACTCTTGGTTTCAGGGTCATGAGTTAGCACCCCACCTTGGGCCTAGAGCGTCTTTGAAAAAAATAAGGATAGGGACAGATTATAATCTAGTGAAAGAGATAGGAATCCCTGAGTCCTTAATAGTAATAAATAGACAAACAGATACATAACGGGGATGGGGTTGGAGCTCTTCCTGACAATAAGATGGTGAGTGATAAACGTGGAGGTGGTCATGAGGTTGGAAAATCATCACTCTGCAGCCATCATAGATTAGTTTGGGCAAGAATCATCAATGGATATTAAATCTAAGGTGGTGGGAAGCTTGGTGAAGAACTGGATGGGGCACCTGGGCTGGCTCAGTCGGTTAAGCATCCAACTTCCGCTCAGGTCATGATCTCGTGGTTCATGGGTTCAGGCCCAGCATCGGGCTCTGTGCTGACAGCTTGGAGCCTGGAGCCTGCTTTGGGTTCTGTGTCTCCCTCTCTCTCTCCCCCTCTGCCGCTCACACTCTGTCTCTCTCTCTCTCTCTCTCAAAAATAAATAAACATTGGAAAAAAAAAACTATCAATGCCATGAAAACACAGAATGGGGCTATTTCTGTCACCGTGTGCATGTGTGTGTGTGTGGTGGGTGTGTGCATGCGTATCTTTCCCCTGAAAGCAGGTGTATGTTCCTGAGAGCAAAGGCCTAGGTTCCTCCACCCACAGGCTGCTGCTTGGGCAAGATGGCTGCCCTAATGGCCTTGTTTCCTCACAGATGTCTTCTAAGCTCACTCCGTACCAGCCCGACTCTTGATTTTGGCTTGGGTCATGATCTCACAGTTCCTGGGATCAAGCTCTGCATCACGCTCTGCACTGACAGCGAGGGGCCTGCTTGGGATTCTCTCTCTCTCCCCCCGCCTCTCTCTCTGCCCTTCCCCCACTCATGCTCGCTTGCTGTCTCTCTCTCTCTCTCTCTCTCAAAACAAGTAAATAAACTTGAAAAAAAAGTTTATCATGTTCTACCTATTAGATGAGCAAATATCCAAAAGTTTGATAATACCTTCTGCCTACAAGGCCGAGGGGGCACAGGTACATTCCTGACAGAATGTAAACAGGCGATTATCTATGAAAATTGTAGATTCATTTATCCTTTGCCTCAGCAATTCTGTTTCTGGGACTTTACTGAACAGAGATAGTTGCATAGAATTCAAAGATCACATACACACGGTTATTTACAGAAAGAGTGAACTCCAGTGTCCAGTAAATACAGGGCTGGTCAAATAAACTAAGGTACATTCATACAATGGAAACACATGCCATAGGGGGGAAAAAAAATTAAGAAACTGATATGAAGCTCCAAAACAAAAATTCTGATCTCTTCTAAGACAAGGTATCAAACAGTATATTTATAATAGCTTTGTGGGGATGGGGCAGAGATAAGAAATATAAAAGACGTTTAAAAAGTCTATTACAGATCTATTAACAGATATTAACAGTTATTAACAGATCTATTCATATCTGTTAGATGCATTTAGAAACATCAGAAAAAGACATGTAAAGGGGGTGCCTGGGTGGCTCGGTCAGTTAAATGTCTGACTTCAGCCTAGCTCATGATCTCACGGTTCGTGAGTTCGAGCCCCACGTTGGGCTCTCTGCTGTCAGCACAGAATCTGCTTCAGATCCTCTGTCCCCCTTTTTCACTGCCCCTCCCCTGCTCATTCTCTCTCTCAAAAATAAATAAATAAACTTTAAAGAAAAGAAAAAGAAAGATGTAAGGAATTAATAATTATGGTTACAAAGGCGGAGAAGACGTTTCACTGTAGGTAGACTTTTTTTTCTTACCATAAAAATAAATCTATTAAAAAATGAGTGTTTAAAAAGGGCCTGAACGAAGAAGGCTCTGCTGGGGTGAGCATGGTACAACATAGAGAGATGGTGACTCACTACCTTGTACACCTGAGACTAATATAACACCGTGTGTCAACAATACTCAAATAGAAAAAAGTTCTTTTAAAGAGACAGCTCTGCCCAGCGTCCCTTCTCTAGTCAAGTTCATTGCTCCCTGTGCTCTTCCTCCACTCACTCGCTTGGCCCCTTTTGTGCACCACCTCCTCCAGGCCTCATTCAGGGTCTGTGTCCTTCAGAGGCCTTCTGGGAGGTCGCAGCGGAGCACCCAGACGCGCTGGGCTTCACTGCGTCTTTTGGAAGTTGTATATCTAACTCCGAACCGTTGGTTTCCGCCCTAGAGGCAATAATATTTTACACGAAGCCTCAGAGAAATTAGGTAACTGGTCGAAGATCAGCCAGGGGCAGAGCTGGAGCCTGATTCAGCTCTGAGCCCTCCCTGAATCCATTCTCCTCGCTGCCCCATGTTGCCTCCAGTTACAAGTCCCGGCAACTCCAGTCCCTGAGGAAGAGCCACGATCCCCTTTTCCTTTATGCCCTTAGAGAGGTCAATGCTCAGTGACAGGCAATCACATGCTATAGGGAGGGAGAGAAAGAGGAAGAGGAGAAGGAAGGAAGGCAGGGGGAGGAGAGGAGTGGGGGAAGGACACTCACTCTTGCAGAGACGGGTCTGAATCATCGGCATTTGCTGTCCCCAGGTCGGAGTCGTAGGACATGGGCTCCTCGGAACGGTCTGGACTCTTGGAGCCATTCTCTTGGAGTAGGCAGCTATCAGAGTTTAGGCTGCAAGACAGCTGGGATGAACCGGCGGTGTCCAGGCTGAGGGAGGAGGCCGTGAGCTTCCGGTTCCGTCGGATCTTATGGCCTGAGTGCTGGACTTCGATGTCCTCCGAGCCTGAGGAATGGGAAATTGAATCCAGAGACTCTTTCCGCTGTAGTTCTGTCCCAGAGGTGGTGAGGGGGTCGAGCTCAGAGAGCGGGCAAAGCCCAGAGAGAGCCAGCGGGGTGAGCGTCCACTCGTTTAAGATGGCGGACTTGTAGGAGAGCTCGAAGGATAAGGACGTCAGTCCCTGCAGGAAGCTGAGGAGGAACTCGCCCTCCTCGGCGTCTCGAAGCAGGGCTGTGGGCTGATAGTACTCGCACAGGCGGGCGGGCTCCTGGAGGAGCAGCTTCAGGTAGCACTCCATCAGGCCGTCATTGAGGGCCAGCCTCAGCCAGGCCCGGCAGCGGCCCACGTCCGTGCTGACAAAGATCAGGTGCTCCAATTCCGAGACGATGTGCCTGGGGGTGGAGAGGACAGGCTTGTTTCAAGAAGTGAGTTCAGATCACAGAGGATCATTTTATCCACTGGTGAGCAGGAGCCAGTAATAACGACTGCAAGTATATACAGGCTTGGGAAAATATCTCAGATAGCAGTGTTCTACAGGGAATTGAGAAATATTTAGCTACAACTCCCCACTTTTTCAAGGTTACTGTCATGCAGGATAATTGCCATTTTAGTTTCAACTCCCCAGGCGCCCTTGACATCACCTGCTCATCCGGCATACATGTGATGAGCCCCTAAATGCCAGGTCTTTGGAGCTGTGAAGATACAGGATACAGACATGGTCCTGCCCTCAGTCCAGGTTACTACCTTTCAAGGGCACACGGAAGTGAACCCTGTTGTCAGTAGAGCTGGGGTGGGGGGAAGGCAATCACTTCCAGGTTGCAGTAAGGACAATGCCTTAGGCAAGGCATTGCGGGATTAGGCATAGGGATTAGGCACAGGCAAGGCATTGAGCTGGGCCTTGAGCGATTTCAAGCCGCAAAGATGGAAGGGGAACCTCAGGCACCAAGGACTGACAGAGAAAAGGCACCAAGGGTAGGGAAGCAGCAGCTGTGTAACAGGAGTGGTGAGCACTCCCGTTACAGCACGGGGAGGAGGAGGAGTGGCTGATTGGGTTGCAAAGTCAGGTGATGCAGGGTCTTGAGCATCCAACCGGTGAGGCAAGGTGGGGCAAGGGTCCCCACACCTGGCTGTGCGTCAGAATCACCTGGGAACCTGGTCAGGATACAGATTCCGGGGCCCCAACGAAGTGAATGGGACTCCAGGCTAGCACTGGGGAGCCTGAGAGTTTTTACACCGGGAAATGACTTGACCGCAGTCGCGCAGACTTCTGGGTGGGCTGCTCGGGATAAGATCATGTACCCAACTCAGTTCCCGAACCCTTGGTCTGATGTAAATGCCCTTCCTCTGACCATCACAGTGCCCTGAGCACGTCTCGCCCATAGG
The DNA here is from genome assembly GCF_046562875.1 of Panthera onca. Lineage (NCBI taxonomy): Eukaryota > Metazoa > Chordata > Mammalia > Carnivora > Felidae > Panthera > Panthera onca. The sequence continues at coordinate 1,247,147 of NW_027675816.1, read as the reverse complement.
AGTGCGTGCTCCACAGGGCTCAGGGAATGAGCTCGGGTTAGCTTAAGCTCAATAAATGTTGACCAGCTGCCTGACCTAAGGACAGACACAATGAGATAAGGGGGACAATCAGAAAGCCACTGCCACCTAGGAGTGAGGTAAGAACCTGAGATAGGGCGGTGGCAGTCAGCATGAAAAGGAAGATACAGACTGACAAGGCACCTTCAGGCTGAAGGTGGCATTTAATAGCCCTTAGAGGCAACGTGCCAGCAGCTGCTTGCTCCAAAGCCCAGGCAGTTAGGGCCAGGGACGCAGAGGCAAACGTCCCAGGGTGGATATTCAGATGATCTGGATTCCACGTCTTTAAAAAATGCCATAGCCTGTTAGGATATAATACTTAGCATAGAGATGTTCAAACATTCCAAGGCAGGGTCAGCAAACCTCTTCTGTTAAGGGCCACTTAGTAAAGATTTTAGGCTTTGCAGGCCACACATTCTCTGTTCCAACTACCCAACTTTGCCACGGTGTGGCAAAAAGGCGGCTCCTGCTAAAGGCGACCAGCCAGGGGCCTGAGCAGCCCCAGGCCATTGCCTGTGCGCTGAGGGGCTCTTGAGGCTTGGTCTAACAATAACCCCTATCTCACCCATCTCCATTCTAGAACACAGAGCATCTCTGCTGCTTTCCCATATAGCTGTAGAGGGAGAGCCCAGGGTCACCCACACTGAAGCTCCTCCCCAAAGCAAAGCCTCCCCTGCTGATCTCACTTGTGGGTGACAGCTTTCAGGAGGGGCCAGAAGACAGGCTGAGGCAGAGGCTTCTGGTGGGCGCTCTTCTTCCTTTTCCCTCCGGCCTCGGCTCGGATGTGCTTGGCATGCAGGCCGTGGATAAATACGGCCTCCAGGGCACTGCACATGGTGTTGGCATCTCCGTCTTCGCTAGTGACCACTGTGTCCGAGGACACGTACTGCTTCTGCAACGCCTTCACAGATCCCACTAGCTTCTTCTTGATGACCTAGTCGGTGTCAGACATAACACAGGCCTTTAGAAGATCCTGCGGTGACCCCTGGAAGGTAAGTGCTTATCACCAAATACACGCACACCCACACACGTGCTCACGTCTACCTGTGGGTGTGTATACAGCAAAACTAGCACAAGCTAATCATAGAAAACAAAGATGGGCGCCTGGGTGGCTCAGTCGGTTGAGCGTCCGACTTCGGCTCAGGTCGTGATCTCACGGTTCATGGGTTCGAGCCCCACGTCGGGCTCTGTGCTGCCAGCTCAGAGCCTGGAGCCTGCTTTGGATTCTGTGCCTCCCTCTCTCTCTGCCCCTCTCCCACTTGCACACGCACGCACGCTCTCTCTTTCTCTCAAAAATAAATAAACGTTGGAAAAAATTTTAAAAAAAGAAAGAAAACAGAGACAAAGCATAGAGGAGAAAAGGAAAATTACGTACTTATACCACCCAGAGATAGTTATTTTTTTGCAAAGATATTTGTATATTTTTCTTTTGTTTTGCTTTTTAAACCGAACTTCAGTGATTTGATAGCCATAGAAATCTTGTGTTTAAATACCGGCTCCATCATAGTTACAGGTGTGGGAGCCTGGGTGATCCATCTAGGGCAGGGGTGAAGCTTTCCACCTTGTTTAGGGGTCTACGATTCCATGAAGAGGCAACAAGTGCCACTTTAGAACCATAAAAACACCAAGAAAACAGGAGCATGGTCCACATTAAGAAAGATCGTAGGGGGGCGCCTGGGTGGCGCAGTCGGTTAAGCATCCGACTTCAGCCAGGTCACGATCTCGTGGTCTGTGAGTTCGAGCCCCGCGTCGGGCTCTGGGCTGATGCCTCGGAGCCTGGAGCCTGTTTCCGATTCTGTGTCTCTCTCTCTGCCCCTCCCCCGTTCATGCTCTGTCTCTCTCTGTCCCAAAAATAAATAAAAAACGTTGAAAAAAAAAAATCCAAAAAAAAAAAAAGATCCTAGGGGCACCTGGGCGGCTCAGTCAGTTAAGCATCTGACTCTTGATTTCAGCTCAGGTCATGATCTCACGGTTTTTGAGTTTGAGCTCCGTATCTGGCTCTGTGCTGACAGTGTGGAGCCTGCTTGAGATTCTCTCTCTCTCTCTCTCTCTCTCTCTCTCTCTCTCTCCCTCTCTCTGCCCCTCCTCTGCTCATGCTCACTCTCCCTTTCAAAATAAATAAAATAAACGTTATTTATTTAAAAATATCTTTTTAATGTTTATTTTTGAGAGAGAGAGAGAGAGAGAGAGAGAGACAGACAGACAAAGTATGAGGAGGGGGGAGGGGCAGAGAGAGAGGAAGACAGAGAATCCGAAGCAGGCTCCAGGCTCTGAGCTGTCAGCACAGAGCCTGATGCAGGGCTCAAACCCACGAGCCGTGAGATCATGACCTGAGCTGAAATAGGACGCTTAACTGACTGAGCCACCCAGGCGCCCCTAAAATAAATAAATAAACTTTAAAAAGAAAGAAAGAAAAAAGGAAAGATCCTTGACCTGGCAGTCAGAGGCAGATGTTAGTCTCAGCTCTGTTGGTCAACAGCTGGGTCACTACAGACATTTCACTTAACCTCACTGAGCTTAATTTCCTCATCTGTTAAACGGAACGAATACTTCCTGACCTACAGCACAGGAGTTGGGGGGCGGGGGGATTACTCTGAGGGCAGGACTTGCTTTTTTTTTTCATTCTTGCATCCTCAACACTTGGCTTGGTTCCTGACACATGTAAGTATTCCGTTAAGGTCTGTTACATAAATCAATTATAAAATACATATATGTAAAATCCTTTGGAAAGATAAAGACAGTTCTGTCATAGTATAAGCATGTCAAAATTACCTATGTGTTTTGGAAAAGGATTGGGAGGGAATACAGAAAACCTGGTTTGAACTGTTAGCTGATAGGATTATGGATAAATATTTTACTGTTTTATTTTTATCTTAGCCCAAACAGTTCATGTTAATGTTCTTTGAAAAGTCGAATGTTCTTTTTTTCTTTAAAAAAAAAATTTTTTTTTTTTAATGTTTATGTATTTTTGAGACAGAGAGAGACAGAGCATGAACGGGGGAGGGTCAGAGAGAGAGGGAGACACAGAATCTGAAACAGGCTCCAGGCTCTGAGCGGTCAGCACAGAGCCCGACGCGGGGCTCGAACTCACGGACCGTGAGATCATGACCTGAGCCGAAGTCGGACGCTCCATCAACTGAGCCACCCAGGAGCCCGTTTTTTTTTTTTTTTTTCTTTATAACAGCTTTAATGAGACACAATTTACATTGCCTAAAATTCACTCATTTAAACTATACAGTTCAGTGATTTTTGGTATGTTCACAGAATAGTGAAACTACAGCCACTACCTAATTTTAGGACATTTTCATTGTCTCAAAAAGGAACACTGTGCCCATGAGCAGTCACTCCTCTCTAGTCCCCTCTCCCTCAACCCCTAGCAACTACTAATCTACTTTCTGTCTTTATGGATTTGCCAATTCTGGACATTTTGTGTAAATGAAGTCATACAGTATGCAGTCTTTTGATGTTAGACATCTTTTCATATGACTTATGGGTCATATACTTCTTTTATTGTTTGCTTATTTGACTGGAGAGGGAGAGAGAGAGAGAGAGAGAGAGAGAGAGAGAGAGGAGGACAGAGGATTCAAAGTGGGCTAGGGAGTGACAGCAGCAAACTCCCAAATCGTGAGATCATGATCTGAGCCAAATGGACGCTCAACCGTCTGAGGCACCCAGGCCACCCTAATGCCTTCTTTTTTTTTTCTTTTTTTTTTAATGTTTATTTATTTTTGAGAGACAGAGAGAGACAGCATGGGAGGGAGAGGGCAGAGAGAGAGAGGGAGACCCAGAATATGAAGCAGCCTCCAGGCACTGAGCTGGCAGCACAGAGCCCGATGCGGGGCTCCAGCCCATGAGCCGTGAGATCATGACCTGAGCCGAAGTCGGATGCTCAACCGACTGAGCCACCCAGCTGCCCCTTCTTTTAATGTTTACTTATTTTTGAGAGAGAGAGAGAGAGAGAATGTGCATACATGTATGTGCCTGTGGGGGAGGGGGCAGAGACAGAGCGGACCGAGGATCCAAAGCAGGCTCTGCTCTGACAGCAGAGAGCCCAATGCAGGGCTTGACCTCACAAACTGCAAGACCATGAGCTGCTTACGATCATGACGCTTAACCGTGTAAGCCACCCAGGCGCCCCATATGTATGACTTCCTTTGAGAAATCCTTGGTCTTCAGGCAGCCCCTATTAAAATCCGTTGTTTTTTATCAATTCCCATTCTATCACCAATAAGATGTTCTAGAAAGGGCAGGATCTCCTCAGAGCCTGCTTCTGCTATAACTCTTTCTCAGCCCGAAGCCTCGCTTTCCAAACAGTACTCATTCATTTCAAAGTGAGGAAAACCAATGACATGGCTGTCCCGTGCCCCCTTCCCCACCCTTGAGCCTCTCCGACTGCCTACCGGGATGGCAGCCCGGGGGTCCAGTCCATTCTCCACCACCGAGAGCATTTCCGCTCACACTGCAGCTCCCTCGGAGAATCACATGACACCTGCAGAGACAGACGGCGGCGGCCAGATGAGCAGGTTCCAGCTCACCACCCCCAGCCAATTCTCCCCCTCCCCCCAGCAGGCAGAGGGTCAGCCCATCTTCCTCAAACTGCAATGCAAAGGCCTCTGAATTCAAAAGTAAAAGCCAAGAGTGGATTTTAAGGAAGGAAACAAGGGAAGAGAAGAAATCTGAGGGCTCGGATCTCAGGAGGTGGGGAATCCTATGTGCCATGGGTGGGTCCACCCTAATCAGGGCATGGAGAGGCCTCTGTATGCCACACCAAACGCTGGCACAAAAAAGCAGGGAATGAGGGGCTGATTTGGATACAGAACTAAGGGTGCGAGGGGGATGCTGCCGCTGGAGGTGCCAAGAGCCCACGTGGACCAGGAAGCAGGGGCTCACAATTCACATTTGGAGCCTCTGACTCCTGTGCCAGCCCGATGTCTGCCAGCTCGGCAGGGACAAGCACAACTGAAGGAAGTTTCCAAAGGGAGGGCCTCTTGCTACATAGCTGCTTCCCCTCCAGGCACGAGGGTCCAGCTGGAGCAGCACAGGGACACGCCTAAAGGGAAACAACACGGGTTCGAATCTCGATTTGCCACTAACCACTTAGGCATGCTAGGTGGGGCACCACGGCAGACGTCTCAAATGGAGGTTATGAATGTGGAAAACGCCCAGCACAGGGCCTGACGGTACTAAGGATAAATGGTATCTATTACCCCGGTTGGATGTGGCCAAGCCTTATAGGCAAAGGCCACTGTCTGAATGAGTCCGCTCAACTACCTGAAGTCAGTACACAGGTAAATCCCTCAGGGCACTGGCTTCCCCCCCACCCCCCCGGGGGTGGCTTAGGTGGGGGGGGGGGGCCTCAACCTGAGCCTCGGGGGGTGGCTGTTGGCTCGCCTGGACCGCCCCAGCCACTTGGACGGACCAGGATTGGGCAGGCACATTCCCATCTAAACAGATCTCTAGTGACCACGCTGCCGAGCATGGAGGGACACCAAAAAATAGGTCATCGCTGTCTCTGTTCTCAAAAACCTATGGCCCAAAGAAGTTATCAAATGGAGGCATGATGAATGGATTTTGTACTGTTTACACACATTGCTTCATTCATTCCTTGTAACCACCCTAGGCGAGCTCTTTTATTATCCAGATAAATCAAAGCTGACCCAGGTCAGGGAACTTCCCAAGATCCCAGGGCTGATCAGTGGCGGGCTCTACCACCTTCGGCCAGGATGACATCCACCCTTCTGGAAGAGGCGGGTGTGAGCTAGGGCTAAGGGGTGGCTGGGGAGGGGGCAGGGAAGTCTTGGGAGGAGGGCTCTCCAGCTGGGGGCCCAGGTGGCGGGATGCAAGGGAGCATCAGGGTTGAGTCTGGCAGGAAAGGTTTACAGGCGAACAGTGAGGCATGGAGAACGGCAGGGTGGCCCTAAATGATGAAAGACGCTCTGATTCAAGCCCTGGCCTCTGGATCCGGCAGAGGGTGAACAGGACCCAGCGCCGACCTTCCTAAGTAAGGACATGCAAAGGCAGATAGGTGTGTGGAGGACGGCCCCCACGAAACCAGCTCTGGTCAGCGCACAACAGACTGACAGGAGGAACACTAGCCCCTGGCCACAGCCCATCAGACTGTCTCTCCCTCCACCACTTTCCCAGCTCCTACCCACTGGGAATCCTCAGGACCCTTCGCTGGAGACCAGCTCCATGCTCTGGCCACCAGGGCACCGGGAGAAGGGGACATACTATAGAGTCGGTCCTGAAACCGTGCCTGATCCTAGAGGCTGGGTTTCTTCAAGGCTACCCTACGCAGCCCTGCAGGCCAAGTTCAGGCTCGCTGGCTTTGAGACCCTGGCATCCAATCCCCTCTGGCAATTCCGGGGGCCTGCCCTTCTAGACAGAGCCTCAAGCCCTAAAACTGCCCTTCCCTCAGCCGGCCTCAAGGCTTGGGCCTCAGCAATCTGAAGAGGAAGACCATTGAGGCCTCATCAACTAATTCACTGAATATAATATTCACTGGAGGGAGGGAGGCTTATCATTAAGTGGGTGCTCTGGCCAAGTCAGGGTCTGCTGAAAAAACAAAGTAAACTGACACTGAGGTCAGAGCAGGGCCAGACAAGAGACAACTGTGACCTAAAACAGTGTCAGGAACGTCACAAAAGGACAACAGTGCAGAGAAACCTAGAAGAATTGCCACTTGACAATTCACAAAACAGAACTGAGACGTGGGGGTCAGGCCAAAGTTCCGGGCACATCTTTCCTTGCAGGAAGCCAAAGCTCCCTACATAGGCCTGTCGGTTCTAGAACGCCTCAGGAAGGCAGGAAATGGCTCAGAGGCAGGACCACGACCATCTACGATGTGAGATCTCTGGGCTCTGGGTCTCCTGACTGCTAGGTCAGCACTCCAGCAGGCTCCTTGGGTGAGCCAGACCCCCATCTACCATGCTATGGGACTGGTTTCACTTTCTATCTTCAGAGCTGTCTTCACTGACACCAAGAAGCAAACGAAAGAGGGGTGGGTCTTCAGGAGACCCAGAAGAAAGAGAGCAAGTAGAGAGTTCAAACATCCCTGATACAGTGGAGCAGAAAAGGTGAGTGCCGTGTGCCTTTAGGAAACTCTTAAGTCACCCTTCGTCTACCTCTGCCCCTCTGTATTGGTTCACTCTGGCACAGGATCTCATTCTCTATCCTCATTTAATTCTTAAAACAATCCTGTGAGAGAAGGATGAGTATCCCTCATTCACAGAAGAGAAAACTGAGGCTCAGTAGAAACATGCCTCAGGTGAGGGACAGAATTTTCTCACTCCAAGCTCTGTGCCTTTCGTCAGTTCATACTGTCCCAGGTCCTTGGTTCAAAGAGTTTCAGGCAAACTTATTATTCACAGACTCTTCAGAAGCTCCACCTTATCAAAGAAGGCCTAACACTGACAAGAAACAATCTTGCCCATCAGATCTGTGGCCCCAACTAGCTGACCACAGGTCCTTTCCATGGCAGCCAGGTTTCCGAGCTGTCCCTCCTCAAATGTTCCAACACACAGGAAGGAATCGTTGGGGTTGATTCTCTTCGTGATACTGCCTGGCCTTCTATAAACATCCAATTTCACTTCCTCCAGAGACTAAGGAAGAACGAAAAGAGGAGAAGGACTCAGATGAGACTTACATTAAAAGAAGAAATGGATAACCTGGCTTCACCACTTTCGAAACACTCCGTTCATCAGTAAACAGCAACCTCTTCTTCTTAGAGACTTCCCCGCCATCCGCGACAGCCTCGTCTCTACGGCCTGACTCCGATCCTGCACCTGGCTATGCACGACAACAGGCCGGTGTTTAAGCCCTCCAGCTGCTGTACCAGGTGATGAGTCAGGGTTTTCAGCTGGAAACAAATGACAAAGTTATCTTCTGATTCAGAAAGACAGCTGATACTTCAGACATGTGAGTGCTGAGTAAACAGCACCTCCTTCTACCTGAAGAAAGTTGGATTTCTAGACAAGAGCCCTGTGGGGGGTGGGATGGGTGTGGGGGGGGGGGGTGGGTAGGGCGACAAAGCAACTGAATATCAGCTGGAGGGCAAGCAACTTCTAGCTCGTGATTCCCAGTCCAAAGGCTAGTGGGTGAGGCCAGAAATGTGAGGTCTAGGAACACTGGGTATCTTTCTTTCCTCCCTCCCTCCTTCCATCCAACAACACCCATCTCTCCCATATTCTTGTCCCAGATCCCTTAAGATTCTGGCAAGGACCAAACTCTGAGTGAATGAAAGCAGGACCTTTGCCTGACTCATTCACCATTGTCTTTCTAATGCTTCAAACAGTGCACGGCACACAGTGGTGCTCACAAAATACTTGCTGAATGAACAGATGAGTAAAATAAAAAGGCTCAGACCGTTTCAGACTGTAAGAAGTTGAGGTATACAACTTCTCAGTGGTGGGGTCACTGCGGAACTCCTTCCATTACACCAAGCTGCCAACAGGCTGAAACCCTTCAGAGATCACACCTTAACGGAAGGGGATATTGAAGGTAAAAGGACATCCGATTCTCAAAGGCGTGAGACTATAAATGCAAGCAAAGACAAGGGGTCTTCTTTGGGGTCCTTTACAATGGCTGTCAAATGGCCAATCCTTTGGAGTTTGGTCACCAGAACTTAGAGGGGATGTGCACCCCCAAATCCCAGGAGATTATAAATGTTAACCATGGAGCCTGGGTGCCTCAAGAATGTCTAGCTACTCTGAGATAACTTGACTCTCTGTGTTCATGGGTAATCAAAATGGTCAAAACTCAATGACCCAGCACCTGCAAAAAGAGGAAGCAATTCAACAGCCTCCACGGAGGCCTCGGCGTCCCCAGGATCCACTCATCTCTACTCTTCACAACATGTAACGTCACCTCTGGCACATTCGGTAGCGGGACTAATCTACAACCAGTTCTGGCCAGGAGGAGCACTGGGTGAGGGTCCTTTCTGAGCGGCAGGGCAATGCACATGGACATGATTCTGTGACCACAGCCAACCCCACACAGTGGAACCGCTTGAGTTTCTCCAGATCGTCACCCAAAAGGAAGTGATAAGCTTCCACTGCCCCAGCTGAATGAGTAGCTCCCTCACCTTCCAGGTATTTGGATGATACCTATCATTCCAGCAGCCAACGCGAGTAATATAATATGGATGCCAGGAATACAATCCTTAAGGACAGGTACAGGGGGCCTGACATCCAGGAAAAGCACTTGACCCACGGGAGAAGGATCTCTACTCCTCCACACTTACTTACCATCTGAGGCCCTGCCTCAATTGAGGTGTTCGGCAAGTGCCTGGCTCTGAGAAAGCAGGTGGGGTTGGCAGGGGACTGCACTAGGTTCTCAGATCAAATGGGGACCACATCAAGGGAAGAGTGGGCACAGAGCTGGGATGAAGAGTTGAAATGGGGATAGGAAGACGTCAATCTAACAAGATTGGGTAGGGGTGGTGGGAACTAGGGCAGCAAGAGTTGGGGGGTGGTTTAGCAAAGACTCAGGAATGAAGTGTCCTCAGGCTGGCTGGGGATGGAAAGAAAGTATGCGGTGGGCTTGGAAGTTAGGGGTTGAGTGGGTGAGGACAAGAAGATACATACAAGACTTGAGATAGGGCTGAGATCAGAGTTATCAAGAAGAGGGCGGTAAGCGCAATAGGGCATCTACTGTAGTGGTAGGTATTAAATGAGTGGGGGGAGGTGGGTGTTTTGGCTGAGCAGACCTTGGGGGGCTGAGCAGGGGGGCTGGGATAAGAAAGCTGAGCCTGAAAGGGGGTAAGCCAGAAAGACGGGGAGGGGGAGGGGGGGCTCGAGGAGGTTTGCGTGGAGCACTGGGATTGCCAAAGGGGTTGAGGGGTGAGAAGGAGATGCGTTAGAGGGAGGCGGAGGGAAGTGGCTGTCCTAGGGGTTGGAAGTGGGCTACCGTGGGGTCGAGTGTGGCTGCACTTACGCAAGACCAGTGGTGAAGGGGTGAGGGTAAGGGCTGGGCTCGGGTCACGGGTGGAGAAGAGGAAGGGGACGGGTCGGTCAGCACTGGCTGTTTGGGCTGAAGGCTCGGGTCCGAGTGGGGTAGGGTGCGGGGCTCAGGCCGGGAAGGGAAAAGGCTCTGAAGCAGGACAGTTTCAAAGCAACCAAGGGTTTGCGATCACGGACAGGGCTGGTGACCCATCGCCCGTTCTCGTCTCGGCCCCGCCGTCCCCTTCTCACCCTCCTCGCCCTCTGACCCCTAACTCACCAGAGGGAGCGGGGAGGGGGCGCGGGGCACTCCTGGCCACTGCAGCCCCTAAGCCTCCGACCAGGCGCTGCGGCCTCCCGGCCAGGGACAACAGGAAAGGGCGCTCGCGGCGCCTGACGCCATCACGTTGGTTCGGCGTCCGGCCCCGCCCCCGGACCGCGGAGCCAATCGCAGGGCCGGCGGAGCCTCGGGGCGGGGCCAGCGCTCAGGAAAGCCCAAGTTACCAGCCCCAGAGCAGGTGAGTGATCTGGGAGGCTGGGGACTCTGCGACCCGAGATGCGCACGAAGAGGCGAGGCCACCAGGCTAGCCCACCAGTGTCGGGCGGAACGTGTCCTACTGCCCGCCCCCAGCAGTGTCTGCGTCTCACTAGATCCCGGCCGCCTTCTGGGTTCATGACCTTGCCTGGGCACAGCACTATCTACCGTTGAGGCTGTCTGTTGGCCTCCTGCCCGGAAGGTTCCCACTTGTAAAATCGGAACAATAACGTCTACCCTAGTTTTGCCTCCCTGAGGGCATCAGTGCAGGTGGTGCTTCCCGCCTGGTGGTTCTCAGGAAAAGCATACAGGTTTTGATCACCCCTATCACCAAGGGAGCACCTTTAGGTACCCGTCAGCCCCCAGGCATGAAGCTTAAGGTTCTGGTTATTCTCATCTAGCCAGCAAGTTGTTTGTTTCCTTTACTTGGTAGAGTTGACATTTCTCTTTCACATGGACTCAGAACAAAAGGTCAAGAGTGTGTGTTGGTGGGGGTGGGGACAGATGTCTTGTGCTTTGGACACTTCATACCTGCAGGCTCAGGTCAAATGGGATCTTAGGGCCTGAGTGTGGGGTGAGTACTGGGGTGGAGAGGTACTGCTACCTGCAGGTCCAGGGGGACTTTGGGGGTGTCTACAGGGCTGGTCTGGGAACGGGACAGTTCTTGGAAGAAAGCTCCACTGATCTGGGCCAGGCTCTCCATCAGCCTTTCTGGGAAGGGGAGAAGAAGGGGTCCCAGTGCCTGTTTCCATTTATAAAACCAGCTGTTGGAGATGTGGCACCTGAGTGTGTGCGGGCTGCCTCTTCAATAATTCTGTCTCTAGGAGCGAGAACCACCTCTCCTCGATTTTAGACTAGATGAATCTGAGTACATTTAGTATGGTTAACAGTTGAACAGAAAGTTAGAAATAAGGACACGGAGGGATGCCTGGGTGGCTCGGTCGGTTAAGTGTCTGACTTCGGCTCAGGTCACAATCTCACAGTTGTGAGTTCCAGCCCTGCATTGGGCTCTGCGCTGACCGTGCAGAGCCTGCTTGGGATTCTCTCTCTCTCTCTCTCTCTCTCTCTCTCTCTCTGCCCCTCCCTCGCTTGTGCTCTCCCTCTCCAAAGTAAATAAACGTTAAAGATAAATAAATAAGGACACAGAAGCAAAGCATTATCTTAGCGTTAAACAACTTGGAAAGTAAGGAATTTACTGGGAAATCCAGTTTCCTGGGCAAAAGGATAGTGTTTCTGGTTATAATTATAGCACATCAAGAGCATCAGTGTCTTGATACAAGCATGCCCTCCCCCAGATGGAGCCAGCAACATTCCTCAGTTCTTCCAATGAATTTTTGCGCAGCCGCTGTCTGCAAAAGCTGTGGGAACCCCGCATGGTAATCTCTTATCTATCTTTTCAGGAGCCCCTGTCTCCTGGTCTTCTCTTACTTCTCAGGCCTCTCGGCCCCTCTGCAAAGTCTACGGGCTTGTCTTCCTCTCTCCATCTTACTCTGGCGCACATTTCCACCATTCATGGGCCACGAGTCCACCAGGTAATCTGAGGCCGGAAAAAAAAATCTCCCATTACCTTGTTATTTGAGCAATAATAAAGGTACGTGCAAAGTGCCATGGTGCCCACAGAGAAGAGGCCTTGAAGGTTATCCTGGCGGAAGCAACTTTTATCTGAGCCTTCCGGGTGGACACAGGAAAGGGCAATGCCGGCGAAGAGACTGGTAGAGAAACGGCTGGTGGGTAGGAATGCAGACTGAGCTCAGGGGAGGGTGCACGGAGAGGTGGAGAGGAAGCTAGGAAGTAAGGCCAGAGTAAGGGGAGGGGGCTTAGAATGGAAGGGGGAGATAAAGACAGATTGGGCAATGGGGAAAGGGAGGAGGCACAGACACAGCTGGAGGCCAGTGCAGGAAGGGCTCAGACGCTCACAAAGGCACTGGTCTGTCAGATTTCAAGCACTACGCATAGTCATTCAAAGCCAGGCAGGAGGACTGCAGGCATCTGAATTTCTCGGGGGTCTAAGGTGTAGATTCCTGAACCCTGCCCCTGCCCTGGAGAGTCACTCTGGGATGAGGTCCAAGAATTTAGCCTTGACCCAAACCTTTTCTGTCTCTTGCCCTACCACCCGTGGATCTAAAGGGTGAGAAAATGTGAGAATCTCTCCTTAACCTAGGAGCTGAAGGGCAAGGCATTTAACAGGTGTGGAAAATAGAGGCTCCTATTTGCCAGATAGGAATTTTGATTTATCCTTAGCAACCACCCTGAAGGTAAGCACCATTGTTATCCCCAGGGCATAGATGATAAAACAGGCTTAAGAGAGGTTAAGGAACTTGGGGGCCCAAGGCCATACAACTCATAATTACTACAGGTGGGATCCTCACCCAGCTCTGATTCTAGCTGGAGAACTAGCATAATTCAGTGGCCGAGCAAGTGGGCTTTGGAGCCGGGAATGCTTAGGTTTGAATACCGGCTCTACCCCATACTGTTTTCTAGGCCTTCCCTAAGACAGCGCAGGGCCCAGCACAACCCAGCAAGTGTGGGCCTGAGACCACTGCCACAGTCAGTGGTTTTCATAGGCCCCTCGAGATGGCACCAGAGATAGAAACTTCTAAGTTTGATTGGTGGTTAGAAAAGAGAAGTAAATCACAACACGCTGAGGCCCCTCCGCCTCAGGCAGAGGGGCCAGAGTGTGTGACTTCCGGGAAGTTCCCCAAACTATCTGAGCCTCAGTTCCTCATCTGTAAATTGGGGAAAATATCAGTTGCCATGAGGATTAAATAAGATAATATCCTCAGGACGGTTTCTGGTCTGAAGTAAGCACTTGAGGATAACTAGCTATAGTATTATTATTATTATTATTATTATTATTATTATTGTTACAGTTTTGGCTAATTCGTACCTACCCAGTCCAGTCAGATCTCCGTTTTCTAACTGGTCTTTGAGCACTGGAGTGAGAGCCTCTCTTGTTTGAACCCCAGATGTATCCTTATTTGGTCTCTGACCGAAATCATCTAAGCAGAACTAATGCCACCATTTCTTTTGAAACCGGAATAGGTAATGTTCTCATGGCTTCTGTTGCAGGAAGCTGGTTCTTCCCACTCTCTTTGAAAAAACGGATTTAAAGGGTTCGTAAATATTATGTGTCAATTCTATCTCAATAAAGTTGGACACAAATACAGCTTTGAGGTGCCGTTGACAAAAGAATGGACTCTTTAAGCCTCCCAAATGTTATCACACATAGTTTACAGTTCAAATAGTACGAAATGAAATGGTGAGGAAACAGAATGACCCGCAGCAGCTTCTTGCCTCGACCATCCCCACCCTCCTGGGCCAGCTCGCCAGTCCTCGGTCCTCCTTACCTCTCGCTGGATCTTCTGGTGCTTATCTCCACCTATCTTGTGTTTCTAGCTCTTAATTCTTCCATTTAAAAGATTTTTTTAATTTTTTTTTTTTTTTTTTTTGAAAGAGAGAGAAGGAGAGAGAGAATCCCAAGCAGGCTCTGCGCTGTCAACACAAAGTCCGATGCGGGGCTCGAACCCACGAACCGTGAAATCGTGACCTGAGCTGACGTCAGACGCTCAACCGACTGAGCCACCCAGGTGCTCTGATTCATCCATTTTAGACACTATCTGTGGACTTCCTAGCAACACAGGCAAGGAGTTAGGTCTTTAACACCCCCACCCATTCCATTCTTGGGGTTTACTTTTGTCACTCTTGCCCCATGATTGATAGTGGTTGCAGAATTGTGACTAGGTAAGCATTGTTCACCGCAGAGCTTGCTCATGTAGTCCGATGGCACTCGTTTCTGTCCCCTGACCCCCCGGGGTTTAATTTCTTCTCCTTCTCTTCCTGTGCTGCCCGCCACGATCACTCCTCCACTCCGCTCCAGTGCTCTGGCATGACAGTTAGTGCCGTTTCCCTCGGCTACCTCCTTGACCTGTCATACGCTGCTGTCCTGGAAGCTTCCTTCGCTGCTTCCTGGGCTGGGGTTTTCCTGGCTCCCTTCTCTTCTTGCTTTCTTTACTCTCTCTCTTAATCTGCAGTTAAGAATCCCTTTCTAATATTAAAAAATAGAATGGTCTTCGGACCTGCTCGTGATCGTAGGGATCCTTTCGATATCTATTAATTGGGACAAAAAATACAGAAAGACCAAAAGTTACTATGAAGGCACTCCTGCTCTTAAGTGAATTTGTGTTTTACTCACAATAGCATCTATGAACGTGTGAAAGCCTGTTCAAAGTTTAGGCTTAGGGTTAGTTCAATCTAGCTTCAATGTCTGGTCTTCCATTTGTCACCTCGCCCCCTCAACTTGCCGTGAGACAACCCCCTCTCTTGACTTTCTATTCAGTTCCTGTGCCCTAGCAGAGACTTAAGTACTGGTTTAAGGCCCACCTTGCAGGTGCACGTGACCATGGCTGGCCAATCAGGGTCTCCTCCTGCCAGATACAGGGTCCAAGCAGACCAATCAGAGGCTTTTTGAAGACTGGCTTTCCTTTATGAGGCTTGCTCAACCTCAGTGGAGAGTTGGAGTTACTAAGGACTATCTTTGCAGTCTTGGGGCATCCATCCTGAAGCCTGAAGCCGTCATGGAGGAAAGCACAACTGAGGGATAGTTGGGGAGAGAATGACGTTTGAGCGCTAGATGCGGCCAGCTTGAAGGTCTTAGGCTTCCCGGTTATGTGAGCCGATACACCGTATGACATTTTTGGCTTAAGCATATTTTAGTTGGATTTCTTTCACTGGGAGCATAAAGAGCGGCGACTGATATCCTGTCTTTGTGAACTTGGGCAGGTTATACAAGCGGTGCGTACAGACTTGGACCGTGACAACGCAGCTCCCACTGGGTCCCCTATGGCTGCCCTGTTATCAGCCTGAGCCTGAGACAGCTTGACATTGAATAGCCCGTTTTAGGGACTGGAGGAAACGACTTACCATGAGTCACTGCCCTAAAATATGCTTTCTACCCACATGCCCGGTGCCTGGAATTCTGTGGTGATGGTGGCATTCGTCAGGGTTAACCATGGCTCTCTTCAAACGGTTCTCCTTTGGAGTGTGAAGTCTGCGATATTTAACTTGTAGAAGTCCTTTCTTCTGGAGGTCCCTCTGGCAGGCAGTGGATCCAGGATGCGGTGTAGACAGACCTAGGTACACATCTCAGTTCCCAATGGCACAGTCCCTTTGCAGCTTTGCGGGCAAACCCCTAGCACTGTGTGCTGACCTTTAGGAGGTCAGTCTGTATCACATAAGGAATCCGACGCAGAGAGTGAAGAAATGGTCTCAGATTCACCCAGTAATCTCCCTGAGTCAGCCCTGAGGGCAGGGCCTGGCCCTAGGCATTGGGAAGAGGAAGGAGATGTGATTCTTGTCTTGTCAGGGCTCCTGACCTGATAGAGAACTGCGGTTGAGTCTTCACATGGACGGACGCTGTCTTTCACTCTGCGCCATTCGTAGGTGACGCCTAGAAGAGCAGGGCCACCGTGTTGTAGCCTCTGACCCAGGACTCTGTCACATTCTGGGAGAGAGAATTATGGGCCCTCCCCGCATCCCCGCTCCTGCTGTGTCTCCTCGTGGCCACAGTGTACTTTCCCATCCCCTGGCTTGGGGCTTGGGGCTGGTTCCGTGCTTAGGCTCGAAGAGGCCCGATGGCTCTTTTGCTTGCTCTCTTACGCTTCTCTTGGGTAGCCGCTGCCTCTTCAGCCTGGGTCCCGGCAGCAACACAGGGAGAAAAGACCAGCCGTGAGAAGCAGCGCCGATCCAGCCAGCAGGGCATTAAAGTACAGCGGTAACGGCCAACCTGTGAGAATCGGTTTCCCAGCCTCCTCTGAGTTTTGAGGATGGTCTATTAGTTAGCACTGTTGTGGCAAAAGATAACAGATACATGGATTCCCTCCGTTATCAGGTTACGTACAGGTTCAGCTGCTGCAGTAGAGACCCAACACAACAGTGGTTAAGTGATTTTTTTTAATTCTTTTTTTTTAATCCTTTTTTTCGGGGGGCGGGGGGGAGAGTGCAAGCGGGGGAGGGGCAGAGAGAGTGGGGCAGAGGATCCAAAGCGGGCTCTGCGCTGACAGGCTGACAGCACAGAACCCGATGTGGGACTCAAACTCACGAACCCCCGAGATCGTGACCTGAGCTGAAGTTGGATGCTTAACCGACTGAGCCACCCAGGCGCCCTTTAATTCTTTTTGTTTTTAAATGTTTATTTATTTTTGAGACAGAGACAGAGATTGAGTGGGGGAAGGGCAGAGGGAGACACAGAGTCTGAAGCGGGCTCCAGGCTCCGAGCCGTCCGCACAGAGCCCGATGTGGGGCTTGAACCCACGAACGGTGAGATCCTGACCTGAGCCGAAGTCGGACACCTAACCGACTGAGCCATCCAGGCGCCCCAACAGTGGGTTAAATTAAAAAACAGCTTCTTGGGGGCACCCGGGTGGCTCAGTCGGTCAGGTGTCTGACTTTGGCTCAGGTCACGATCTTGCCGTTCATGGGTTCGAGCCCCACGTCGGGATGTGTGCGGACGGCTCAGAGCCTGGAGCCTGCTTCACGTTCTGTGTCTCCCTCTCTCTCTGCCCCTCCCCTGCTCATGCTCTGTCTCTGTCTCTCAAAAATAAGTAAACATTGAAAAGAAATTTTTTTAAGAAGCAGCTTCTTGATCTCTCATATGATAATCCGGTTAAGTACTGGATCTGGGGCTGGTTCGGTGGCTCTTATGTCAGGGAGCCAGGCTCCTTCTGTTTTCCTGCTCTACCACCCTGGGGTGTAGCCCTCATCCAGACGAGGCCTTTGTACCGTTGAAATCTTCATTTCCTCCACAGTGTGGCGCCAGACCGCTCTCTGCCGCTGCCCTGGAAACACACGCAGCCTAAGCACCATTCCTGCCTCTGCTCTGGGCCTCGGGACTTTTCTTCTTCTTGAATGAGTGTGCTCCCGCCCCCCAGCTGGTGCTCCACGCCATCCCCCAGGTCTCAACAACATACCCCCACCAGGACCACAGGAGCCAGAGCTGGTCGTGCCTGGTGGTCCTCAGGACTGAGAGGCCCTGACCTCCGTGGGGGCAGGAGCCGGCCAGCATGACCAGCCGGGACTCCCAGGTTAAGAATCCAGTTGAGCCTCCTGGTCATCCTCAATCTGCTCTGCCCTTCGTCTCCCACCCCCAAATCCCTGCCGACCTCCAGCCCTGAAGAAGCCGGAGAACCTCTGCTTCCCCCACCTCCCCGTCCGCCTTGTCCTACTTCAGTCGTTTGGTGAGCATAAAAAGGCCTGTCAAAGTGGTCCCTCTGTTTGGGGGATGGGCTCAGGAGGGGTGGGCATGTGGGTTCGGAGGGTGACAGATTCTTTCTCCAAATGCTCGCCAGGCTCCTCCGAGCCCTCTTCTTGATTCGACCTTGCTTGGCCTGTGAAGACTTGAACAAACACGGACGTGGTTGCTGGCAGCTCGTGGCCGCATCCCTAGTAGGACCCTAGCCTCCCTTAAAGTGCCTGCCTGCAAAACTCCCGGCTGTCTAAAGGATTGGCTGCTGAGTCCAGCCAACGCTGGACTGAACCACCCAGGTGCCCCAACAGCCTTTGAAATTAAATTATTTTCAGGATCAGCTTTTTAAGTAAGCATCCCAGGGATGTTTGCGTATAGAGGTCCAAAGGCTGTATTTTGAGAAATCATGTTTCCCTGTGGAGATCTTTTCTCTGGCAGCCCTTTTGAATGGGGGCTATGTTTTCTCAGATACTGCATTGCCAATAGTCCATCCAGCTTTAATTCCAGTGAGAACGTTCCAGAGATGAAACTAAGAATCAACTCCAGGCGCTTCTCCAGTCACCTCTGGGGATGAGTGTATGTCGTCAGCATCCAGCGCCTCACCTGCTGCCCAGCTAGAATGACACCTTTCAGGGTTTCCGACTTAGAAACGCGACCACCAGGTTACTCCACGTGGACACCACCCCCCTTTCACAAAGCCTTTGAACACCCACCCATCAGGAGGGGTTTGCTGGATGATGTTGGTTGGCTCTTGACACTCATTTCTAGCCCCTTCTTTGCAGGTCCTGGAAACCCACGAACCATCGTTCACAGATTCCCTCGACAGCAGAATTGTGCCAATAAAGCGTACCTGTGTGAAATTTGGAAGGCGGAGGTGGAAGGAGGTGGAAGCCATGCTTTTCTCCTCTGTAGCAGCAGACATGCGGGCCGAATGTTGGAGTCCATACTCCCCACCAGTCAGGCTTGGGGCCATGGGGCTGTAGTGACCCCGGCAGTGGCTTCCCGAAGTTTCCTGACTGAGTGGCAGCAGCAGCTTTGAATCTATGGAGAGCAACTGTGGTAAAGTAACCTGAGAGCTAGTGGTGCGATTCCCCCCTGGCCCTGACCTTCACCACCGCGAGCCCCACCAGTGGTGAGCACCAATTGCTTGTATGACCTTTGTGTGTGTGTGTGTGTTTGCAATATCTAGAATGGTTTGTTTTCCTGGCTATGGTAGTTTTAAAATATGTTCACAAAACTGAGGGTTGATGGGGGGTGGGAGGGAGGGGAGGGTGGGGGATGGGTATCGAGGAGGGCACCTTTGGGATGAGCACTGGGTGTTGTATGGAAACCAATTTGACAATAAATTTCATATATTGAAAAGAAATAAAGATCTACTGAATGAGTGCTGGAAAAAATAAAAAAATAGAATAAAATATGTTCACAAATTCTTTGACTCTTCTCTATTTTTTTTTAACGTTTATTTATTTTTGAGACAGAGAGCATGAACGGGGGAGGGGCAGAGAGAGGGAAACACAGAATCCGAAGCAGGCTCCAGGCTCTGAGCCATCAGCCCAGAGCCCGATGCAGGGCTTGAACTCATGGACCGCGAGATCGTGACCTGAGTTGAAGCCAGGCGCTTAACCGACTGAGCCACCCAGGCACCCCGACTCCTCTCTCTTTAAAAGGTGGGGTCTAAATTCCCACCCCTTGAATGTGAACTGGATTTAGTGACTAAGTCCCTGCTAAATGCTGCTCTGTGCCGTCTGAGGTGAGGTCATAGGAAGGATACCTTCTGTCATTTCTGTCTCAGATCACTCACTCTGGAGGTACCCAGCCATCATGCTGTGAGGACATTCAGTCAAACAGCATGTGGGCAGGCTCATATGGCAGGGATCTGAGGCCTCCCTCCAACCCCTTTGACAGCCATGTTAAGTGAGTGAACCACCTTGGAAGTGGACCCTTCCGACTCAGTCGAGCCTTCAGATGACTGCAGCCCTCTGGTATCTTGAGAATCTCACAAAAGACCCAGGGGCAGAAGTGCCCAAGCTATTCCCGAAATTTTGCCTCAAAACTTTTGAGGAATGGGGCGCCTGGGTGGCTCAGTTGGTTGAGCGTCTGACTTTGGCTCAGGTCATGGTCTCACCATTCATGGCTTCGGGCCCCGCATTGGGCTCTGTGCTGACAGCTCAGAGCCTGGAGCCTGCTTCATATTCTGTGTCTCCCTCTCTCTCTGCCCGCATGCTCTGTCTCTCTCTCTCCCTTTCTCTCAAAAATAAACATTAAAAAAATTAAAAGAAATACGGCAAGGTAGCATTCGAGACTGATAAGTATTGTGCAAATTTGAGGTCGTGTTATAGAAACAACATTTTCTAAGCTTCACTTCATGAACCACATTTGAGCTAATGGAAATATTCCAAAATAGGAGAATGGAGTTGCCTGGAATCCCGGCCCACACTTCGGGAAGCCCAACTATGCACAGATGGGTCTTCTTGGTTTCTCGTCAGCTCTGTCTCTGTGTCCACCTCTCTTCTTCAAAAAGTCACCACCGGCCCCCGCTCCACCCAGCTCATTAAGGAGTTTGAGCTGGCATGAGGAGTTTCTGCCCTTGTGACCTAAGAGTGACTAAAGGGCCTAGTACTGCGCCTGGCTCAAAGCAGGTGCTCAACAAACAGTAGCTGCCACCATCCTCATCGTTATAATTATTGATTCTTTGATGGTAACCATGGCTTAGACGTCTCTGTACCCCTGCACCCTGCAGCAGGGCAGTATAACTGTCAGCAGGGTTTGGAGTTAACAGGCCTGGATTAAACCCCTACCTGGCAGTTTTGGATTTGCAGCCTTGGGCACCTGAACAGGGTACCTACATCCTTTAAGCCCTGTCCCCTTATCTGCCAGATGGGGATAATAAAGTATGTTTTCACGGACTGTTGGGCTAAATTAAGACTGCAAAACGCCCAACCCAGGCCTTGACACCAAGTAAGCAAATAGTAAACTAGGTGCTGCTGCCGCTTCCGATTACTGTTACTCTCTAGTCTTGTGCTTTCAACACACTTATTTGTTGGCTCACTGAAGTCACCACACAGAGACAGACACTCGGTGGCCATTCTCACTAAAACGCTGGGGGCACGGGAGCAGGCACCAGGAGAACAGGTGTCCTTGCCCAGCAGCAGCAAACTAATAAAGCCGAAGAGGCACTGATGGGCCAATCACCCCGCTTGGAACCGTTCCTACCAACCCTGCCAAACCTGCTGGGCTGTGCCCCAGTCCTACTGTCCCCTCGGGGGACTCTGTTGGTGGCCAGCGGTTGGTGCCATATTCCATCACCTATCGCTAAGCCACCAGCATTTATTTGGGGGCATTTAAAGAGACTGTCAGGGGCACCTGGGCGGCTCAGTCGGTTAAGCATCCGACTCTTGACTTCAGCTCAGGCTGTGATCTCACGGTCGTAAGATCGAGTCCCTCGCATCGGGTTCCACACTGAGCACGGAGCCCGCTTGGGACTCTTTCTCTCCCTCTCTCTCTGCCCCTCCCCCCTTGCTCTCTTTCAAAATAAACAGACATTAAGAAAAGAGATTATCAAACCTTGTTAATTCAGGATTTCTTTTATTCACTACTGTATTTTGACTCTGACGTCCTTTTTCTAAAACCTGTCATTCATGTACTCAGAAAGCATAGATGACTTCATTATTTTTAATGTTTATCTATTTTTGAGAGACAGTGTGTGAGCTGGGGGGAGGGACAGAGAGAAAGGGAGACAGAGGATCTGAAGTGGGCTCTGTGCTGACAACAGAGAGCCCAATGCAGGGCTCAAACTCCCACACCATGAGGTCACGACCTGAGCCAAAGTCGGATGCTCACTGGACTGAGCCACCCAGGCACCCCGACTCCTCCCAACATCCTAAATGTGACTGGTTAACGCCCTCCTCTGCAGAAGTGGAGGGATGTTTGCGTCTTCTGCACGTTGTGCTGCATTATCTCTTGGAATCGTGCAGCCCTGATCTGAGCTGGGTAGGAAAGCAGTGGTAGGTGTGGTGCTGGGCTGAACTGGAGAGAGCCCAGCCGCACGCATCCGACCCTCAGTGGGGTCAGCAGAGGCTAGTGGGGTACAGGTGAACAGTAAGTGCCCCCACCAATAAGTTTTCTGAAATAAAGGCCTGAGCAGGGCAGTCCTGGGTAATTACTGCTCTCACACATTCTTTACTCTAACCCTCCAGCATCTCCCTGCTAGCTCTCTGAGGGTGGGGACTTTTTTTTTTTTTTTTTTAAAGAAAACAAACAAAAAAACCCAATGGGAATTATCTACTAGCTTGTAAGGTTGAGGAACACCCTACTTCCAACTACACATTTTGTGTCTGAGTTTGAGCTCTTGGGAAGAAAGACAGGCCTCAGCCCTACAGTGGAGGTCGGCTCAGCGATCCAAATATTCTGGCAACCCCAAAGACCTCACAGAGGGGCCAGAGAGAGATGATCCTCTATGGGCAGGGGGTCAAGCGCGTTGTGAATAACTGGTATTTGGTGAGCCAGGGGAGAGAGCACCAGAATAGGCTGTTAATTAACTTAATAGTCTAAGCCCCTTGAAGATACGTTTTCCAGTTTCCAGAGACTGACCGTATCAGGGAAATGACGGAAAGACGCCCCGTTCACCCTACTTTGCCCATACTGTGTCTTGTGGAAATACTGGCTACCACGAGGGACTCTGGCTTCAGTCCTGCTTCTCTCGCCTGTGGCCCCTGTTGTCTGTAGATAAATATTTAACCGTTTACGTTTTAATTCCTTACCACGTGGCTAGAATTGGTTATGGATTTATACATTTTAATATGAGAAAAACAAGTATTTGACAAGCAATGCTGAGAAGCCAGTATCGGAAAGTAAACTTTGTAGGTGGCCTGAGGCAGGACGGCGTTCACTCTGTGACAATCTCACATGCTGTCTCACTCTCGTCACCCAGCTCTTCAGTAGTGGAATCTGTGGTCCGAGTCTTCTCTGCTGTGGCTTTGCCAGCCTCCCTGGGAAAAGGAGGAGAATGCCAAGGCTTTGACTCTCGAAAGGAACAATTCAACTCTTCATAATTTCCTCATTTTAGAGAAAATCGTCCCCAATCACGTACCCTAGTTCCATGTTGAAAATCTCATCTTCATCAGAAGAATCCTTGTCGTGTAGCTTCTGTGCCATGTTTTTCTTGCGTGTGGCATTGAGAGGTCTGTACATGTCCCTAAGCCAAAGTGGCCTCCTTCTCCAGAAAAAGCCCTTCTAGAAACCAGAAAGGACAACGTTAGGTCTGTTTCCCCTGCCTTCTCCAGCCACGGTACTTTATCCTCCTCAGATTTACCTGATTGTCACTTTCCTCTGAGCATCTCTTACGCAGCAGAGATCCAAAGAAGCCCCTGGAAGGAAACACACACACAGACAATTAGTGATTCGTACCATTTTCCATGCCTCTCACAATGTATTTCTCCAGTCTTATTAGCAAGCAAAATCAACACAGACCTGGGATCTCAGAAATAATTCCATACATGCTGGGCTTTCAGAATTTTCCTGTGTCTGTCCATAATGGCCCCACAGTGTCCCTGGGAGACCTTTGTATGTAACTTGACATGAAGTATAGGCAGGATTTTCACCCTGCTCACCTTCTGGCCCTTGGCCAAGTGCCCTTGTGCAGTCAACAAACTGGGTGACCACACGGCAGAAGCACCTAACTCTCTCCAGAAGCATTTTACATCAGTCCCCGCCAGGCTTAGCCTCACAGGCATCATTTGCTGGCGGGTGGGGAGGTGTTTCTATTTTCCTAGCTGCTTTACCTTACAAGATGAATCGCACCGAGTGAATGCCTGAGTCCAACCAGCAGTTATCTAGCTCACTGACTTTCACACTGCAGGCAGATGAGTGAGTGAGTCGTGAAATCACCTGAAAACACACGGCTAGCGCTAAAACACAAAATACTCTTTTTGAATACAAACGGAATAGGGGGTACCTGGGTGGCTCAGTCAGGTGAGCAGCCCAAGTCTCGATTTTGCCTCAAGTGATGATCTCACAGATTGTGACATTGAGCCCTGTGTCTGGCTCTGTGCTGGTAGTGTAGAACCTGCTTGGGATTCTCTCTCTCTCTCTCTCTCTCTCTCTGTCTCTCTCTCTGCTCCACCCTCCCCCCCAAATAAATAATAAACTTAAAAAAAACAGAACAGAAAGAATCAGAGTGTATGGTAAGTTTGTTTTAGAAGGTACTTATGTCTATACGGTATGTGTGCACTGAGTTGTGACATAAAATGCAGTTCACAGCCCAAGAACAGTGTAGTCAGAGACGTGCCCAACTGGAAAGGAACCATCTTCTTTCTGGTTCTAGTGGTACTAGTGATACAACCGTCCGGCAAGACATCTTCCTTTTCTCCTTCTCCATCTCATTATTATAAAAGGAAGAGATAAATGATTATCTAAGGTCTCTCCCAGTTCAAATTCTATTGGGTCTGGATAAAGGGAATGGAGAGCGGGGCCTCGAAAACCAGAAGGAGGAAGAAGGAAGTTTTCCCCCTACTTTACGGGGGGGACTCATGTATTCTACCCTCCATCATGCTTGAAGACTAGCGCCTTCACCCCACGACTTTTGGCCCTCCCTATCCCTTCTCCAGAGCCTCTGAGAAGGTCTGTGGCCAGGCCTGATGCCCACCGCCAGCGGGAACGGGTCTGAACATTTCCACCCCCATCCCCCCACGATCTTTCTTTAAAGGTCTAGTGAGCAGGTGCTCTGTGCCAGTCCCATTCTAACTCGGGTTTGGCTGGGCAGCTAACTTTGCTGGATCCAGGCAAAGCATTAGGCCAAATATGTATTCTTTCTGCCTTTGGTGATTTCCTGGCTGTAAGACAAGGGGATTGAAATAGATGAGTTTGAAAATCTAGTTCTAAAATTCTACTTTAACGATTGCCAGACTAATATTTACCTTGAGCTTCCTTCTTTACCTTCCTTGGCTGCTGTTCTATGAGAATAAATCTGTTTTGGAAGAAAACATGATCACAGTTACCCATCACAATAACCACTCCCTCCACATCTTTATTCATTCCTTTGCATTTTAGGTCTTATCTACCCAGTGAGATGATAACTTTTCCTAGGACAGGAATTTGTTGAATAGTCCTTTGACTCTTCAATAACACCTAACTCGCGTGCAGCTGGTAATACATTTTACTGACTGCCTCAGATAACATTCAACAGGTAATTCCTAATAAAAATTCTTGGGAGGAGGAAAAGAAAAGTGTCTACCAGAAACCTAAACAGCAGCACTGTTTTAAAATCAAGGACAAGAGTAGGATGTCTGTTATCACTGCTGCTATTCATTGGTGTTGAGGGGGTCCTAACTGATGCACTGGGAAAAAATGGAGTCGTGGAAAGGAAGAACTAAGACGTATTTGCATACGAAATTACAGACAAACTAAAAGGCCCAAGAGAATCAACTAAAATTTTATTGGAAGAAACATGAGAATTCAGCAAGATGGCTAGATATATATAAAATCAAGAGATCAACATGTAAACCTCAATGACTTTCCTATGTTCCATAAACAATTAATCAAAAAACGGAAGAATTATCCCATTTACAATTATCAATAAAAAGGCATAAAGTACCTAGGAATAAACTTAGCAAAGAATGGGTAAGACCTATGAGATGAAAACACTAAAGCTCTTCTGAAGGACATTAAGAAGAAACAAATACGTGATCTGAGACACTATTTTCCTGGAATAGTGTAAAGATGTCAGTTCCCTTCAAATTAACCTACAAATTCGAGGCAATCCCATTCAAATCCCAAGACAGTTTTTTAAACAAAAACTGGCCAGCTGACATTTGGTAGAGAAAATGTGCAAGCATAGCTACAAAATGGATGAAAAAGAAGATCACAGAGCAGACGTTAAAATACGTTCTTACAGAGCAACTGCAGTTAAGTATGTAGCGTGATACTGATACAGGAAAAGAAAACCAGGTTGATAGAATAGAGTCCAGATAAAAATAGTATTTTGGATCCATGAAGAAAGAATGAACCATTCAATAAAAGATTTTAAAGTAACTGGATCTTTATGCAAGGGAAAAAAGTTAGATCCCCTACCTCGACCGTACCAAAACACCAAACAGATTCCATACAGATTAAAAATAAATAAATCACAACAAATATTATAAGAGTACAGAAGAAAATATCAGAGACTATTTTTATACCATGAGGCGAAAAGGCCTTGTTAACGAGACCCATGTCCCATAAGCCATGAGGCAGATATGGTGACGGACTGTCCACACCTCCTGTTCATCGTAGTCCTTGCCCCCTTGATCCCCTGGATTGTTTGTCCTCTTCCTGTTGATTTATAAAACTCTCTTCATATGAAATATATTAATCCTTTCAAGGGCTTTCACTGAATTTCAATGTTTCAAATATTTGTCAGTGTTTTTATCGTGAAGGAGACGGAACAGTGGGATAGGAGCACAGGCTGACTGCAGGCACAGCTGGGTTCTGCTTTGGGTTTTGCCACAGGGGCCTTAAGCTGATCCCCTTCTATGTAGGAAAGAAGGATGGTGATATCATCCTCACAGGACTGTGGGGATTAAATCAGATGTCTGGTTTATTCCAAGCAGAAATCAGACAAGACGATCAAATCTATCAAATGTTTCTGCATGTGGTATCAGGTCACAAAGCTTTTTCTCACCACAAGATTATAAAAGTATTGATTCTATTTTCTTCTAGTACTTTGATGGGTTCTTGTTTCTCTTTTTTTACATGTACTGAAATATGTTTTTTTAAGGTGAGAAATAGGGATCTGTTGTTATTTTCCTCCCAAATAATTAAGCAGTTGTTCTATTACCATTTATTTATTTTCTTCCACTGATTTGAATACTAAAAGGTAACATTTCAATGTTTATTTATTTATTTTTGAGAGCGACAGAGAGAGAGAGTAAGAGTGAGAGAGGGGCAAAGAGAGAGAGACACACACACAGAATCCAGAGCAGGCTCCAGGTTCTGAGCTGTCAGCACAGAGCCCAACACAGGGCTCGAACTCCTGAACCATGAAATTATGACCTGAGCCAAAGTAGGACGCTTAACCAACTGAGCCACCCAGGCGCCTCTAAAAGGTAACATTTTAAAAGTCCTCGTCACCCATGGATCTGTCTATTGCTGGACTCTGTAGGCTACTTCACATAAATATTACGTTGCATTATTCCTCATTGTGAAATTGACACAATGCCTCATCTCTTCCTTTGAACATCATTATTGTCCACTACAGGAAAAAAACTGCATGGTCTCTGACCTCAAAAAGTGTATCATCTAAGTAGGGAGAGGAAATAATGAAACCACATAAAAAAATATAAACACAAGGTTAAACCACATAGGAATTTAAAACAGCAATAGGAGTTTATAGAACTTCCCAAAAGCAAAAGGCTGCAGGCCACCTCAAGATGCAGAGTACTGACTGGACAATGGCCAATGATTTCTCTTCCCAGAGGTCATGGTAAGTTGACCCCATGCTAGTTCCTAGGCTCTTAGGCTGAGAAATCAGACTCTGATCTCATCAAGAGAGAACGCACTTCTTTCTGCATGGAGGCAATATCACCTTACCAATGTCACAGGATTGATCAAAATCAGAATGTCAGGTCATGACTTGACAATAAGGAAAACATCCATTCCACAGATAGGGCATCTGTGTCCACATGATTGGGCATCACCTCCTGTGGAGACAGGCCTCTGTGGCACACTGAAGTATAATCAGAAGGCTATTTGGTGAGAAGAGAAGTGGAAGAAAAGTAATTAGCTGAATCCAGTGTTTCATGGAAAGGACGGAGGTAGCTAGATCCATCCATCTGCCCCGCGGGCACAGCCCGGCTGGTGGGCCTGACTCTCATCTGCTGCCTGAGGTGCCATCTCTACTCTTAGGCAAGGCTAGGTGGGCACTGCCCATGTTGGTCTCTTCCTCACCATTTCTATGCTTTTACTACTGACCAACCCTCCAGAAGACAGACATGTTTCTCCTTAGCAGTTAATACATCCAGTCAGGTTTTACTCAAATCTGATAGACCAGGAAGCCTTACATATCTCTGCTCTGATCCATGACCTTGATATTTCTCTCTTGAGGAGCTGCCTTTTAACAAACTGTTTAGCATATTTTTGTTATCAGGGGAGGGGAATGCATCACTGTAGACCCTAAGAAATGGTGACAATCTCACAGAAGGACTAGGTCCAGGAGTATTACAGTATTCGGGGAAGGCTTTGTGAAGAAAGATGAACTCGAGTTGGCTTTTGAAGGCTCACGGGACTTCCACCAGCAGAGTGAAATAAAGGAATTTCAAGTGGGCAAAGTCACCAACAAAAGTAGGAATGGGCATGGTCTGACTAGGGGATGGTGAGGGGCTGTTTTGGCTGAAATGGAGGGTTGCCATGACAGATGGCAATATATATATATCTCTATATATATATATATATAGATAGATAGATAGATAGATATAGATATAGATATATAATAAGCATATGTATATTTGAATAAATATATTGAATATATATTCAATTCATACATAATTGAATAAAAGGTAAACAGGCAAGCTCCAGGAATAGGCAACTGTAATTATGACACGCTCTGAGTAGCCTGATGCAGGATTTTAGCTGCAGGGTTTTAACTGAACCTGTTTACACAATGCCTTGCGAAGTGGGGGAGAGAGCTGTAGGCACATCTAATTAATCAACAAGATGACACTTTTATCTCTAAGCCATGCCCTTTCTTCCAAGATGACTGATAGCTCCATGAAGGTGAAGACTATTTCTCTCTCATCATTTTAGCCAACGAGGAAAGAAATCAGTGGTAGTAGGAGGATGACTGGTGAGTGCATCGAATCGACATCATTTTTTTGAGTTGAAGAAATTTTACTATCATGTCAACTGTGGCCTTCTTAGACCTAATGTCTCAGAACAAGCTAATGGCTTGTTATCTTGGTTACAATCCACAGATGTCTCCCGGCAGTGGGGTTCCTTTTAAAATCCCTGGAATATACTTTGCAATAAAAGGACAAAGCATATCTCAGTCCTCCAGACTGAAGAGGGATATCAAGTCGTGATAGGTGGGAAAGTGGCTTTGATTTTCAGTTTGTGGGTTCTGAATCTATTATAAAGAAGGAATATAGTCTGGGAATCTGAACTAATTGTTGTCCTTACCTCAGTGAGACAGAACACTATGATCAAAATCATCACTACTACAGTCACAGATATTGCCAAGATGAGTTTGTTGTTATAGCCATAGCCTGGAACTTCTTTTGTGAGCTAAAAAAAAGGGAAAGAACAATTTTTTTAGAAAACAGAGATAGGATGAAAGTTAACTATTCTTTAACGACTCTAAAACCCCATTCTTTCCGATGAATCGCTTATAGGTTCTTAAGGAATATACCAAATCTAATGTGATATGTAATCTTAATCATTAGCATTTTCTTCAAGACTTGATGTATCTTGTATGTTAGGTCCTCTTTTTGTCTCCTCTGGGAACAGCGGCACTGTTTCCTAAATGAGCAAAGTGGCAGATCACTGCCTTAGCCAAAATTATGTGGCCAAGACAAGACCCGGACTAGGAGCCCCTGGTCCTTGTGCTTGGGTCCATGTCCTAAACCACCTAAATGTCGAGACCCCACATTTGGGGATTTATCCTCACCTCCCTTGACTCCTGCCCTCTCTGTTCACTCTGGACTTCTGTGCTCTCATTGATATAATTCTCATTTTTCCATTGGTCCGTATCCCACTCTGCCTTGGACACCTTTACTTCTTGCTGCTCGCTGAGAAGCTTCATCAGGAGGCCTGTTCTGGAGATGAGCTTGGCACAGGCCAGCTGCACCTGGGTCTCAGAGCAGTCCATTTTCAAAGTCCGGATAACATGAGAAATGAGCCTTCTCACGTCATTGCTGGGGATGAGGGACTGTAGCTGCTGGTTTAACTGAATTTCAAACAGATCACCTGGGGACGAGAGCTTTGACACAGTGAAGCCTGTGGCTTTTGGGGGCAAGCCAGTGCCCGCATTGTGGTATTCCCGTTGTGTATCATTGGTTTGTTTAATGGTCGGCATAGAGTTGTCTGCAGTAACAGTAGAATTAGCAGTGGAAAGATTCTTACGGTCTGTGAATTCAGGGAGGGTTTGTTCTGGCACAGTAGTGTTTCCTGTAGAAATATTTTCTTCAGAGACATTTTGGGCAGTAGTGTTCTCTACAGTAGTGTTTTCTCTGTAAGTTCCTGAAGGAGCAAATAATTCTGGAAAAGGATTTTTCTGAGGACTCAGTTCTCCCGGAGATGAAAAATCCTCTCGTGAAGGGGAATTTATGAGGCTCCTGACTGCAGAGGATGGAGGCCTCTTTGCAAGCAGCTGTCTATTACTGAGTGAACTTTCCTTTCTGGACTTTCGATTCAGTTTGGCCTTGGGTGTTCTGTGGACCACACGGGAGCGACTTTTATGAAAGCGGTGTGTCTTTCTGGGGAGTGAGGCTGGTCTGAAAGCCTTCATATTTCTAACTCTAGCATTTGCATCTTCTAAAACAAAAATGGTGTACGTTAAGTCTTTTGATTCTTTTTTCACGTCAGGTGGGGATTTTGGAGCGGGGGTGGCAGAAGGCCTGCCCAAAGAGTATTGCTTCAGGAAAGAAGAGACCGCTGCCTTGTGCTCATCTACGAACGAAGGCTCTGTATTGAAGGAGCTTCCCACTAATTTGCTGGGCCTGTGCGCCACGGGAAGCTCCCCTGGGGATGGTCTCCTGAGCCTTCTTTCCTTGGGAGCGGGGGTGGCAGAAGGCCTGTCCAAAAAGTATTGCTTCATGAGAGAAGAGACCGCTGCCTTGTGCTCATCTATGAACGAAGGCTCTGTATTGAAGGAGCTTCCCACTGATTTGCTGGGCCTGTGCGCCACGGGAAGCTCCCCCGGGGATGGTGTCCTGAGCCTTCTTTCCTTGGCCATGTTCTCCACAGATGGCTGGGCGCTCTGTTTCCTCTGGATGTTCTGACGTCTCAGTTCTTTTAAGTGCCTTTTCCGTATGCCCTTTGGGCCCTTGATGACCTTGTTCACTCTCAGGAACTTTTTCCCCACACTCTCAACCTCGTCTAGGCTCTTCTCCTGCGGTTGGGCAGTTTCCAATTTCTTTGGAAAGATTTGACGTTTAAACTTGGGACCTAAAAGGCTGGAATGTATAAGCATGGCCATTTTTTCTTTCTTTTTCACGTCATCAATTTTTTCCTGAATTTCTGCATCTAACAAATTTTCCAGAAAGTAGAGTTTTCTCAGTTTATTCTTGTAAGTTGAATTGTTGGATCCAGGTTTAAGAGAAGGGTCCCCTGTGTCGTTCATCGAGTGACCCACGGGCTTGTCTCCCTCTTGCACATTTGAAAACAGAAGTTTAATGAACGGTAACAGCGTCGATTCTACGTCTTCTAGATTGCCCTCCGAGAAATAAGGCAATATGTAATTCAGTGCACTAATGACATCACTTTCGTCATTGAAGTCTAGCTGCTCGTTCATAAAGGCTGACAAACTGACACGATCTATGTCTGAGGACGCCTTCTCTGGCTCAATAGTCAGCTCCGTGCTGGCACTCTTCTTTCGAGCTGTCAATACCTTCATGAATGATCCCTCTGCCTTCCTTAGGTATACTTCCTGATCTGTCGAAGAAGAAGAAGAGATGAGTTTTGATAATGAAAGACTGACAGCACAGCTCTTCGTCAATGCACAGTCATATGTCCCAGTCAAGCAAATTAAGAATCAGCAAATACTTGAGCGCCATTTAGAGAGGAGACGAACTCAAACTTGGACCCACGATTGGCAACAACAAAAGGACAAAAAGATGTGTTTTGAAAAAGTAGCTATTTCCTCAGAACATTCCACAGTGTGAATAAGTATATTTAGAGTTATTCCATTGGTCCCTAAGGGCCGATTGCCCAGGCCTCAAGAAAAGCCAAGGCCGGAAGATACTCGGCTAAACTGTGTGCAGCTCTAGTGCGACTCCTGGCATTCACATACCCCACCCTGTCCTGCTTCGGGGGCAGAGGGAGCGCGAGTCTTCCTCCTTCTACGTCTTCAGTGGGCTTGAGTTCTTGCTACCATCACATATGCACGGGACAACACCCGTCACCAGCAGGCCCTCATCTGGACACGCCCTCTCCGCCCACCCACCAATTCCTTCGCTTGGTCCCTGCTCCCATATATCGCACCTCCCGTAACATAAGCTCTAGACAGAAAAAACTAAACACAAGACCCGCTAAGTCCACCCTGGTTCTTTGCTTAAATTTGGGCAGAGATGTGGGGTATAGGTTAAGAGATTTTCCAGCTATGAGAGAGATGCCACTGTGGGGCATTCAAAAAAATCAACGGAATGATACTTGAGGTTTTAAAATGCAGAAGGGATAAAGAAACTTTGGTCAAATGCCTACTTTGCTTTCATTTCCTTTCATTTCCAGATTTCTAGCTTTACTGAGAGAACCATCCAGAGCTTCCAACTACATGAAGGTCAAGCGTACAGCTTGTGTACACTGAACAGCACTGTGCAGCTGGGTTTTTCCAGAAGAATTAAAAGTATTTTTAGTGGTGCTGGTGAGAGTCGGAGGAGGAGGTGATAAAGGTCACGAGAGAGGAGGAGCAGCGGGCTGGCGGAGCGCCCAAAACGGGAGAGGAGACTCGAGTGCTAGGCTAAGGCACCTCTGATCTCATTTTTCCTCGCCTGTCAAAGGAGATAAAAAAAAAAAAATGCCTATTCTGCCCACCTCTAAGGGAGAAGGGAGTAAGATAATTGGTAAAACATTGTTTTGGAAAATAAGCAACACCACTTATAGAAGTAGCAAAGTGTAATTTATGCTGTGCCCTAGACCATTGACAGGGACCCATATTCAAGCTATCCAGGTGCAAAAGCACATTTTGGAAGTCACCAAGTTAGTGCCAATAAAACCTAAGAACAGAAAAATACCTAAAAGCACCTGTGTTTTGGATAGAAAAGCTTAAGATTCAGAACAAGAGTTGGACAGCCCAAGAATAGAAGAGCCCTCTCATCTGTTAGAACGGTTGGGTAGCAGCTTCTGGTTAGGGCACAGAAACACAGAGGCTCCAAATAAAACTTTTTCAGAAATCAGCATCACTTGTACTCTTACACACTTATAAAAACAACAAAATAAACAAAAAGGTATCTCCACCTGTCCTATAAGACAAAGGGCACCTGAGACCTAACGCACGTAAAATCAGCTTATAAGCTGTGATGTACTATGTGAACAGGTTTTCATTTGGGGGTGGGTAGTTGACTTAATAATGTAACTGAGAATCTGACTTTTCACAAAGGAATAGTTCTTAGAAATTTAGGGATCTGAACTCTGAATGAGTAAAAATAATGCAATGACATCATTAGTTTAAAAATTTACCATTGTTAGGGTGCCTGGGTGGCCCAGTCAGTTAAGCATCCGACTTTGGCTCAGGTCATGATATCACAGTTCAGCCCCGCATGGGGCTTGCTGCTGTCAGTGTAGAGCCTGCTTCGGATTCTCTGTCCCCCTCACTCACTCTCTGCCCCCTCCCAGCTCACGCACGTGCATGCTCTCTCTCTCAAAAATGAATAAACATTAAAAAAAATTATCATTGTTGATTAAAAATAAAAGTTAAACCACAAATAAAATAAAAATTTACAAATTTATCATCAGGCAATTAGGACTTACCACAACGTGTGCCATTTGTCAGACATGCACTGTCACAATGTAGCTTGACTGTCTTACAGACAACCTCAATAGTATTTTTAAATTGGCAGAGACAGCAGGCCATACGGCTAGGTAAAATCCTATAAATGGAAACACAGACAATTAAATTAGTGGTAAAGGAGTTACTCGAGTAGGTAGAAGAGGCGGGCCAAAGTCATCACAGGGCTGTGCAAAAAGGAATTCTTGAGGCACATGGCCTGGATGGTTGGGTAGGGACCAGTTGGCCAACTGCTGCTCTTGAATATTATAAATACACAGATAGAAGGACAGAGGTGCCCAACGGAAAGGTAAGGATGACATGGGGTATGGTACCCTTAGAATGAGATAGAGATTAGAACTGGGTGACACTGATCAGTAGTTTAATACACAGGTAACTCCTTCCAAGCCAAAAGTCTCACTTCGGGTTGAGAGCACACAGAAAGAGGGTAGACTTCTAAGAGTTTGAATAAATCTGAAATATGGCCCATACTGAGGATAAAAAGCAATCAACTTTGGCTCAGGTCATAATCTCGTGGTTCATGGGTTTGAGCCCCACATCAGGCTCTGTGCTGAGAGCTCGGAGTCTGGAACCTGCTTCAGATTTAACTTCCTCTCTCTCTACCCCTTTCCTGATCACTCTCTGTGTCTTAAAAATAAACAAATGTTAAATTTTTTTTTTAAAAAAGCAATCAATCAAAAACTAATCCATAATCTACACAAATGCTACAATTAGCAGACAAGGGCATTTAAAAAAGTTATTATAACAGTATTTCATATATGGAAAAAACCCCATGCCTCTCCTTAACTCAATGAATTGTGCAACAACTTCAAGTGGCCTAATATATGTATACTTAGAGTCCACGAAGGAGAGGAGATATAAAAAAAATTTGAAAAACTAATAGCCCCCACATTTCCAAATAAGTAAACCCTATAAACTCACAAATCCAGCAAGGTCAATGAAATCTGAGCACAACATGGATTAAACTACATGTTTAGTTTAATCCATTAAACACGGATAAAACTACACCACGGCACATGATAATCAAACTGGTCAAAGCCAGCGATAAAGAGCAAATCTTAAAAGCAGCCAAAGGAACAAAACCACACATGACACACAGAGCAACAAAGATATAACAATGACAACATATTTCTTGTTGGAAATAATGTAAGCCAGAACTCGGTGGGGCAACATCTTTCAAGCAGTGAAAAGGAGAGGGGGACCAAATAGCTATCAAGCTAGAATTCTATACCCAAATCTTTCAAAAATAAAAGCAAGACAGACTATCTGAGACATACAAGAGCTGGAAGAATTCATCATTAGCAGGCTTACACTGTAGAAATGCCAAAGGAAGTATTTTTTTAAATGTTTATTTGAGAGACAGAGAGAGAGGGCACGTGCAGTATGCGTGTGCAAGGGGGAAAGAGCACTGAGGAGACAGAGAATCCCAAGCAAAGCCCAACGCGGGACTTGAGCTCACAAACTGTGAGATTATGACCTGAGCCAAAATCAAGAGTTGGATGCTTAACTGACTGAGCCACCCAGGTGCCCCTAAAGAAAGTATTTTTAAGCAGAAGGAAAAGGATAGCAGACGGAAATGTGGATCCACACAAAGGAATGAAGAACATTAGAACTGGTAACTATATAGGTTATGATTTCACTTCACTATATGTATGTATATCATTTCACTATATGATTTCACTTATATGTAGAATCTCAGAAAAAAACAAACAAACAAGGGGTGCCTGGATGGGCTAAGTCGATGAAGCATCCTACTCTTGATTTCGGCTCAGGATCTCAGGGTCGTGAGATCGAGCCCTGTGTCAGGCTCCACACTCAGCATGGATTAGATTAAGATTCTCTTAAGATTCTCTCTCTCTCTCTCTCTCTCTCTCTCTCTCTCTCTCTCTCCTCTGCCCCTCTCCCCAACTTGTACACTCTGTCTCTAAAATTAAAAAAAAAATACACCAAAAACCATAAGATACCTAGGAATAAACCTAATCAAAGAGGTAAAAGATCTGTATGCTGAAAACAATAGAACGCTTATGAAAATAAATTGAAGAAGACAGAAAGAAATGGAAAAACATCCCATGCTCAAGGATTGGAAGAACAAATATTGTTAAAATGTCTATACTACTCAAAGCAAACTACACATTCAATTCAATCCCTATCAAACACCAGTATTTTTCACAGAGCGAGAACAAACAATTCTAAAAGTTGTATGGAACAAGAAAAGACCCCGAATTATAATGTTGGGAAAAAACAAACAAACAAAGCTGGAGGCATCATGATTCTGGACTTCAAACTGTATTACAAAGCTGGAATCATCAAGACAGTGTGGTACTGCACAAAAACAGACACATAGATCAATAGAATAGAATAGAGAACCGAGAAATGGAGCCACAAATATATGGTCAACTAATCTTCGATAAAGCAGAATATCCAGTGGAAAAAAGATAGTCTTCGCAATAAATGGTGTTGGGAAAACTGGACCGTAACGTGCAGAAGAATGAAACTAAACCACTTTTTTACACCATACACAAAAATAAATTCAAAATGGATGAAAGACCTAAATGTGAGACGGGAAACCATCAAAATCCTAGAGGAGAACACAGGCAGAAACCTCTTTGATCTCAGCTAAAGCAACTTCTTACTAGAGACATGTCTCCAGAGGCAAGGGAAACAAAAGTACAAATGAACTACTGAGGAGTGCCTGGGTGGCTTAGCGGGTTGAATGCCTGACTCTTGGTGTTGGCTCAGGTCGTGATCTCAGGGTCGTGGATTGAATCCCGCATCAGGATTCTCTCTCCACTTGAGATTCTCTCTCTCCCTCTCTCTCTGCTCCCCCCCATGCATACATGTATGTGTGTGTCCATGTTCTTAATTAATTAATTAATTAATAGGGGCACCTGGGTGGCTCAGTTGGTTAAGTATCTGACTTGGCTCAGATCATGATCTTACAGTTCGTGAGTCTGAGCCCCGTGTCAGGCTCTGTGCTGACAGCTTGGAGCCTGGAGCCTGCTTCAGATTCTGTGTCTCCCTCTCTCTCTCTGCCCCTCCCCTGCTTGCACTCTGTCTCTCTCTCTCAAAAATAAACATAAACAAACAAACAAACAAACATTTTTTTTAATGAATTATTGGGACCTCATCAAGATAAAAACCTTCTGGGGCACCTGGGTGTCTCAGTCGGTTAAGCTTCTGACTTCAGCTCAGGTCATAATCTCACGGTTTGTGAGCTCGAGTTCCGCATCGACTCTCTGTTGACAGTGCGGAGCCTGCTCAGATCCTCTGTCTCCCTCACTCTCTGCCCCTACCCCACTCTTGTGCTCTCTCTCTCAAAAATAAACATCCATGAAAAAAAGATAAAAAGCTGTACAGCAAAGGAAACAATCAACAAAATTAAAAGGCAACTGATGAAATGGGAGAACATATTTGCAAATGACATAATCTGATAAAGGGCTAGTATCCAAAATATATAAAGGACTCAACACCCAAAAAATCAAATACATAATCCAGTTAAGAAAAGGGCAGAAGACATGAATAGACAGTTTTTCAAAGAAGACATCCAGAAGGCTAACAGACACATGAAAAGATGCTCAATATCACTCATCATCAAGGAAATACAAATCAAAATCACAATGAGATACCACCTCACATGTGTCAGAATGGCTAAAATTAATAACTCAGGAAACAACAGATGTGGAGAAAGGGGAACCCTTCTGCGCTGCTGGTGGGAATGCAAACTGCTGTAGCCACTCTGGAAAACAGTATGGAGGTTTTTAAAAAGTTAAAAATAGAACTACCCTACAACCCAGCAATTGTACTACTAGGCATTTAACCAAAGGATACAAAAATGCTGATTTGAAGGGGCATGTGCACCCAATGTTTATAGCAGCACTATCAACAATAGCCAAAGTATGGAAAGAGCCCAAATGTCCATTGATGGATGAATGGATGAAAGATGTGGTATATATATACAATGGAGTATTACTTGGCAATCAAAAAGAATGAAATCTTGCCGTTTGCAACTACATGGATGGAACTGGAGGGTATTACGCTAAGTGAAATTAGTCAGTGAAAGACAAAAATCCTATCACTTCACTCATATGAGGACTTTAAGAGACAAAACAGATGAACATAGGGAAGGGAAACAAAAATAATGTAAGAACAGGGAGGGGGACAAAACAGAAGAGCCTCATAAATATGGAAAACAAACTGAGGGTTACTGGAGGGGTTGTGGGAGGGGGGATGGGCTAAATGGGTAAGGGGCACTAAGGACTCTACTCCTGAAATCATTGTTGCACTATATGCTAACTAATTTGGATGTAAATTTTAAAAAATAAAAAATAAAACAAGGTAAAAAATAAACAAAAAATAAACAAAAAACCAAATGAATGAATAAACAGCAACAAAAAAGAGAAAACACTTGTAAATACGGAGAACAAACTGGGGATATGGACAAAATGAGTGAAAAGGGTTAAGAGGTACCAACTTGCAGTTATAAAATAAATAAGTCACCAGATGAAAAGTACAGCATAGGGAATATAGTCAATAATACTGTAATATACTTATTGTGGTGAGCATTTCATAATGTATATAATTGATCACTGTGTTGTGAGCATTTCATAATGTATATAAAAGATCACTGTGTTGTACACCTGAAACTAATTTAATATTACATGATCTAGGGGCGCCTGGGTGGCGCAGTCGGTTAAGCGTCCGACTTCAGCCAGGTCACGATCTCGCGGTCCGTGAGTTCGAGCCCCGCGTCAGGCTCTGGGCTGATGGCTCAGAGCCTGGAGCCTGTTTCCGATTCTGTGTCTCCCTCTCTCTCTGTCCCTCCCCCGTTCATGCTCTGTCTCTCTCTGTCCCAAAAATAAAAAAAAAAAAAAAAAAAATATTACATGATCTATATATACTTCAATAAAAGAGATAATTGAGGGGCACCCAGGTGGCTCAGTCAGTTAAGCATCTGACTTCAGCTCAGGTCATGATCTCATAGTCTGTGATTTCAGGCCCCACATCAGGCTCTGTGTCTACAGCTCAGAGCCTGGAGCCTGCTTCAGATTCTGTGTCTCCCTCTCTCTCTGCCCCTCCCCCACTTGCACTCTGTCTCTCTCAAAAATACAAAAATAAAAAAAGATAACTGACTATTTAAACAAAAAAAATAATATGGTGTGCTAAAAGTAAAATGTATGAAAACAATAGCACAAAGGTCAGGAGGGGAACAATGGAAGTACACTATTTATTGTAAGGTTCTTATACTATTCATGAAATCATATAATATCATTTGAAGATAGACTGTGATAAGTTAAACATGAACACTACAAACCATTAAACAGCTACTAAAATAACAAAACCTGAGTTGTAACTATTTATCCCCCCACCAAAAAATAATAAAACGTACTAAATCAACCCAAGAGCAGGAAGAAGAAGAAAAAGAAAAAGAAAAGAAACAAAGAACAGATGGGATACATAGAAAAGAGTAGACAGTAGCTTTAAATGTAAGCATATAAATAATTACATTAAATATAAATGGTATAATCACCTAATTAAAAGATAGAGTTGTCATACTGGATAAAAAAGCAAAAGCCAACTATATGCTGTCTATAAGATTCATCTTCAATACAAAGATATAAGTAGGTTAAAAATATGGAAGAAATTATGCTTTGCTAACACTAATCAAACGAAACCTTGAGTGGCTATATTTACTATAGGACAAAGTCAATTTCAAAGCAAAGATATTACCAGGGATAAATGAGGTTATTCCATTGTGATAGAAATGTCAACTATTAGAAAAGACATAACTTAAGAATTTATGTATCTGATAATAGAACTTCCAAATATATTAAGGAGAATAGGAAAGAGAGACACATAAGCACTCAATTATAGTTGGAGATTTCAATATCCCTCTCTCAATAATTGACAGAAAAAATATATAGAAAATGAGTAATGATACATCAGACTTGAAAAATACTACCAACCTACTTGACCTAGTTGACATTTATAGAATACTCCACACCAAATCAGCAGACTACATATTTTCTTTCAAGTGGACACATAATATTTATCAAAATAGGCCATATTCTCATCTATTACCAGAATTCATTGGCTATAAAACAAGCCTCAATAAATTTAAAAGGATTTCAGTCATCCAACATATTGTTCTGTGACCACAATGGAATTAAATAACAAATTAACAGATCTGTAAAATCTCCAAATATTTAGAAACTAACCAACACACTCCTAAGTAACCCTATTGGTCAAATAAGTCAAAATGGATATTAGAAACTATTTTGTACCAACTGAAACTGAAAACACAACATGTCAACATGTGGGATGTTGCTCATATAGTATTCATCTTCCCCAGTGTCCACTTTTAAGAAACTAGAAAAAGAAAAGGAAATTCATCACTGAGTAAGGAGAGAAAATGGAATGATAAAGATCAAAGCAGAAATTTTTGAAAAGGAAAACAAAAATAGAGAAGTCAGTGTAATGAAAAGGCACTTTTTAGAGAAGATAAGTAAAACTGATAAACTTCTGGCCAGATTTATCAAGAAAAGACAAGAGAAGACCAAATTATCAATATCAAAAATGAGAGGAATGACATCACTACAATTCTACAGATACTAAAAGGATAATAAGGGATTATTATAAAATACTTTATGTCAATAACTTCAAGATGAAATAGATTCCCTGAAAGACATGAACTACTCAAAAAAATAAAGTATGTAATTTAAGTAGCACTATTACAAAAATAAAATCTGTAGTTTAACACTTTCTCACAAAGAAAGCTTCAAGCCCACATGGCTTCACTGGTGAATTCTAGCAAACATTTAAGGAAAAAATAATGCCAATTCTGCACAAACAGTACTAGAGAATTGAAGAGAGGGGAATACTTCCCAACTCAATTTTAAGGCCAACATTCACCTTATGAAAAATAGATAAAGACATTAGAAGAAAGGATAGATAGAAGATCTCATATACTGCTGGCTGGAATGCAAAATGGTACATCCACTTTAGAAAACAGGTAAGCAGTTTCTTAAAAAGTTAAATATACACTCAGCATATGATGTAGCAATCCTGCCATTAGGTATTTTACCACCTCCCCCCTCCCCCAATGAAAACATATGCTCACACGAAGACCTGCATGTAAGTGTTTTAAGCAAATTTATTCGTAAAGGCCAAAAAGCTAGAAACAACTCAAATGCCCATTAACTGATGAATGCATAAACAAACTGGTATATCCTCACAACTGCAATACTACTCGGCAATAAAAAGGAAATGAACTACTGACATGTGCAAAAACATGGATGAGTCTCTGGGGTGCCTGGGTGGCTCAGTCACATAAGTGACCGACTTTGGCTCAGGCCATGATCTCATGTTCCGCAGGTTCATGTCCTGTATTGGGCTCTGCGCTGACAGAGCCTGGAGCCTGCTTCGGGTTCTGTGTCTCTCTCTCTCTCTCTCTCTGCCCCTCTCCTGCTTATGCTCTCTGTTTCTCAAAAATAAATAAACGTTAAAAAAGTTAAAAAAAAAAAACATGGATGAATCTCAAAAGGATTATGCTGAAAGGAACCAATCACAGAAGACTGCATACTGTATGATTTCATTTATTTATTTTTTTTAATGTTCATTTATTTTTGAGAGAGAGAGAGAGATGGAGTGCAAGTGGGGAAGGGGTAGAGAGACAGGGAGACACAGAATCTGAAGCAGGCTCCAGGCTCTGAGCTGTCAGGACAGAGTCCGATGCAGGGCTTGAACTCACAGACCGCGAGATCATGACCTGAGCTGAAGTCGGACGCTTAACTGCCTGAGCCACCCAGGTGCCCCTGGTATGATTTCATTTATAAGACACTGTGGAAAAGGCAAAACTATAGGGACAAAAATTAGGTTGGTGGTTGCCAGGGCTGGTGGTGAGAAAAGGGGATTGGCTGCAAAGGCACATAGGGGCCTTTTGGGGTGACAGAAATGTTCTACGTCTCAAATGTGGTGGTGGTTACATAACTACACGTTTGTCAAAACTCATCAAACTGTATGCTTAAAAAGAGCAAATTTTATACCTCAATAAATCTGACTTAAGAAAACAATAAAACAAATCTAAGTAAACAACTAAGTGAAAATACACATAAGAAAAATCAACTTACAGTGTTTCCAATTCAAGGGTCATCATGAGGAGGCTCTCAACTGTTGTAAGTGACACCTGTGTTGATCCCATGTCTCTGAAGGAGAAAGCCCAAACATGCGTGATTTGAACCCAAGGATAAAAATTCTGTACCTAAAAAGATACTTAACAACATGTGATTACTTCAATTCTGGCTTCTTTGTCAAGTCAGCTCAAGAGTTTTCTTGCTATGGACAATAATTTCAGAAAGCTCCCAATGAAGACATTTTATGTGCATCATCAAATTAATCACCTTGGTGCTCAACAGTACAATCCTTTTTACTCTTATCCTCATTTTCATTCTCAGTTGCATCCACCTCTCTTGATTAGTCTTTTTTTCTTTTAATATACACCTTACTCCACTTTCCACTTTGAGATAAATGGTATTTCTACCTACATCTACAAGTCCCATGTCTGTTATGTGTTCTTCAATACTACTCCTTCCTCTGCAGGCTATCTTGCCCATATACGTGTTTTCTTTGCTAATAATGCTTATTTCAATAACCCAGTTAAAATTTAAATTACGACTTTTTAACCAAAACGCAAAATACTTAAT
The DNA here is from genome assembly GCF_046562875.1 of Panthera onca. Taxonomy (NCBI): domain Eukaryota; kingdom Metazoa; phylum Chordata; class Mammalia; order Carnivora; family Felidae; genus Panthera; species Panthera onca. The sequence goes on along the minus strand of NW_027675816.1, from coordinate 1,204,987 downwards.
CTTTTGATGACAACAAAAAAGATCAGAAATCATCTCATGAGCCATGAGATTGTTGCAATACTTACAAATATTTTAATGCTGGCAACTTAAAAAGATAGGAATCTTCAACAGTTGACAGAGGGTTACGACTGATAATTCTGAAAAATGCAATGGAATTAAAATTATCTGCATTTCCAGTAATGACTACCATGAAAGTTTATGTTCATTTTGGGGGTATGGAACTGGAAGGTGAAAACTAATCATTTTCTGCCTTTGCCTATAAATCACCCTTAGATTCTGTAAAGCACTCTTCCTTTGGGAACTACCCAGCTCTCTGGACGATAAAGTGGAGAACAGAAAGAGGAAAAAAAATTTTTTTTTTTTACGTGGACAGCAAAGCAAAGATATGCCAAAGAACTTTTTGGGCTGAAAATCCTAGAAGTGACTATGCTGGTAGGAAGCCCAGGCTCTGTAGGAAAGACTGTTTCTAGTGTCCTCTATAATTCTAGGTGCTTTTCCTTTATCTCTAGAAATGTAAAAAATTCCACAGTTTAAAACACCCGGTTAAAGACAAAAATAGGACCAATTCCTCAGTTTGGGGGCCAAAGACAAAGGGATTAATCTAAGAGGAAATGGTGAAAGCTATACCCCCACCATGTGTATTCTCCTATGACAGCCTTTGTTAGGTGGCATATGATCCCGTTTCCTTATCCATCTCCTGGACTGCCAGCTCCTTGAGGGCAGGGACCATGCTCTATTGTCATTTTTGTCCCTGTGCCTGACAGAGTGCTTGTTATTTACTAGTTACTTAGTGAAGGCTTGTTGAATAAATAACATTTTGTCACTGTTTGACACAAGTTTTTATTCCAAAATGCCGAGTAGATTTTCTTCTCAGTTCTTTACAGCAAAAATAAAGTGAAGGAAACAGGAAGAAAGAAAAGAAAATCTGCCTTTAGGTTGACTCTGCTCAAGAATCATCACTGTACTTTTGCAAAATTATAAGGATAATCATCACAACCAATACTATTGAGCTATAGGGCATCTGTGATCAGCATTTCACATTTAAACCTCACAATAACCTTATGTGATAGATACATCATTACCCCATTTTACAAGTGAGGAAACTGAAGTACAGAGAGGTTGTATAATTTGTCCCAGTTTGTCAAGCCAGTCAAGAAGCAGAGCTGGAATCTGAACTCAGTTCTGACTCCAAAGCCTGTATTTAACTTGTATGAAAAAAAAAGGGGGTTTAAAATAGCCGTTACCTTAAACTTAACTTTGAGAGCATTAAATATAGAAACACTTTGCTGAACTTCATCTCTCCATCTGGGAGAGCTTCTCTAAGAATTACATTTTCTATTTTTATTCCTTTCCTCTAATCATCTCCCATGATTAAGTATTTAATTAGCCTGTGATCATTGAGACTTTAGAGATTTCATTTTTTATTTTTGTATTCTATTTTTTGAGAGAGAGAGTACAAGAGTATGAGTGAAGGAGAGGCAGAGGAAGAGAGAGAGAGAGAATCCCAAGCAGGCTCCATGCCCAGTGCAGAGCCTGACATGGGGCTTGATCCCATGACCGCAAGATCATGACCTGAGCCGAAATCAAGAGTCAGGCAGTTAACTGAGCCACCCAGGTGCCCTGAGACTTTAGACATTTTAAAGCCCTGTTACAGGTGAATCAGTGAAAATGAGAAAGGAAGGACGTCTGAAAATTCATCCTTCCGTAAAAGCAACAACAACAACAAAAAACTAGCAAAAATGGTCAAAATCAACTTTCTCAGAACTTTGGAAATTTTAACCAATGGGCTTGCAGCAACCCGGAGAGCATTTATTAAAGAAAAAATTACTAATTTCTATGAGAACAGTGAGCTCTGTTGTTTTAACTTGTCCTCAACCTCTGCTCTCCATCGTGATGGTAGCCTTAAAAATTGCCCACATCCCAGGGGAACAGAATGGAGCTCAAGTTCCTTAAAGCCTCATTCCCAAGGAACAAACTGTCATTGTTTTACCTGTCTAGTGGGGTCCCTAAAAAACTTCACTTGAAAGCCTTGCCCTTGACCTCACTGAGAACTGCACAGTGCTAAAATAGCCTCTTCCCAAGGGGCATTTTTTGAAAACAATTATAGATAAATGTTTTAATCTGGCAGCTATGTGAGGCAATTGATAACAAGACAAAAAATAGCCTAAACAAAAAGCCTAAAAGGAAAAAGCTGAGAAATGAGATGTCCATAGGGACTTTGAAATGCTCCAACATCTTCCTGGGTAACTAGAAGACCACAAGACATATTCCTGGGAATGTAGAAAAAAAACCTTAGCACTAATAAATGAGTTCAGCAAGGTTACAGGACACAAGACCAATATGTAAAAATTAGCTTTATTTCTATACATCAGCAATGACTATTCCAAAAATGAAATTAGGAAAACAATTCCATGTATAACAGTACTCAAAAGAACAAAATACTTAGGAAAACATTTAACCAAAGAAGTGCAAGAATCACACTAAAAACCACAAAACGTTGTTGAAAGAAATTAAAGAAGATTGAAATAAATGTAAAGATATGCCATGTTCACGGATCAGAAGACAATAGTGTTAAAATGGCACTATACCCCAAATTGAACTGTGGTTTCAGTATAATCCCTATCCAAACCCCAACTGACTTCTTTCCAAAAATTGGCAAGCTAATTCTAAAATCTGTATGTCAATTCAAGGGACCGAGAATAGCCAAAATGATCTTTTTTTTAAAAAAAAAAAAGTTTATCTATTCATTTTGAGAGACAGCGAGCATACACACCCGTGCAGAAGAGCAAACATGAGCGAGTGTGAGTGGGGAAAAGTGTGAGCAGGGGAGGGGCAGAGGGAGAAGGAGAGGGAGCATCCCAAGCAGGCTCCATGCTGTCAGTGCAGATTGCAACACGGGGTTCCATCTCACAAACCATGAGGTCATGACCTGAGCTGAAATCAAGAGCCGGCCACTTAACCAACTGAGCTACCCGGGTGCTCCAAAACGATTTTGACACAGAACAACAAAATGGGAAGACTCACACGCCCTGGTTTCAAAACCTACTTCAAAACTACAGTAATCACGGTGTGGTACTGGCAAAAGAACAGACATGTAAGTTGATGGAACAGAACTGACAGTCCAGGAACAAATCCTCACATTTATGGCCCACTGATTTTCAACAAGGGTGCCAACACCATTCAACGTGGGAAGACTAGTCTTTTCAAATGATGCTGGGACAACCGTATATCCCCATACCAAATAATGTAGTTGGATTCCTACACTTCACACCATATATAAATATTAACTCAAAATGAGTCAAAGACCTAGAAGGAAGAGCTCAAGCTATAAAACTCTCAGGAGAGAAATCTTTATGACCTTGGATTTAGGCGACGGTTTCTTAGACATGACACAAAAAGCACAACAAACCAAAGGAAAAATAGATAAACTGGACTTTATTTAAAAATAAAAAAACAACCCAAAACTATCATATGTCTGATACAAGTCTAGTATCCAGAACATCCAGAATATATAAAGAACTCTTAAAACTCAGTGAAAAGACGAATAATCAAATGTTTAAATGGGTAAAGGATTTGAAGAGACATTTCGCCAAAGAAAATACATGAATGGCCAATAAGCACATGAAAAGATGCTCAATGTCTTAGGTCATTAGGGAAATATAAATCAAAGCTACAATGAGATACTACTCTACACTCACTAAGATGGCTATGATCGAACAGAGAGACAATGATAAGTGGTAGCAAGATTTGGGGAAACCAGAATCTTCATACATTGGTGGGAATGTAAAATGGTGTAGTCACTGTGGAAAACAGTTCGGCAGTTCCTCAAAAGGGTTAAATATAGAGTTACTACATGACCCAGCAATTCCACTCTTAGGTATGTACCCAAGAGAATTAAAAACATATGACCACACAAAAACTTGTACATGAATACTCATAGCAGCATTATTCACAATAGCCAAAAAGTCAAAATAATCCAAATGTCCAATAACTCACGAATGGATGAACAAAATGTGACTGGAGCACCTGGGTGGCTCAGTCGGTTAAGCATCTGACTTTGGCTCAGGTCGTCATCTCACAGTTCATGAGTTCGAGCTCTACATCAGGCTCTGTGGTTTTGGATCCTCTGTCCCCCTCTCTCTCTGCCGCTTCCCCGCTTGTGTGTGCGCTCTCTTTCAAAAATAAATAAACATTAAAAAAAGGAATGAAGTACTGAAACATGCTACAACCGGATAAATCTTGAAGCCAACAAGCCATGTGAAAGAAACTAGACACACATTTCTATGAAATGTCCAGAATAGGCAAATCCATAGGGGCAGAAGGTAAATTAGTTGTTGCCAGGGGCCTGGGAGGAGGGGGGAATGGGGAGTAAAGGCTGATGGGTATGGTATTTCTTTCGAGGGGGGCAATGACAATGTTCTGGAATTAGCAGTGATTATTGTCTATCAAAGTATACCATTGGACTATATACTTTATAATGTTGCATATTCTATTATGCGGACTATATCTCAATTTGAAGAAAAAAAAAAAGAACCATGTTGTGATAAATAGAGAACCAGTTGCCAGAAGATCAAACATGTTAGTAGGTGGAGAAAAGGGGAGCGAAGATTCAAACTCTTCCACAACGGAGGTCAGAGGGAGTTAGCGGTGCGGCTGGGAGCCATGCATTTTTGTTCTTGCCTTGGAAACTCCCCTATTCTTCCTATTCCAGCCCCTTCTTCTACGTTTTTTCAGGCCCATTAACATGTCGGGTTTGTGTAACACTAGTTAATATCCAGTCAGACAATGTTATGAAGAGAAAGAACGTGAGTGTCACATGTCTGGTTAAACACAGTTCCTCAACCTTGAGGCTCCGAATGTCCTTTGGCTTTGAAAACATAAAAATGGCATTAATACCTACAAGCTTACTGGCGGGCTCTGTGCAAGTAACCTCTTCCACGTGTGTGTCTTCCCCTGCCCACTTCTCCCCGCCCCTGCTCCCCCCCCCCCCCCCGCTCCCTATTAAGAAAAACTATGAAGAATTATGCAGCCAAAACAATTTAGTAGTTTGTTATCCTTCCCCCCAACTATCTCAGTGCTCTACCCCCACTGTCCCCCCCTCTTTCCTGGTAGCTCACCCATGGCCTTATACCCATCGGCTCGGTGCTTCCTCTTACCCAGGCAGCCCTCCTGCTCAGATGAATGCCCTGTGTTTATCTGTAGTGAAAACAAAATACAGGCCACTCCAAGTTATCCTATCTCCTCCTGTCTTTAGTGCCGCCTTCTCTTCATGGAGCTATTGTGCCTGAGCCAAGGGGAGAATGAGAACTGACCCGACAGGTTACATCTGCTGGACCGACAGCAATTGTCTTTCCACAGACTGCGATACGAACGAACGGTGGACGCTGCACTAGACATCATCTCCATTTCCGTTCAATTCCCTCATTTTACAGATAAAACGTGTGCTGACTCAGTCTATTGGCTTTTGGATATTCGTGGGCTTATCTTTATGGGAGTAAAACATAACAACAGTTATCCTCAAAGACTGTCTCATAATCAAAGTTGAAGAAATACTGTTCTAGATATTTTTTTGTTTTTTAAAAAACTCTATCTTATTTGAAGAGGAAAACTCAAGTATTTTTGCAAAAGCTTTCCGTTGCAGAGCAACGGGACAGACTAAAGGTAGCTCACAAAATAAGGGAACATTTCTTACGTGTTATTTTTTTTTTCTCCAAATTCTTCTACAGAGGTCCAGACAGATGGGCTACGTTTCCTTTCTATTAACTGAGGAGACAGAGAAGACTTGAGGACTGAAGCTTGTCACCACTGTCCTGAATGTACTGAAATCCTAACAGCTTTGGCTGAAAAAATGTCCAAAGCAGGCAGTGAAAATACATTTCAAATAGGACAGACTCCAAACTCTCTATGCTGGAATCCCAAGGCATGGAGGGAAAACTGGCTCCTTGGAGGAAAGCAGTTGAAGAAATAAGTAGAGTGATCTAGACCCTATTCCAGTATGTTTGAAGTACTTGGGGATAGAATAACCCCTTTCCTTTATTCATCTACATAGGTCCATGAGCCATGAGAACATGACTCCCCATGCGAAGCTCCTCAATACAAGACATCTAACGGCATCACGTAGATCCTCTCTCAGGGGTTGGGCGGGGGGAGGGGCGAAGCCTAAAGAATCTGAAATGGTGAGCCCATGTTTTAATTCAAGTTCTGAGAACAGCCTTGAAGAGGAGTTTCTGGCAGTGAGGAACAGCCCAAGAAGCAAGGGCCCCGGAATCAGGCAGACCTAGGTCTGAATTCTGGCTGTCACTTCCTGGTGAAGGGACTTAAGTAACGAACGTCTCCGAGTCTTTTTAGCAGCATTTACCTCATAAGGCAACTTGAGGATTAAAGGAAAGAGCATGTGCAAAGCACCTAGCATAAGGCTGGGCACAGAGTGGGTGCCTAGCAGTGACGATGTGATATTTGCACCAGGCGGTGAGCAGGAAGCCTGGGGATGCCCATAGGTGGCATGGCCAGGAGCTCCCGAAGCATAGGGAAAAGGAGCTCCCTGCTCGAAAGGTCCTATTCCAGTGAGAAGCTGACTCCAAGGGACGACGCCCAAAAGGCCGGTTGTCATTCAGGTCCTACCTAGTGCCAGGGAATGCGGAATTGTATTACTCGCGAAGCTTCTTAAGTGGTTCTGTCACTTATTGACAGTGTGAACCTAGGCAAGTCACCCGATGTCTCTGAGTTTCAACTTCCTCATCCCCGAAATGAGGATGATACTACCTGTATCACAAGAGTTGCTGGAAAAACGAAAATGAAGTGGCGTGTGAGGGGCCACGTCCGGAGCATTTCCCACGTGCCAGGCTCTATTCTAAGAGTTTAAGACACACTGTCTTACTTGCAGCACAAGCGAAAGGTCTTAGCGTAGTGCCAGAGCGCAGTAAATACCTAACAGAGGTAGGTATTAAAGAAATGATATGGGGCAGAGGAGCAACTACCATGCTTCCCAGAGAAAGAAGATGCCTTGGCATATACGTGGGAAGAATCAGAGGCAGCTGGGAGAAGAAAAGTAACAGTTGGGTATGACTATCGCAAAGCTTCTGAACTACCACACACGGAAAATAATAAAAGTTACCCTAAATCACCCCAAAAGGACAGCCCTGAGTTGTCATCTTCATCCTTAACGTTGATGCCTTTCTGAATCTGAGAAGAAGCTGCCAGGATTTCCAGTACGTACCAAAAAGCGATGACAATATCCTGAAGTGTGTCAACTTGTGTGGGCACGCAGCCGTCTAAAAGGAAGCAGATGCCGGTTGACTGGGGGAGCGTTAGGGCGTCAATGTGACTGCGGCTCGACTTTGCCTTCAGAGGGTGGCCACACCTACCTCAACGATATTGTCAACAATAATTCAAAAGGGGTAAGGCTTAGATTTTCCTTATTCTCCCTTAGAGCTTATGTTCTTGGCACAATACTGATGCGCCACAGACGAGCCAGCATGTGAATGTGCTCTATCCCGATAAGGTACAGCCTTTCTACATCGTAGAGTCCTTCGGCTTCTAAACTCATGGAGCTCGTACTGTTAGAAGCAATGAAGTGAATTTTTTAAAATAAGCCATCGGTCTGCACCTGTGTAGGTGAATGAAGGAGAAGCACTTTAAAGTCAGGAAAAAAAAAAGTATACTTAACATTTAGGATTATCAACCACTGTTGGTTTTCCATAATATATTTCATTCCTGATTTCATCTGAAAGAAATAGGATTATTACTACCATTCAAAAAGTGGTACCTTATTAATAAACTCTTGGCATGGCTTTGAGGTGGATTTCAGATTCAAAATAGACTTTACCACACCGCTAACGTGTTCACTCAGTGTTTATCAATAACTTAAGAGGCTTCATTCAAAAAACTTACTGAGATAGAATTACCTGAAACCCAGGGGTGTATCGAGGCCTTGTAGGGTCTGAACCTCATCTACTTTGGGAAATCCTGCCTCATCAAAACATGCAAAATTATGCGTACAGGAACTGCGAGGGTCCCTCCCAAGACTTTGGAAGGGGCCTATGTAAGTGAGAAGACCTGAAGTTTAAGCTTCAGTCAGTTCAAGATAAATCCACCTCAGCTGGGGCCCAAAAGGTTTACAAACTTATTTAATGCTGGAGAAAATATTGTTTCAACTTATAAACACCCCAGTAATTAAGTCACATAGGTAATAACGTGACTGAATTCACGGGATGGCATCTCCCTTGCGCATGCTCTCTTTCTCTCAGAATAAATAAATAAACGTTAAAAAGAAAAAAGAAAAGAAAAGTTTGGCCCCAAACAAGGAGCCCAACCTCCAATACACACTTACTGTACTGTGATAATTTTTTGGAAGTTAACTGTGAATTCGTTTTAGTAGTACAGCTCTATTCAAACCACATTGAAAGGGCGGGCCTACGCCGGCTGACTCCATCTTGTTCTGTGTCCTTCACCTTGACCACACCTCCTCCCCTTGGGTAACCCCCCCCCCCCCACCTGCCTAACAGCACTCTTCCCCAGGACCCTTCCCCAGCCAATCAGCTGAGGCCACAGCCATTACCTCACCAACTGCCCCTAGGCCCCCATAAAACCTTTGTCCTTTTGAAACTGGCTCTCTCTCCCCGGTATCTCACCTCTGCATCAGTGCAGGTAGGGGATTGAGCTCGAGCTAGCTCGAATAAAGGCTCTTTTGCTTTTACATCGGACTCGGCTCCCTGGCGGTATTTGGGGATCACGAATTCTGGGCATAACACACATGACATGAGTATTAATTTATTCTCAATACCAGCTAGCTCTGGTTCTTTAATTACCTTTTTCTGTCATGTAAGATCGATGAGGGAGCATGAGGCAAGTTGAGGGCAAGATACAAGTTAGCACATGCCCCCGCCCCAGGTGGGATATGTGTGATTCTGGCTGCTCGAGGACAAAGGAAAGGAAAGAAAACAAATGGTTAACTGATAAGAGATCTCAGTCGGGCAAGATAGGAGTTTCCATCAGTTTACAAATATCTTAGTAAATTACAAGAAAAAGGCAATCTTATCAATAGCCTAATCGCCAGAAACCTACAGAATCAGCTTCCTGGAGCCCCCACATCACCCCTCCATAGTGATATGGGGAACAAAGGCAAGAAGGAAATCTCAGGTAAAATTAAATTTCCTTATAACCTGCAGCCTATTGACAGATACTTGAGGCAGGCAAATAAAATATTTCTCCAGGAACTCCCTACTGTCTTAATGCTTTGCTAGAGGGAAAAACAACCTTAGCTTGACAATAGCAAGGCCTCTGGTGTCTTAGGAGTCCTCTTTCACATATCACAGTCCCTCTGGAGACTTCCCTTTTGACTTGACCTCCCAATTCCATAGCATATAACCTGTCACTCTTCACAACCCCAGCGCAGTTCTTTCTGCCCACGGTCCTGTCCCTGTGCTTTAATAAAATCACCTTTTTGCACCAAAGACATGTTCAAGAATTCTTTCTTGGCCGTCGGCTCCCGACTCCCCACCATCTCCCCAAAACTTCATCAAGATGAACGTGGAAACTCAACACAAGCAAGTTGTTGCCTTTTCCACAACAAATCTTTTCTATTCCACAACCATCCCCTACTTTGTCACCCCCTAGCTCGTTACCCTGCTGCACTGATGCCAGCATGGCTCACATACGTTTTCCCATCAACGGCCATCTTTTTCTCCTTCCAGTATGAAAGATTCTTGGGGACAGTCCCTGTGTATTCTTTGTACCCCCAGTACTTAGTACACTGTCGACATAGAGTGCGCGTGGCACTGAGTGTTTTTCAATGAATTCATTCATTGTTATCAACGGATTCCACCCTATTTTGTCCTGTATTGCCTACCTAACTATGAAATTCAGATTCTTCGAAGAGACTCTCGGTGTTATAAGATGCTTAGTAGAGGTGGTGAGTTTTAAGACATTATATTGACACCACTAAAACCTCTTGGTGGAGAAACTCAATGAGCCCGTTCTCTGGCATGCCGGCAAAACAAAAAACTGACCCTCAGTATTCTTTCCCCAAGTTAGGCATCAGCAAATTAATGAGAGGAGAGAGGAGGCCCCTGCTCTTGGGCACCCGCAGGAACTTACTCCAGCTCCGGACACACCGTAAACACTTTCATCTAACGGAAGATAAGCTGTGAAATCGGATTTCTGAACCACAAGACAGTAAGACAGTCTTTTCCAGCGTCTGCTTTAGAGGAGGGTCTTCAACCTTGAGTCTAAAAATCCCCCTCAGGCCACTGAACATGTCCAGTATGATTTGCTTTTTTACAGAGAAATCACAGAATTTTCCGGCTGAAAGGGAATAACATACTTCTTAATTGAAGAGTGGTCAGGAAAGAAAACACATGGAGAGCAGTGCCCTGTGGCAGGCATTCAGGAGTTCTTTCTGCTTTCCTGATGGCTCAAGAAGCACCCACACCTTTTGCTGCCTGGAGAACTCTGTGCTAAACTTAGTTCTTTGAAGTTCTCTTTTGCATAGGAAACTTGCACATGAGCAGGAATCAAAGTTAAATTCAAAAGTGGATTTCAAGGACCATGCACACCTTGGGGAAGCATCACTGTCACGAATTCCCATGATAATACTGACTTGGGTGTTACTTGCTTGGGGCTTTCATTGCCCACACAAAGCTGGGTATGAGGGAGGGCAGAGAGTGCCATTTAGGAGTTAAGACAAGTCTCTTGGCCTCTTTGTACCTTAGTTTCCTCATTTGAAAAAAAAATGGATTTTAAGACCTACTTTCCAGAATTCATACTGGGTTTATTAACACACACCTAACCAATCACTGTATGATATTTTTACATGTAGTTTTTTTTTTTTTTACATGTATTCATTTTCTATTTCACTTACAGCTTGTGTAAAAACGGCATTCCATGCCAGGCCTGAAATGTTCCAAAGCTCAGTTCGGTGAGTAAATTGCAACCAAGATTTCTACACACACACACACACACACAAAAACAAGACAAACAAAGAGAAAAAAAAGATATTCTTTCAGAATATTTATCCTTTGGCAGTGATTCTAATTTATAGATAATGAAACATAACCACAATACTCTCTCCATACACTAAAGAAATCTCACTAGGAAAGATACTTGCCTTTTTAAAAAAATATTTGCATGAAAGATTTATACTTTCATGTTTATACATGTGGTGCATTAGATACAAATCAGTAAATGCTCAATAAATACTTGTGTTAAGTAAGTATTTTTTTCTAGAGAAGTAAGTTTATTTCTCTAGAAAAACGTTTCACAACTTTAGCACTGTTGAGATTTATGGTTGGATAATCTTTGTTATGGGGGGGGGGGGGTGCTGCCCTGTGAACTGTAGGGTGTGACAGCAGCCCTGGCCTCCACCCACTAGATGCCAGGAGCACATCTACAGTCTGACAATCAAAAATGTCTCCAGACACTACCAAGTGTCACCTGGATGCAAAATCACCCTGGCAGAGAACTGCTGCTCTAGAACGATTCACTCTGATCTCTATAATAACTCTCACACCAAACTTTGCCACAGACAAAAAAAGATTTGCTACATAATTTTAGTAGCTTTCGACTAATAAAGGTTCATTCATTCCAAATGAATAACAAAGAGGTTTACAATTAAGTTTAATACAAATTCCAAATATAATGAAATTATATTTGTAACTTACATAAACTTCAAAAAAGGTAGTGATTCAAATGTACGTCTTTCAATAGATTGTATTTTATTGCAGGATAAATCTCTAGGAAAAGGAAAAGGAAAATATTGCCTCAATTAGCTATAAGATATCTAATTAGTAGGATGGTAGTATTGAATAAGTAGCTTTTGGCTAAACTCTGAGTATTAGGAATTGTTAATTGAACCTTCCAGAGCCCCTAACCCTGTCCTCACCTTTCTTAAGAGTCTCACCTTTGTGATCTTCATACATAAAATATACAACTATAGATCTTGATAGATCTTGGAAGTAATGTTTCCTGAGAGCAGAAGAATTGATTAAATGACTGTTTGTGGCCTCATCAATTTCTAAATTATGAGCTCAAAGTTGTGATCGCCACATATAATTTCTAACATTAAAAGGGATATTCTCACATTAGCACACCTTCCTGGTTTAGTTCTACTTCTTGACACCAAGTCAATACCAGAAGAGGTAAAAGATACCTTTTCATTTAACTTGAAAAGAAGTTACTCCTCTAATCAATACCTAACTTTGAACGAACTCAGAATTATATTATCATATTAATAGAAATTTATTTTTGGTTGTACGTTGCCTAAACGGTCTATGAATTTATCAATTGCTTCAGCTGCAAGTGGGGCCAACAAAAAAACAACACGGTCCTGGATTTTTATTTGGAAACACCCATTCTTGATTATGGTTGACCCTCTTATTTCCATGGATTTCAGCCGAGTCCCTCACTTTCCACCTACATGGGTACCACCATCTTCTGACTGGCATTTTCATCTCTGGTCTCTCCCATTCTAATCTATACTGCACACAGTCACCAGATTAATTCTCCAGGAGTGGTTCTCAAATATCAGAGTCACTTGGGAACTTACTCAAGATGCACATTCTCAGCTCTACTCTGGACTGAGTGAATCAGGAACTGTGGAGGTGGAACCTGTGTTCTGACAAGGCCTCCCGGTGACCCTGGTGCAGTCTAAAGTTTGTCCTAGAGCACTGCTGTGATAACACGGTAGCCTGGCATATCATCCAAGGCCTTCAAAATCCTAAATCCGGCTCTAGTTTCCTACTCTACAGATACCAAAGAAATTTCTCCTGCATTTTGCCTTTCACTCACTCTATCTTGCAAGCATATTCTTCCCAAGATGTCTATCTGATGATACGTCATAGCCATTCAAGGTTCTGTTCAAACAGTATTTCTCTAGTAACTTCCCTGATCCAACTTGAAGTCTTCCCCCCCCTTCTGTGTTCCAAAAACAACTTATACTTCTCATTGCCCAAATCCATTTCTTCCCCTCCCCCTCTCCTCCTCCTCCTTCTCCTTCTTTTAATTTTTTAAAGTAGACTCCACGCCCAACCTGGGGCTTGAACTCACGACCCTGAGATCAAGAGTCGCATGCTCTACTGACTCAGCCGGTCAGGTGCCCCAATTTCTTCTTAATATAGTTATTCTGGCATTCCATTTCCTCTGGGCATAAACTCCATGAAAGTATGGACTAGTCTTGCTCATCTGCGTTGTCTACTGTGTTTAAAACTGATGCATGGACAAAGAACAAACTCAAATATTTATAAAATAAATTAACAGCTGGGTAGTGAGTAGAAGGAGCAAAACGACTGAAAAGAAATGTGGTTTTACGACTTTGTGGCTCCCTCTTCTGCACTTTGTCAGTGCTTCATCATCCATTTAGTGCTTAGGCATTATGGTTTAAGCTTCTGTTTATTTTCCCTGTGAAATCATGAGTTCCTACAAGGGTGGGAAGCCTGTCTTAACCATCTGCGTGCCTATGGTACTGGGCATAGGGCCTGTCACATTCTTTTTTAGGTTTGATTCACATTTTTTTTGAATAAATGAATGAGAACACTTCACCTGACATGAAATAATTGGCTTACAAAGTACCTCATAGTAGAAATAATGAAAGGCCCTATCCATTGCGCAGTTTGTCTCTTTTGGTTTTCTCCAAACTGTGTTTGTAACGTTTGGAGCCCAGATGGCAGAGGTAGCCAAGAAGACCAATACAAAGTGGTTGTCCCCTAAGACTTGGAAGGTTTGATAATTTGAAGGGCTATTTTTAGTGTCATATGAGATTCTTTTTACTCACTACCCTTAAGCCTTCCACATTTGCAAGAAGAATCTATTTTCTAAAGCATATCATTAATAAGGATTAATGAGGGGCACCTGGATGGCTTAGTCGATTGAGCATCTGACTTCGTTCGGTTCAGGTCATGATCTCACTGCTCATGAATTCGAGCCCTGCATCAGGCTCTGGGCCAACAGCTCAGAGACTGAAGCCTGCTTCGGATTCTGTGTCTCCCTCTCTCTCTGTGCCTACCCTGCTCATACTCTGTCTCTCTCTCTCTCAAAAATAAATAAACATTAAAAAAATTTTTTAAAAAGGATTAATGAAATACACAGCTTTGCATGGCATGGACAAAGAATAAACACTGAACCTCCATAGCAAAGAACATTAGTATCTCTGTATGTCTAATGTACAGAGATATATGCAAACATTTCTTCCTTGACAATGAGGCTGGAGAGATGTTTATTCTGTAATTAGCGAAGTTAGAGGCATTTCTGATGTTTGTTTAGTGTAAACATTTCTAACTATACCACTTAACCATCATTATATTTTTAAAGATTTCATTTTTTTTAAGTAATCTCTATACCTAACATGGGGCTCTAACCTACAACCTCGAGATCAAGAGTTGCAGACTCTAATGACTGAGACAGCCACGTGCCCCTTAGCCATCATTTTTTTAATGTTTATTTATTTTTGAGAGAGACAGAGCATGAGTGGGGGAGGGGCAGAGAGAGAGGGAGACAGAATCTGAAACAGGCTCCGGGCTCTGAGCTGTCAGCACAGAGCCCGACACGGGGCTCGAACCCACAAACTGTGAGATCACGACCTGAGTCAAAGTCGGACGCCCAACCAACTGAGCCACCCAGGAGCCCCAACCCCTTAACCATCATTTTAAACATCTATTTTTATGGTGGCATAAGAATTTCCACACTGATCACAGGAATCTACTCCTGAAGCCAAGTGCACATTGTATGTTAGCTAACTTAACAATAAATGACATAAAAAATAATAATAAAAAAATAAACTAATAAAATTTCCCACACTGAAATCCTTAATCTCTTAATAATTTAATATGTACTTGGTAATACTGCTTACATAATTCACCTGCTTAGTTAAATATTTAATATTTAAATATTTAATTTAGATTAAATTATTTAAAAATTCTGGGTTAATGGCATTCAAATTAATGTAAGTGTTCTATATTTTCTTGTCTTGTAGGTGACAATTTGAGGTTAACTTCAATTCCTCTCATTTTACTAAGCCAACTTTTTCAAACCTTTTCTGTAAAGGCCAGACAGTAAATATTTTAGGCTTTGCAGGCCATATACGGTCTCTGTCACATATTCTCTGTTTCTTTCTCTTCTTTTCTCTGTTACAGCCCTTTAAGAACATGAAAATCATTCTGAACTCATAGGTTGTATCAAGACAGACCATACACAGGATTTGATCCATGGGCCATAAATAATAAATATAAATAAAAGCAGATGGTATATGAACACTTACATAACAAGGTTCATATGGGTGTCCATAATTGCTCAGACTTCATTACCCCTTTTCCTCTACAACTGAAGGGCTTTTTCCTATATCTTGTCTATAAAATTAAAAAGTTGAAAATGCATAGGAGGTATTTAATGCTAGAGATGGGCTGGGTCCCCACAGACTTACAGAGTTATAGAATTTAATAGAGAGAATTATAGAATTCCACTATAGAGAATTATAGAATTCTACTGTTAGAAGAAATTGTTGCAATTATCCAATTTGAACCCTGTATTTTTTAATAAATAATATAACTAAAAACTCATAATAAATGATGAACTGATTAACTTACAAATACTGGAGGGATAGCAGGCCTTCAAATGTGTCTTTATGTAATTCGGTCAGATAATTGTCCCTGAGAATTCTGCAAAATGAAAAGGTCATTTCTGGGTCAAAATGCAAAATAACTACAACTATTTGCTACACAGGACCGCTAGATGTGAGAGAAACCTGGGTAATGGTGCCACCAAATACACTAATTCTTATTTAATGTAGGGATGGTGATCTCTGCTGTTTGATTCAAATCTTTTCTTCTCACATACTCCTTTGTCTCTCTCTCTCTCTCTCTCTCTCTCTCTCTCTCTCTCACACACACACACACACACACACACACACACACACCCCTATCCACTCTTCACACCAAAATGTACATTTAATGCCTACTCTCTGGATCACAAAATCTCTGTTAGAACCCAGCCCTGAGTGGCAAAAACATGGACAGAACTGCCACTTCCTCCTCTCTTTTCCCAAATTTTATTGTGGAAGCCCTATTTATAACCATATCAGTGCTACAAGTAAAGCCATCTAATTTTTTTCCCCAACTAAAAAATATCTGTGAGAACTAAAAATGTGCATAAAATGCACATAACATAAATGCTCAGTTTAATAAGTATAGAGTAAATACCCGTGTAACACTATTTGTTCATTCTACTGTTGGTGGATACTAGATTTTTCTAATTTTTAGTTATTATAAACAGTGCTGCTTTGGACATTTTTCTGTTTATATCCTAGTACACATTTGCCTAAGTTTCTCCAGGATTTAACAGGGGTACAAAATTGTCTTCCTAAGAGGTTGTGCTATTTCAAGCTGGCAGATTGAAACATGCCAAGTCTCTACCAAACTCCAAACTCCACCAAAGTCCCTAAGGATGATTAGAAAAGATACAATTAGAAAATCCACAACCTTAGCTCAAAGCCAAGGGAGTAGCTCTACAAACACTCCCCACCAGAAATGCCTTGGAGCCACCTACAGGGTGATTAGCTGGGATACTGCAGTAGGACCAAGGACAGCACATCAAGCCCACATCCTTCCTCCTTGGATCTGGCAGCAAAGGGTGTTTTCTTCCAGGCAGGAGCCATTGGTGTTAGAAGGGGGCAGGGTCCCAGAACCCTGGAGGAAGGGTATACACTCTGACTAGCCATTAGAAGTCACCTCCCACCTCTTCTTTAACTCTCAGGGGGACCTGTCACCAATAACAAGCCCCGTGGTTCATTTCACCTCTTCCTTAGGACCAGAAAACAGAAGCAAGTCAAATCTCAACTACAAAGATAAATTGCACTCAGGAATGACCAAATGGAGTGAGAAAGCCAATTCTATTCAGGACAGAAAATAAAAAACAAATATAACAGCTTATAGTCAATGACACAGTTAACAGAGAAAACACAAAAGGATTTGAGAATACCAACATTAATGGGGCACCTGCGTGGCTCAGTCGGTTAAGCATCCGACTTCGGCTCAGGTTGCAGTCCATGGGTTCAAGCCCTGCACTGGGCTCTGTGCTGAAGCTCAGAGCCTGGAGCCTGCTTCCGATTCTGTGTCTCCCTCTTTCTCTGCCCCTCCCCAACTTGCACTCTGTCTCTCTCTCTCTCTCTCTCTCTCTCTCTCAAAAATGAACAGTATAAAAAATGTAGAATAGCATCATTAATATATCCTCAGACAGAGGTAAACAGTACATCTAATAAAAAGAACCAACTCAAGATTATATGAATGAAAAGTATTATCATTAGTAAAAAACTCAGTCTATGAGCAGCAGAAACGGTCGTTGAATAAATTAGAAAACTTGAGAGATCTGGCCACTGATTTCTTACCAATACTTGAAATTCTATGTATTTATTATATTTACATATTTGTTTTTATATTATATATTTGTAAACCCCTTGACAAGTGGGATATTTGGTCAGTTTTGTTCTTGGGCTTATATCCCTGGCATGTAAAACAGTTCCTGGGACATAGGAGATGCTCCATAAATATTTGTTGAATGAATTCAGAAAGTGACAGGTATCAATTTGCAAATATACTACTTTTAATTAAAACAAATCATTCATTTATCATCATTTATGAGAATAAGTACAACTTCACAGGAAAACAAATGTCTTTCTCCACCTCCGCCCCAATTTGTGACTCAATCTTTTGAGACAAGAACCTTTTGAGAATTTCATAAAAGCTATGGAATGGACCCTTTCCCTAGAAAACTGCACTTTCTTGAATACGTGCAAAGGTGTGCATGCGATTTCAATTTGCAGACCATCCCTTTAGGGCTCAGGTCTGTGAATAGAATGGACTGAATTTGTGGGTGCCAAACTTGGATGGGAAATAGAATCACATCTCTATTTTCACAAACCTCTAACTAGAATTAGCATTTCCTTCCATTATGAATGTAGGCAACAAACCACAGATTAGTGTAGTTAATTTGGTCCCCAGCAGAAATCAGATATTTTCATATCACATATTTGGCATGGATATCTCAAAATATCATTTATTCTCATCAGTACCTTGAAGTTATAATAGTTAGTAGGCGTACCATTATATTTTGTTATTTAATATTCTAACAGAAGCAGATTTATTGCTATATCACTAATCTTTTTAAAAATTTTTTGAAAACTCTATTTCCACATAATTTCCTTTTCCTATATATTTTAACTTATTATACATTTGAAAACATTATCCCAAGAACATAAGCTTCTGCAGATCATCAATACATATATAGAAGGGTGCCTGGGTGGCTCAGTCTGTTAAGTGTCCAACTTCAGCTCAGGTCATGATCTCACGGTTCGTGGGTTCGAGCCCCACATTGGGCTCTCTGCTGACAGATCAGAGCCTGGAGCCTGCTTCCAATTCTGTGTCTCCCTCTCTTTCTGCCCCTCCCCTGTTCATGCTCTGTCTCTCAGCAATAAATAAATGTTAAAAAAAATTTTTTTAAAAATTTGATATATAGAAAAAAAGGTTAAAAATCCTGCCCCAGGGGACTATTGACCCATAGTTAAAAACTTCTGTCTTACAAGGCATAACCCTCAAGCTGAATTAGAAATCATCAAATCTTGGGGCACCTGGGTGGCTCAGTTGCTTAAGTGTCTGACTTCGGCTCAAGTCATCATTTCACAGTTTGTGGGGTCGAGCCCCACATCAGGCTCTGTGCTGACAGCTCGGAGCCTAGAGCCTGCTTTGGACTCTGTGTCTCCCTCTCTCTCTGCCCCTTCCCTGCTCACTCTCTCTCTCTCTCTCTCTCTCTCTCTCTCTCAAAAATAAATAAACATTTAAAAATTTTTTAAGAATCATCAAATCTTACCAGATTCATCTTCTAGTATATAAACTACCAAATACACGCTTTTCAAAAAATATTTTTTTAATTTCAGTTTATTTTTTTTAATAGGTAATATATATTTGCATGGCTCAGAATTCCAAAGGTATATAATACACAATTCAAAGTTTTTCTCCTACCCCTGTCCCTCAGCCTACCCACTCTCTCCACTCTCTCTTGTTCCTTGTGCCAAATTACTTTCATTTTTCTTACAAGTTTGGGAAATAAGATCTCCAAGTTAGATACTATCATGAGAAAATATAAACTATATATAGTATTTAAGAAATTCATAAAATTCATAAGAAAACAACTACCTTGTTCTACCATTTGTCCCTTACCAGTAAGGTTATCAGACTAAGGGGCAGGGGGGAATCTACTTTAGGGGGATCATAATCCCTACATTTAGATTACTATGACTGTTATGTCTTTTATTATTAATTCAGAAGTCATTTATGACTTATCTACCCAAGTTGAACTAATGATATGACACACAATCTGTCATGAAAAATGCCAGTCAGTTACTTTGAGTATAATATTGTTTCCAAAATTACTTGTGTCTACACTGACTTTTTCTACAAATCAATTTAAAAAAAAGATAACAACAAAATTGGCAAAGGACAGAAAATTCAGACAAGAAACACAAATGCCCAGGAAACATACAGAGATATTTAAATGTATACGTAATCAGAAAAATTCAAATTCAGAAGGGACCCATTTTATTCACCCACCAGATCAGCCAAGAAATGGAGAATATCCAAGAGTGGGAGGGTAGGAGGAAATGAATGCTGTCATGGTGTATGGATTGGTGTGTAAATTGGCACACCTTTTTTGAGGGCAATTAAAATTGTATATATCGACATCGTCTTCATCCCAACAGTTCCATTTCCAGGGATCTATTCTACAGAAATACCCACCCACGTACACAAAGATGCATGTATGAGGTGGTCCATGCAGCAATGCATGTAATAAGAAAACTGGACACAGCCTAAACATCCATCAGGAGGGGAATTACTAAATCGTAATACACTCATACTATGGAATATTATGCAGCAGCTTGCATGGATGGGGTAACCCTCTATGTACTGGAAGAAAAAAAGTCTAAGACATACCACGAAGCAAAAGAATCGAGTTGTAGGATGTTACAATTTATGTAAAAAAAAGATAAGAAAATCACACAACAAACCTATTTTGCTGTAAATATGTATGTAGGCAAATGCATGGAAAAAGGTCTGGAAGGATATATACTAAATCCAGAGTAGTGGCTATCCCAGCAGTGGGGGGATTAGAACATAAGGCAGGTGTTCACTAGATCTGTTATTTCATCAAAAAAATTTTTTTTAATGTTTATTTATTTTTGAGACAGAGAGAGAGAGGGAATGAATGAGCAGGAGAGGGGCAGAGAGAGAGGGAGACAGAATCCGAAGCAGGCTCCAGGCTCTGAGCTGTCAACACAGAGCCCAACGTGGGGCTTGAACCCACGAACCGTTGAGATTATGACCTGAGCCGAAGTTGGACACTTAACCGAATAAGCCCCCCAGGCCCCCCTGTTATTTCATTTTTATATATTGAGACTATAATCACGTATTCCTTGTATAATGGAAAATAAGTTGAAATTGATTCTAATTTTAAAGGGAACCTGCCAAATTTAATTTTTAAAATAAACACAGATGGGGCGCCTGGGTGGCTCAGTCGGTTAAGCGGCCGACTTCAGCTCAGGTCATGATCTCGCGGTCCGTGAGTTCGAGCCCTGCGTCGGGCTCTGTGCTGACAGCTCAGAGCCTGGAGCCTGTTTCAGATTCTCTGTCTCCCTCTCTCTGACCCTCCCCCGTTCATGCTCTGTCTCTCTCTGTTTCAAAAATAAATAAACGTTAAAAAAAAAATTAACACAGAATTGCAATCGGTAGAGGTCGAGTTGGGATATGGAAGGGGAAACACCTTTCCTCAGAGCTACTGACTTCAAAGTTCTGGACCAAGAAGGACCTTAGAATGCAGTTAGTTTTTTTTTTTGGTTTTTTTTTTTTTTTTTTGTATTCGTATTTGGAGAGAATATACTCACAGTTTCTCAGCCCAACGGTATCCCTTCCATACATTTTCATCAATGTGAGAAATAGAGTTTCCTTGGAAATTTCTGTGAAGAAACACAGTTCAGATCCTTGAATAGGTAGGAAAGGAATGAACAGAATAAATAAAAGAATCACTGGCAACCTTGTGGGGAATATTCCAATGCAGTAAATGCCAACTTTCTAATTTCCGCGGCTATCAGCATCCCAGGTGGTGCAATTAATAAAGAGATAGCGTGGGGCCACTGGCACAAACAAGCCAGCTCCTTAGAACCTGAACTTCCTATTTGTTCCATTCCTTGGGTAGATAACGCCTGTTAATTACTCTGGAGATAAGTATTTTTTTCCCCCAAATCACTTATGTGTCTAAAATGGTTCCTTCCACAAATCAATGAGAAAATAATAATTCAACGAAAAAAATGGTAAAAAATTTACCATTATCAGCAAACAAATGTAAAGAAGCCCTCTACTGAAACCTCTCTAGGTGTTAGAAGGATAAGGGAAGTTAGAAATTAGAATAACTAACATGGAAAGATTTCTTAGACATATTGTATAGGGAAAAGCAACAAATCACTGGGCAAGGAATTAAAAAGTATCCCCTCATTAGGAAATTAGGAAAAAATGCAAAGGAAAGAGATGGGAAGGAAGGACACACACCAAAAAGGTGACAGGAGTTATCTTATGAGTGGTAGGGAGGGTGGGGTGGGATTTTCACGTTTTATCCTCTATACCTGTGACATTAAAAACAAAAAAAAGTATCCATGATAATTCATGTATCCATGAATTACACATGTTTAAGAGAAGCTATTAAATGCCTGAGGTTCAGTTTCAACCGCTAACTCTGCGTATGACTTTGAATCTTTACCTTTAGTTTTGTCCTCTTCCCTCAGCAACAGCTTACCTGGTCAGTTTATATACACATTTTTTTCAGGGGAGTCAGGAATAAATTCAAAACAGATACCCATCTGCCCATGTGCCTGGTGGACATTTCCAGTCAACCTGAAGCCTTCTGGTTGCTCTGTGTTCCCTGGTAAAAGATGCCTCAACTTCCATCATTCTCCTTATCTGGGACAGAAGTTTCAGAGTAATATCTGAGTTTTCTCTTTCCCGTGCACACCCCACCCGCGACTGTCATCAGTTAGTCTATCTTGTCACTTCCTCCTTTGCAGTGCTCTCAAGGCTTTTCTTTCTACTCTTTTCAGCCACTCTGAGTCGGCCCCTTGTTACTTTATTCCCAGGTTTTGTTAGAACATTCTATCTGGTCTCGCTGGATCAAGCTCTCCTCTCCAGATCGGCCTATATGGGGAACTGAAAATAATCCTGTTTCAGCGTTCTGTATATCTCATGCTTGAAAACTTTCAATGGCTCTCTATAACTCAGAATCTAACGTTCAAACCTCTCTAGCTGATAGTCAAGGTTTCTCGTAATTGGATCTTTAACTGCTTAACCTAATTCTTAATTCCTGATCATTCCTGCAGCCGTGCCTTTGCCTAGACTTATACCCATTTTTTCTCTATTTAACACATCAGAGCCACTCTTTAAGTCTCAGCTAAAGTGTTAGCTTATCCATGCAGCTCTCCCTGACCTCCATACTCCGCTGATTACAGAGTCTGCTGAATTCCAACACCCATGGTACCTCTTTTAGTACTTAATTACATGCCACCTCCCTTTTTATGACCATTTCCTTTCTTCCCACCTGTCATTTCATGTTCTGAAGACGATTTCATCCTAGTGTGGCGCCCATAGTACTTACTCTTGGGTTGGGCCCAAACTGAGTACTGTATGTGGAAGGCCGGGCGTCAAAGATGAGGTCTGGGGAATCAAAATAATAACAGCTAACACTCATATTTCGCCAGGCACTGATCCAAGTGCTTCATATGTATTACCTCATCTAGATCTCACCATAATCCCATGAGATGGTAACTATCATAATTTCCATTTCACAGAAAAGGAAACTGAGTCACAAAGCTAATAGATGACAGACCTCGGCCCAAACGCAGGCAATCTAGTTCCAGAATCTCTACTCTTCACTACTCTGTTGTATCCTATTATAGAGGATGGAGCAAAAATGGGAGAGTAGAGGTTAAGGAATGAAATAATGGGGCTAAAAATTGGATAAGGAAAAAGAATAAGGACAATTACAAGTAAAAGATTGCAGAAGGGCGAACAGTAGTAAAAAGGAAAATGAAGATAAGGGATAGTTGACAAAGAAAAGGTAAAAACAGAAAGTCAGTCAACGTGGTTGGGGAGATGAGGAAGGCCCAGGACGACATTGAGGAAGAGACTGCCATGTCAAGCAGGAGGCAGAGAACAAACAAGTAAAGGCGATTCTTACAAGATGGTGAAGGTGCCGTTGTAGGTGTCGGGCTCCAGCACGGGCACTCTGCGGAGCCTCTGCTGTGGGCTGAGACCAACACACGACAGTGTCTCCTCTTTGCAGGTACAGCGCTCACATATTTTGAGGTCTGTGGTGGCATTCTGTTCTGGTTGCCAAGTTAAAGTTGTGTATGCCTTTTCTGAGGTATACTTTACAAAATGCACCACAGGATGTTCAGTTGTTGGAGGAAAACCTGTCTCAAATGACTCTGGTTGCTGACTTACAGGAATTTCTAGGTCCATAGGTGGAACCGTGACTTCAGTCAGGTTTCGATGTTGACTCTGAACCTGTTTTGGATGTGCAAGTGTCACCTCAAGGTCCTTTGGGGGAGGAGTTGTAGTCTTCTTCAGGGTTGTCGAATGTTCAGCCTCTGTAATAGGTTCTGGAGTTATAGTAAGCTCCACATGACGAAATGGGATGATGGGTGATGCTGGATGCTGACCTTGATCCTTACTTGGAGTTGGAACTGTCACTTCCTGCTGGAATGGATATTGAACTACAACCTCCTTAGGTGGCTCTGGAGGCTGAGTTGGGGTGTCTCGCATGGTTGGAGAAGGTTCAGTCTCCACACTGGATCCTGCAGTTACAGTAAGTTCCAGGTCCATAGGTGGAACTGTGACTTCAGTCAGGTTTGGATGCTGACTCTGAACCTGCTCTGGATGTGCAAGTGTCACCTCAAGGTCCTTTGGAGGAGGAGCTGTAGTCTCCTTCACGGGTGTAGAATGTTCAGCCTCTGTAGTAGGTTCTGGAGTTATGGTAAGCCCCAAGTCCACACGATGAGCTGTGACACTGGGCAATGTTGGTTGCTGACCTTGATCCTTACTTGGAGTAGGAACTGTCACTTCCTGTTGGGACGGATACTGAACAACCTCCTTAGGTGGCTCTGGAGGCTGGGTTGGGGTCTCTTGCATGGTTAGAGAAGGTTCAGTCTCTGTAGTGGATTCTGGAGTTACGGTAAGCCCTGGGTCCAAAGGTTTAACTGTGACTTTAGTTAAGGTTGGATGCTGAATGTGCTCTGAATGTGGAAATGTCACCTCAAGGTCCTTTGGAGGAGCGGTAGTCTGCTGCAGGGCTGAGGAATGTTTAACATCCGTAGTGGGTTCTGTAGTTACAGTAAGCACCAAGTCCAAAGGCTGAACTGTTACATTCGGCAACCACAGACGCTGAGCTTGATCCTGATCTGGGGTTGGAACTGTCACCTCCTGAAACAGTGGAGGCTGAACTACAACCTCCTTAGGTGGCTCTGAAGGGTGACCTGGGATCTCTTGCGTGGTTGAAGTTTCAACCTCTGTAGTGGGTTCTGGAGTTATGGTCAGTTCCAGGTCTAAAGGCTGAACTCTGACTTCAGTCAAATTTGGATGCTGAGCCTGGACCTGCTCTGGATGTGGAGGTGTCACCTCAGTGTCCTCTGGAGGAGCTAGAGTCTGCTGCATGATTGTAGACTGCTCAGCCTCCACAGTAGGTTCTGGAGTTACAGTAAGCTCCAGGTCAGCAGGCTGAACAGTAACATTGGGCAAGTTTGGATGCTGAGCTTGCTCTTGTCCTAGAGGTGGAACTGTCACCTCATTATGGACTGGAGGTTGTGCTACAACCTCCTCAGGTGGCTCTGGAGGCTGAACTGGGGACTCCTGCTGGGCTGGAGGAGTTTCTGCCTCCTTAGAGGGCTCCGGAGGTTGAGTTGGAGACTGCTGCAGAATTGGAGATGGTTCTACCTTCTCAGGGGCCTCTGAAGGCTGAGCTTGTACCTCCTGTTGTGTTAGAGAAGGTTCTATCTCCTTAAGTGGCTCGAGAGGTAGAGATAGGGTTTCCTGCTGGACTGGAGATGGTTCCACCTTCTCAGGAGGGTCTGAAGGCTGAGGTGGGGCCTCCTGCTGTGTGGAAGGTTCTACCTCCTTAGGGGGCTCAGGGGATACAACTGGGGCTCCCTGCTGAGTTGGAAAAGATTCTGCCTCATTACCGGGCTCTGAAGGCTGAGCTGGGGGCTCCTGAGGTGTGGGAGAAGGTTCCACCTCCTTAGGGGGCTCAGGGGATATAGCTGGGGACTCCTGGAGGACTGGAAACTGAGCTGGGGCCACCTGCTGGGTTGGGGACTCTGCCTCATTAGGGGGCTCTGAAGGCTGAGCTGGGGCCTCCTGCAGTGTGGGAGAAGGTTCTACCTCCTTAGGGGGCTCAGGAGATACAGCTGGGGCCTGCTGGGGGACAGGAGACTGAACCAGGGCCTCCTGCGGGGTTGGAGAAGATTCTGCCTCATTAGGGGGCTCTGAAGGCTGAGCTGGGACTTCCTGCTGAACTGGAGATGGTTCTACCTTCTCAGGAGGCTCTGAAGGCTGGCTGGGGCCAGCTGGGGGACTACAGACTGAGCTGGGGCCTCCTGTTGGCCTGAAGCAGGGTCCACAGCCTTAGGGGGGTCCGGAGTCTGAGCTAGGACCTCTTGTTGGCCTGGAGAAGACTCATCTTCAGGGGACTCTGGAGACTGGGAAAGATGCTTGGACTGAGCTGGAGCAAATTCAACTTTCTCAGGGGGAATAGGAGATTGAGCAGGGACATCCTGCTGCACTGGAAGATGTTTAACCTCCTTAGTTGCCTGGGGACTTAGGAAAATCCTCAGATCCACAGGTTTACCTGTGATATTAGGCAACACTGGATGCTGATCTTCACCTGGACCTGGAGGTGAGAATGTCACCTCATGCTGTACTGGAGACTGAGCTACAACATCTGTAGAGGACCCTGGAGGCTGAGCTGGATGCTCATACTGAACTGGAAAAGACTCGACCCCCTCATTGGGCTTTGGTTGCTGAGCTGGGACCTCTTGCTGGATTGGAGAAGGTTCTATACTTGCAACAGGCACTTGAGGCAGAGCTGAGCTCTCCTGCTGGCTTGGAGAAAGTTCAATTTCCTCAGGAAAATCTTCGGGTGGAGTTGAGACTTCATGCTGGACTGGAGAAGATTCCACATTTTCAGGGGGCGCTGGATGCTGATGTGGGACCTCCTGCCGGGTTGGAGAAAGTCCAATTTCCTCAGGAAGATCTTCAGGCATAGTGGAGACTCCCTGCGGGATTGGAGAAGGCTCAACATTTTCAGGGGCAGCTGGATGCTGATGTGGGACCTCCTGCTGGATTGGAGAAGGTTCCAACTGCTCAGGGGACACTGCAGACTGAGCTGAGGCCTCTTCTCGGAGTGGAGAAGCTTCAACCTCATTAGTGGATTCTGAGGTCATGGTAACTGAGGAATCCACAGGTTTAACAGTGACATTAGGCAACAGCAGGAGCTGAGCTTGATTCTGACCTTGAGGAAAAACTGTTACCACCTGATGCTCTGGAGAGTGAGCTGGGGCCTCCTGTTGGGTTGGAGAAGGTTCAACCTCACCAGAAGGCTCTGGATGTTGAGCTGTGGCTTCCTGTTGAGTGGCAGAAGGGTTAATTTCCTCAGAGGTCTGTGGATGCTGACTTGGGGCCTCCTGATAGGTTGCAGGTTTAACTTCCCCAAGGGGATTTGGATGCTGAGTTGTGGCCTTTGACTGGGCTGGAGAAGGCTCAGTCCCCTCAAGGGGCTCTGGATACTGAGTTGGGGTCTCTGGTTGGGTTGGAAAAGGCTCACCCTCCTCTGATGCCTGAGGATACTGAGCTGGAGCCTCCTGCTGGGTTGAAGATTCAACCTCCTCAGGGGTCTGTGGATGCTGAGCTGGGGACTCCTCCTGGGTTGTAGGTGGTTCACTCCCCTCGGAGGCCTGTGGGTGCTGACCCTGGCCCTCCTCCTGGAGAGGGGAAGGTTCACCCTCTTCCTGGGCCTCTGGAAGCTGAGTCGGGGCCTCCTCCTGGGTTGAGGATGATTCACCCTCCTCAGGGGCCTGTGATTGCTGAGCTAGGGCCTCCTGCTGGGTTGTAGAAGGTTCAACTTCTCCAGGATATTCTGGATACTGAACTGGGGTCTCCTGCTGTGTTGGAAGTTTCTCCTGTGTGGTAGATTCTGGAGATTGCGTTGGAGTCTCCTGTTGAACTGGCAAAGATTCAACCTCAGGGGACTGTGGAGGCAGAGTTGGGGCTTCATGCTGGGTTTCAAAAGGTTCCACATTAAGAGGCACTGAGGGCTGAGCTATAGTCTCGTGCCGAACTGCAGAAGGTCCCACCTCTGTAGTGGGTTCTGCAGTCATGGTAAGCTGCACATCTGGAGGTTTCACACTGACATTGGGCAGGTTTAAATGTTGATCATGGTAGTGACCTGGAGGTGAAACTGTCATCTTATGATGCCATAGAGGTTGAGCTGGGTGCTCCTGCTGGGTTGGAGAAGGTTCCACCTCCCTGGAAGGCAGCTCTGGAGGCTGAGCTGGTTGCTCTTGCAGGGTTGCAGAAGATTCTATCTCCCCTGGAGACTGAGCTGGAGTCTCCTGCTGGGTTGAAGATTCTGCCTCATTAAGGAGCTCTGCAAGCTGAGCTAAGGCCTCCTCCTGGGTTGGAGAAAGTTCAGCTTCTCCAAAACGGTCTGGAAGCTGAGCTGGGGGTTCCTGTTTGCTTAGAGAAGGCTTACCTTCCTCAGGAGGCACTGAAGGCTGAGCTGGGGTCTCCTGCTGCCTTAGAGAAGGATCAATCACCCCAGGAGGCTCGGAAGGCTGACCTGGG
Source organism: Panthera onca (assembly GCF_046562875.1). Lineage (NCBI taxonomy): Eukaryota > Metazoa > Chordata > Mammalia > Carnivora > Felidae > Panthera > Panthera onca. The sequence goes on along the minus strand of NW_027675816.1, from coordinate 1,177,076 downwards.
GTCTCCTGCTCACTTGAAGGCTCAACCTCCTCTGGAGGCTTACCCGAGGTCTCTTGCTGGGTTAGAGAAAGTTCTGCTTCCTCAGTATGTTCAAGAGGCTGAGGTGGGGCCTCTTGCTGGGCTATAGAAGATTCAACACCTTTATCAGGCCCTGGAGTTGTGGTAAATTCCACATCTAAAGGCTTACCTATAACCCTGGGAAACATTAAATAATCTGGATACTGACCTAGAGGTAGAGATGTCACCTCATCACTTACTGCAAGTTGAGTTAAATACTCGATAGGGAACTCTGGAACTAGAGTTGGGGCCTCCTGCTGGACTGGGGTAGGTTCAACCTCCTCGAGGCGCTCTGCAGGCTGAGCAGGGGCCTCCTGCTGGACTGGGGTAGGTCCAGCCTCCTCAGGGTGCTCCGCAGGCTGAGTTAGAGTTATGGTAAGATCCAGAGGTTTAACAGTGACATTGGGGAAGCTTGGCTTCTGAGCTTCACTCTGACTTGGAGATAGCACATTTACTTCATGATGTGCTAACAGTTGAGATATGATGTCCTTAGATGGCTCTGGAGGCTGAGCAGGGGCCTCCTGGGGGGTTGGAGAAGGTTCCACTTCCTCGGGGGCCTCTGTAGGGTGAGCTGAGGCTTCCTGCTGGACTGAAGAAGGTTCGACCTCTTCAGGGGTACTTGAAGGCTCAGCTGGGGCCTCTTGTGGGTTTGCTGAATTTCCATCCTTAAGGGACTCTGGACGCTGAGATGGAGCCTCCTGCTCAAGTAGAGATGTTTCTGTCTCTTCAGAGGGCTCTGGATGCTGAGCCTGAGCCTCCCCTTGGGGCAAAAAAGATTCAGCTTCCTCAGGGGACTCTAGATGATTTGGGGTCTTCTGTAAGGGTGGAGGAATTTCAGCCTCCTCAGAGAAGTTTGGAAGTTGATCTGGTCCCCCTGGGAAACCCATAGGTAGGTTCTCCTCAGGATACAGGAGACCCATATTGGAATCTAAATAATCATCCTGCAGCTGTTGTTGTAGGTGCTCTTTATTTGCAAATTGGTTTGGAGTTCTAACAACTTTGGCAAGCCTTCGATGCTGAGCTAGATCTTTCTTCAGGTTTAGGGGTGAAACAATAAACTTTGTTGGCTTTGAACTCTGACTATCCAGAGATGGAACAAGTATTTCAAATGACTGGTGATCTTCGGCCTGATCTAAACCTACAGTTTTAGGAGGTTCCGGAAGATGGCAGCGTAGGAGGACGCGGGACTCACAGCGCGTCCTGCCGATCACTTAGATTCCACCTACACCTGCCTAAAGAACCCAGAAAACCGCCAGAGGATTAGCAGAAGGGAGTCTCCAGAGTCAAGCGCAGACTCGAGGCCCACGGAAGAGGATTGGAAGGGCGGCGAGGCGGTGCGCGCTCCACGAACTGGCGGGAGGGAGCCGGGGCGGAGGGGCGGCTCGCCGGCCAAGCAGAGCCCCCGAGTCTGGCTGGCAAAAGCCGAGGGGCCGGACGGACTGTGTTCCGACAGCAAGCGCGACTTAGCGTCTGGGAGGTCAGAAGTTAACAGCTCTGCTCGGAAAGCGGGAAGGCTGGAGGACAAAGGGAGGGAGAGCTGCTGAGCCCCCGGACGGCAGAGCTCAGCTTGGCGGGGAACAAAGGCGCCAGCGCCATCTCCCCCGCCCATCCCCCAGCCAAAATCCCAAAGGGAACCAGTTCCTGCCAGGGAACTTGCTCGCTCCGCGCAAACACCCAACTCTGTGCTTCTGCGGAGCCAAACCTCCGGCAGCGGATCTGACTCCCTCCCGCTGCCACAGGGCTCCTCCTGAAGTGGATCACCTAAGGAGAAGCGAGCTAAGCCTGCCCCTCCAGCCCCCGTGCACCTTGCCTACCCACCCCAGCTAATACGCCAGATCCCCAGCAACACAAGCCTGGCAGTGTGCAAGTAGCCCAGACGGGACACGCCACCCCACAGTGAATCCCGCCCCTAGGAGAGGGGAAGAGAAGGCACACACCAGTCTGACTGTGACCCCAGCGGTGGGCTGGGGGCAGACATCGGGTCGGACTGCGGCCCCGCCCACTAACTCCAGTTATACACCACAGCACAGGGGAAGTGCACTGCAGGTCCTCACCACGCCAGGGACTCTCCAAAATGACCAAACGGAAGAATTCCCCTCAGAAGAATCTCCAGGAAATAACAACGGCTAATGAACTGATCAAAAAGGATTTAAATAATATAACAGAAAGTGAATTTAGAATAATAGTCATAAAATTAATCGCTGGGCTTGAAAACAGTATACAGGACAGCAGAGAATCTCTTGCCACAAAGATCGAGGGACTAAGGAACAGTCACGAGGAGCTGAAAAACGCTTTAAACGAAATGCAAAACAAAATGGAAACCACGATGGCTCGGCTTGAAGAGGCAGAGGAGAGAATAGGTGAACTAGAAGATAAAGTTATGGAGAAAGAGGAAGCTGAAAGAAAGAGAGATAAAAAAATCCAGGAGTATGAGGGGAAAATTAGAGAACTAAGTGATACACTAAAAAAAAATAATATACGCATAATTGGTATCCCAGAGGAGGAAGAGAGAGGGAAAGGTGCTGAAGGGGTACTTGAACAAATTATAGCTGAGAACTTCCCTGAACTGGGGAAGGAAAAAGGCATTGAAATCCAAGAGGCACAGAGAACTCCCTTCAGACGTAACTTGAATCGATCTTCTGCACGACATATCATAGTGAAACTGGCAAAATACAAGGATAAAGAGAAAATTCTGAAAGCAGCAAGGGATAAACGTGCCCTCACATATAAAGGGAGACCTATAAGACTCGTGACTGATCTCTCCTTTGAAACTTGGCAGGCCAGAAAGGCTTGGCACGATATCTACAGTGTGCTAAACAGAAAAAATATGCAGCCGAGAATCCTTTATCCAGCAAGTCTGTCATTTAGAATAGAAGGAGAGATAAAGGTCTTCCCAAACAAACAAAAACTGAAGGAATTTGTCACCACAAAACCAGCCCTACAAGAGATCCTAAGGGGGATCCTGTGAGACAAAGTACCAGAGACATCACTACAAGCATAAAACATACAGACATCACAATGACTCTAAACCCATATCTTTCTATAATAACACTGAATGTAAATGGATTAAATGCACCAACTAAAAGACATAGGGTATCAGAATGGATAAAAAAGCAAGACCCATCTATTTGCTGTCTACAAGAGACTCATTTTAGATCTGAGGACACCTTTAGATTGAGAGTGAGGGGATGGAGAACTATTTATCATGCTCCTGGAAGCCAAAAGAAAGCTGGAGTAGCCATACTTATATCAGACAAACTAGACTTTAAATTAAAGGCTGTAACAAGAGATGAAGAAGGGCATTATATAATAATCACAGGGTCTATCCACCAGGAAGAGCTAACTATTATAAATATCTATGCGCCAAATACCCGAGCCCCCAGATATATAAAACAATTACTCATAAACATAAGCAACCTTATTGATAAGAATGTGGTCATTGCAGGGGACTTTAACACCCCACTTACAGAAATGGATAGATCATCTAGACACACAGTCAATAAAGAAACAAGGGCCCTGAATGATACATTGGATCAGATGGACTTGACAGATCTATTTAGAACTCTGCATCCCAAAGCAACAGAATATACTTTCTTCTCGAGTGCACATGGAACATTCTCCAAGATAGATCATATACTGGGTCACAAAACAGCCCTTCATAAGTTTACAAGAATTGAAATTATACCATGCATACTTTCAGACCACAATGCTATGAAGCTTGAAATCAACCACAGGAAAAAGTCTGGAAAACCTCCAAAAGCATGGAGGTTAAAGAACACCCTACTAACGAATGAGTGGGTCAACCAGGCAATTAGAGAAGAAATTAAAATATACATGGAAACAAACGAAAATGAAAATACAACAATCCAAACGCTTTGGGATGCAGCGAAGGCAGTCCTGAGAGGAAAATACATTGCAATCCAGGCCTATCTCAAGAAACAAGAAAAATCCCAAATACAAAATCTAACAGCACACCTAAAGGAAATAGAAGCAGAACAGCAAAGGCAGCCTAAACCCAGCAGAAGAAGAGAAATCATAAAGATCAGAGCAGAAATAAACAATATAGAATCTAAAAAAACGGTAGAGCAGATCAACGAAACCAAGAGTTGGTTTTTTGAAAAAATAAACAAAATTGACAAACCTCTAGCCAGGCTTCTCAAAAAGAAAAGGGAGATGACCCAAATAGATAAAATCATGAATGAAAATGGAATGATTACAACCAATCCCTCAGAGATACAAACAATTATCAGGGAATACTATGAAAAATTATATGCCAGCAAATTGGACAACCTGGAAGAAATGGACAAATTTCTAAACACCCACACTCTTCCAAAACTCAATCAGGAGGAAATAGAAAGCTTGAACAGACCCATAACCAGCGAAGAAATTGAATCGGTTATCAAAAATCTCCCAACAAATAAGAGTCCAGGACCAGATGGCTTCCCAGGGGAGTTCTACCAGACGTTTAAAGCAGAGATAATACCTATCCTTCTCAAGCTATTCCAAGAAATAGAAAGGGAAGGAAAACTTCCAGACTCATTCTATGAAGCCAGTATTACTTTGATTCCTAAACCAGACAGAGACCCAGTAAAAAAAGAGAACTACAGGCCAATATCCCTGATGAATATGGATGCAAAAATTCTTAATAAGATACTAGCAAATCGAATTCAACAGCATATAAAAAGAATTATTCACCATGATCAAGTGGGATTCATTCCTGGGATGCAGGGCTGGTTCAACATTCGCAAATCGATCAACGTGATACATCACATTAACAAAAAAAAGAGAAGAACCATATGATCCTGTCAATCGATGCAGAAAAGGCCTTTGACAAAATCCAGCACCCTTTCTTAATAAAAACCCTCGAGAAAGTCGGGATAGAAGGAACATACTTAAAGATCATAAAGGCCATTTATGAAAAGCCCACAGCTAACATCATCCTCAACGGGGAAAAACTGAGAGCTTTTTCCCTGAGATCAGGAACACGACAGGGATGCCCACTGTCACCGCTGTTGTTTAACATAGTGCTGGAAGTTCTAGCATCAGCAATCAGACAACAAAAGGAAATCAAGGGCATCAAAATTGGCAAAGATGAAGTCAAGCTTTCGCTTTTTGCAGATGACATGATATTATACATGGAAAATCCGACAGACTCCACCAAAAGTCTGCTAGAACTGATACATGAATTCAGCAAAGTTGCAGGATACAAAATCAATGTGCAGAAATCAGTTGCATTCTTATACACTAACAATGAAGCAACAGAAAGACAAATGAAGAAACTGATCCCATTCACAATTGCACCAAGAAGCATAAAATACCTAGGAATAAATCTAACCAAAGATGTAAAAGATCTGTATGCTGAAAACTATAGAAAGCTTATGCAGGTAATTGAAGAAGATATAAAGAAATGGAAAGACATTCCCTGCTCATGGATTGGAAGAATAAATATTGTCAAAATGTCAATACTACCCAAAGCTATCTACACATTCAATGCAATCCCAATCAAAATTGCACCAGTATTCTTCTCGAAACTAGAACAAGCAATCCTAAAATTCATATGGAACCACAAAAGGCCCCGAATAGCCAAAGTAATTTTGAAGAAGAAGACCAAAGCAGGAGGCATCACAATCCCAGACTTTAGCCTCTACTACAAAGCTGTCATCATCAAGTCAGCATGGTATTGGCATAAAAACAGACACATAGACCAATGGAATAGAATAGAAACCCCAGAACTAGACCCACAAACGTATGGCCAACTCATCTTTGACAAAGCAGGAAAGAACATCCAATGGAAAAAAGACAGTCTCTTTAACAAATGGTGCTGGGAGAACTGGACAGCAACATGCAGAAGGTTGAAACTAGACCACTTTCTCACACCATTCACAAAAATAAACTCAAAATGGATAAAGGACCTGAATGTGAGACAGGAAACCATCAAAACCTTAGAGGAGAAAGCAGGAAAAGACCTCTCTGACCTCAGCCGTAGCAATCTCTTACTCGGCACATCCCCAAAGGCAAGGGAATTAAAAGCAAAAGTGAATTACTGGGACCTTATGAAGATAAAAAGCTTCTGCACAGCAAAGGAAACAACCAACAAAACTAAAAGGCAACCAACGGAATGGGAAAAGATATTTGCAAATGACACATCGGACAAAGGGCTAGTATCCAAAATCTATAAAGAGCTCATCAAACTCCACACCCAAAAAACAAATAACCCAGTGAAGAAATGGGCAGAAAACATGAATAGACACTTTTCTAAAGAAGACATCCGGATGGCCAACAGGCACATGAAAAGATGTTCAACGTCGCTCCTTATCAGGGAAATACAAATCAAAACCACACTCAGATATCACCTCACGCCAGTCAGAGTGGCCAAAATGAAGAAATCAGGAGACTATAGATGCTGGAGAGGATGTGGAGAAACAGGAACCCTCTTGCACTGTTGGTGGGAATGCAAATTGGTGCAGCCGCTCTGGAAAGCAGTGTGGAGGTTCCTCAGAAAATTAAAAATAGACCTACCCTATGACCCAGCAATAGCACTGCTAGGAATTTACCCAAGGGATACAGGAGTACTGATGCATAGGGGCACCTGTACCCCAATGTTTATAGCGGCACTCTCAACAATAGCCAAATTATGGAAAGAGCCTAAATGTCCATCAACTGATGAATGGAGAAAGAAATTGTGGTTTATATACACAATGGAATACTACGTGGCAATGAGAAAAAATGAAATATGGCCTTTTGTAGCAACATGGATGGAACTGGAGAGTGTGATGCTAAGTGAACTAAGCCATACAGAGAAAGACAGATACCATATGGTTTCACTCTTATGTGGATCCTGAGAAACATAACAGAAACCCATGGGGGAGGGGAAGGAAAAAAAAAAAAAAAAAAAAAAAAAGAGGCTAGAGTGGGAGAGAGCCAAAGCATAAGAGACTGTTAAAAACTGAGAACAAACTGAGGGTTGATGGGGGGTGGGAGGGAGGGCAGGGTGGGTGATGGGTATTGAGGGCACCTTTTGGGATGAGCACTGGGTGTTGTATGGAAACCAATTTGACAGTAAATTTCATATATTAAAAAATAAAAAAAATAAATAAAAAAAAATAAAAAAAAAACAAAGGAAGGAAAGAAAGAAAGGAGGGGGAAGAGAGGGAGGAGGGAAGAAAGAAAGGAAAGGAAAGGAAAGGAAAGGAAAGGAAAGGAAAGGAAAGAAGGCATGCCTTCCTTATGGCGCTTACTCACCAACAGCTTCTTAAGTTATCAAAGTACCTAATTAAGCACTGTAAGCTTTATTTAAAAAAACCATGAAAGGAGGAATTGTTTCATAATTTTTTGACCTATCAAAAAGTTGACTGGTTTTAATCTGCTGGATGAATCAAATACTACATAACCCTCTCCAAGCTAAGAGAAAAAATAGTACAGGAAGTCCCTTCCCCATAAATCTGACAAAAGATGTCTCGAGTCTTTCAATCCTATGATACATATATGAACTTGCAAGGACAAACCAAGAGAAATGAACTTGTATTTCTCTTGTCCAATCTATCCGTTCGTCTCTCCATCCATGAATTCAACACATATATACTGCATGCTTACTATGTACTAAGCTCTCCTCCAGGCTGAAAACAGAGACAACAGGGATATAGCAGTGAAAAAACAGGAAAAAATAAATCCTCTTTATTTATTCGGCTCCTCATGGAGCTTACATCCTAGTCAAGGAGTATGTTATCTGTGATAAGTACTAAAGGGGAAAAAAATGTAAAGTAGGGAAAAAAGTGAAGTACGATGTTAAGGAAGAGAAGCAGGGAACAGATAGGGTAGCCAAGAAAGACCTTACTGAGAGGGAGACTTGTGCATACAGATCTGAAGGAATGAAAGTAGGAAGCCAATGAATATCTTAGGGGACAGCACTTCAGCCAGAGAAAAGCAAGTACCTAGGCTCAGAAGTAAGAAGCAGCTTCATTGTTCAAGGAACAGTGGGAAAGCCCATAAAGCTGAAGCAGAAAAAGCAAAGTGAAAGAAGTGGGAATCAGAGGGGTCAAGGAAGGGGGGCAGAAATAGAGGGCCCTTAAATCATTGTAAAAACTTTGGTTTGTGCTCTGAGATGGGAAGCCATGAGAGCGTTTTGAGAAGGGAGATGACATGATGTAAAGTCCTTTCTGAAAGGATCACTCTAGTCGTCACAAAGAGGAAAATCAGCTGGGGCTAGATTCCTAAAAGCCAAGTGGAAAAAAGTACTCCAAAAGAAGAATGAGTAATTGCCTGGGTGGCTCAGTTGGTTAAGGGTCTGACTCTTGATTTCAGCTCAGGTCATGATCTCAAGGTTCATGAGGTCCAGCCCCTCATCAGGCTCTGCACTGAGAGTGCAGAGCCTGCTTGGGATTCTCTCTTTCCCTCTCTCTCTGCCCCTACCCTGCCCGCGCTCTCTCTCTCTCTCAAAATAAATTTCAAAAAAAAGAAGAATGAGTAATCAGCTGTGACAAATGCTGCCAACAGGTGAAGTGAGAGGAGTACTGAATGGCTGATTAGGTTTTCCAACATGGAGGACACCAACGACCCTAAGAGGAGCCATTTGGGTAGTATGGTAAGGAAATAATGTCCTTGGAGTGAGTTCAAGAGAGAACGGAGGAGAGAAAACAGAGACAAACAGAAGAGAGGACTCTTTCAAAGAGTATGCTTTAAAGGGGAAAAGAAATGAGGTAGCAGCTCAGGGGCAAAGGGGTTACGAGGGTTGAAGATGGGGGAAAATAAAGGCATGTTCATATGCTGATTAGAATAATCTAGTAGAGAAGCAAAAATTGATCACACTGGAGGGGAGAATTACTGAAACAATATTCTCAAGTAGGATAAAGGAGATGAGATTTAGGGCACAAGGGCAGGGTCTGTCCTTAGCTGAGAATATACTTACAATGATAGGAGACATGACAGAGTAATTGGGCTTAATTACATGAAGACCAAGTAAGTAGATGTGGTTGTAGAGGCTTGTGAAAATCATCTGATTGCTGTGAGTTTTCTTTTATTATTTAATATCTATATTATATATATAAACTTTTATTTTAAGATGGAAATCATCTGATTGCTGAGTTCTCTTTTATTATTTGATATATAGATAAGCTTTTATTATTTCATATATATATGCTTTTAAGTAGGCTCCACAACCCTGCAATCAAGACTCATATGCTTTACTGACTGAGCCAGCCAGCTGCTCTCGATTGCTTTAGTTTTCTTAGTGAAGCAGGAAGCAGCATAATCAACTGAGAACAAGGATGTGAGAGAAGATGCTAGAGGTTTGAGGACAAAGGTATTGTTATAGAACAGTCATCTAGGAGAATGGGAGAATTAATAGCCCAGGGGTACCTGATAAAGTTGTTGGGCAGCCTCAAGGATCCCTTGAGGAAAGGACAGTGAATTTAAAGTGAAACCAGGAAGCATGGTTGTGGTTTTTTTCTCTAGCTGTGTTCAATGCAGAGATCTAGATTTAATCTAAGATTATGATTTAGCCAAGAAAGTAAAATGAACTGAAAATGTGATAAGGAAACTGGGGGGAAATGCAAGGGAATGGTTTTAATTATCGACCATGTAACAAACGGAGTAGGTGGGTGGGAAATAAGTATGAGAGACGGTGAGTGACCATCTAAAAAAAAAAAAAAAAAAGGTAGACTGAAGATCCTGGTGGGGTCCAAGGATTATTAGAGTCAGAGTGAGCCTGAAAGACAGGAATGTGATGGTTGGAGAATGGCACACACAGTATTCCCCCACCTTATGCATGGAGACCTGTTCACAGACCCCCGATGGAAGCCTCAAACTACAGAGTACCAAACCCAGTATATATTGTTTTTACCTAAACACAAATGCCTACAATAAAGTTTAATTTCCAAATAAGGCACAGTAAGAAATTAGCAATAATTAATAAATTAATTGAGAATTAATTTTTCATACTGAGAATACGAAAAAGGGAACAAGTGACTGAGGAAAGGTTAAATAATTGTAGGAAGACAGGAACTGAGAGATCAGAGTACTGGAAGGATCATCTACATGAATGCTAAAGTCACAAGAATCATGACAGGAGTACAGTTAGAGCAGCAGAAAGCCAGGAGCTGAAACTTAACTAAAGCAACAAGGAGTGGCAGTGGGTGGTATAATCTGATAACGCGAGATGCAAAACTGAGCATTTTGAAAATGGAACGAAGAAATGTCTGGAAGCACCTATGAGAATCAAGAAGGGGTCATCTACTCACCCTCTAGTCCCGGTAGTACTAGGAGAGCGAGAGAGAAAACCACCACCACCAGCCATACGTATGTTCTGCCCACCACGTTCCCAGATACACAGTCTTTCCTCATTTTCCCTTACATCTTGGTGGTCACTATCTGATTCATCAAAAACTCCCAAAAAGAAGGAAATTCAAAACCGTCTGATACATCACAAGTATTTTTTAAAGTATCATGACTGATTCAGTCCCCATGTAGATCAAGCTATCATATTATTATTAAAGGGTTTTCCATTCCTTGGCAGAGTATAGAATTTTCAAAATTTTATAATTTAATACATACATTAAAATTAGGGGAGGAAGACATACAGATGGCCAACAGACACATGAAAAGATGCTCAACATCACTCATCATCAGGGAAATACAGATCAAAAGCACAATGAGCTATCACATCACACCTGTCAGAATGTCTAAATTCAAAAACACAAGAAACAAATGTTAGTCAGGATATAGAGAAAAAGGAATCATTGTGCACTGTTGGTGGGAATGCAAGTTGGCGCAGCCACTATGGAAAACAGTATGGAGGTTCCTTAAGAAGTTAAAAATAGAATTACTATATGATCCAGTATCAGACGATTGGATATTTACCGAAAGAATACAAAAACAGTAATTCAAAAAGATATATGGGGGTACCTGGGCGGCTCAGTCAGTTAAGCAACCAATTTGGTTCAGGTCATGGTCTCGTGGTTTGTGGGTTCAAGCTCCACATTGATTGGTCTCTGTACTGACAGCTCAGACCCTGGAGCCTGCTTCAGATTCTGTGTCTCCCTTTCTCTCTGCCCCTCCCCTGCTTGTGCTCAGTCTCTGTCTCTCAAAAATAAACATTAAATTTTTTTAAAAACTATATGCACCCCTATGTTTACTGCAGCATTATCTACAATAGCCGAATTTTGGAAGCAGCTCAAGTGTTAGCAGCCCATCTATCCATTGATAGATGAATGGATAAAGAGGTGGTATACATATACACACACACACAAGCACACACACTGGAATATTACTCAGCCATAAAAAAGAATGAATAATCTTGCCATTTGCAACAGCACGGATGGAGCTAGACAGTATAATGCTAAGTGAAATGTGTCAGAAAAGACAAATACCACAAGATTTCACTCATATGTTATGAAACAAAGGGAAAAAAAGGGACAAACCAAGAAACACTCTTAACTATAGAAAATAAACTAATGGTTACAAGAGGGGAGGTGGGTGGAGAATGGGTCAAATAGCTGAAGGGATTAAGAGTACACTTATGATGAGCACTAAGTAATGTATACAATTGCTGAATATTGTACACCTAAAACTAACACTTTATGTTAACTATATTGAAATTTAAATAAACAAACTTTAAAAGCCGTAAATGAAGTCGGGGAGGAGTGCTTATTGTTACATGAAATCATAGAATCCACAACAGAGCTAGGATGATTTCAGAAATCTTTCTGGTCAGGGGTGCCTGAGTGGCTCAGTGGGTTAAGCTTCTGACTTCAGCTCAGCTCATGATCTTACGGGGCGGGGGGTTTCGAGCCCCACATCGGGCTCTGTGCTGACAATTCAGAGTCTGGGGGCTGCTGCAGATTCTGTGTCTTCCTCTCTCTCTGCCCCTGCCGCACTTGTACTCTCTCTCTCAAAAATAAACATTTTAAAAAAAAGAAATCTTTCTGGTCCAATACCTTAGTTATATATAAGGAAGCTGATACACAGAAAGATTGTGATTTGCTCACACAACGTACACAAAATAGTAGCAAAATTCAGGTCACTGACTCCCAAATCCAGGGATACTTTCACTAAATTTACACTGCTGCTTAGTAAACCCAGAGGCACAGCTAGGCAGAAATATGGAGAATCTAACTTTATTTTGTTTTTAGCGCTCTGATGTTTGCACTGCGCTTTCACAACTGCACTTTCTCACTTGCTGAGTTACCACCACCTCCACATCTGCTTCCCTCCCATCACCCACCACTTCTGCAAAGTACTTTCTACTCTTTCCATTTTGGGTTCCCTTCCAAACCGCCCCTCACTTCCTCCCTCACTTCCCTTGCAGCGATGACCGCAAACGTCCATTAACAGCAACTGCAGACACCTCTTCACCGCACCTGTTGCCCTTAACGTTCACACATGACCGGCACCACCCCCAACTACCACCTTTAACAATACTGACTGAACTTCCACTTCATGGAAGAACCTGTGCTGTGGAACATTCCAACAGGCCCTGCTCGTTTAGCCTTCTGGCGAAGAAAGTGAGTAGACCTGTGAACACGTTAAACCACTCACCAGATGAAAACAAGTGCTCTACTAGAGGTCTGAGGGTTTGCTCAAGAAGCAGGGAAGCGTCCCAGCCACCATGACCTCCACCCTTCTAGAACCACCACCATTTCCGAGGCACCACGGGATCCAGCCGCGTCTGCCCCTTTAGTGCCCGGCCCGCCCAGTCACATCGCTGCCCCTTCTGGAACCTTCGTCCATCTCCGTAATTGTTCTACTTTGTCCCTCGCACCGGGTGGCACGCTCCTCGGCAAGTCTTGCCTCTCCACCTGTGTTCCCCCGGGGGGGGGGGGGGGGGGGTGTCCCACCGTGAACCCCCTCGGGCTCCCAAGGGTGTCCCCGTCCTCCCGCCTCACGGGCCGAGGCCCTAGCCCAACGGGATCCGAAGGTCCTAGCTGCAGGCCGCTCAGCCCCCCGCGTGGCCCGGCGCTCTCGCTGCGCCGCCTTCCCGGGCTCCCACGCGACGAAGCCCCGCCCCCAGGTCACCTGACCGAGGCCGACGCTCCGCCCACTGAGAGGCCCGCGCTGGAAGAGCGCGGGACCCAGGGCACGGCCACCGCCACCGCCTCCGCCACCGCGCAGGGGCTCCGGGGCAGCCGGGAGCGGCTGAGCTCGCCGCCGCCTCCGCGCCGACTGGACGGCGCTGCGGCCCCGCGGCTCCACCCCACCTCACAAGGGCCTGTGACCTCACCTGGCCCCGCTCGGCGGCCCAGACGCGAGCTCCTCCCCGCGCGCTGTCCTCCCGGCACCTGGATTTCGCCGTCCATCCCGCACTCCCTACCCTTCCTGCAGCTGTCTTCGTTCCCTGGTGCAGTGTCCCGCCCCAGTCTGACATCTTTTCAGGATTATCCTGTATCCATCCTTTGAATACTTCCCGCCCTGCCTTCGAAAACATTCCATCCTTCTTGGTTTCTACCGCTCTGTACCGGACAACAGCGCAGAGCTCTTTGTCCCGACACTTTGCTGAAATCTGTTCCAGGCTGCCCTTCAGAGGACTAACGCTCTCTTTGGGAAGAGATGCTTTGTGTTTCTTCGAAGATCAATTTCTTGTGTGTGTGCGTGCTGCAGATGAAATGTTACTGGTAAAAGACAACAAAGCGATTTTTCACGGCTTGCCCCAAATATTATGTCGCTAAAACGTTGTACGAATCCAAGACAGTGAAATTAATCATTTTTAAGGTTTTTGCTACACTAGAGTCGTAATGTTCTGTCAAGCGGAGAGCGTTTTGCAAATATTTTCCCTCTAAAGCTCATGATTTGAGGTGTAAAGGTAAATTTTCAAAAAGGTAAAATTCACATTGATTGAGCCAACCTGAGCTCTCCGTTGTTAACATTGTGGTGAGCAGCGTGGGCTTTAGAGCTGGATCTATGCAAATTCAATTATTGAGTCAATTATCCTAATTATTTACTGTATGCAGTGGGGCAAACTAAGCTCTCTAAGCCTCAGTTTTCTCATTCGTTCAGAATTGTGATAATTCAAAAATGTTTGTGCAGTGCTCAAAAAATGTTAAAACATTTAATTACTTCAGAGATACTTGTGCCCATTTATATCTCAAATCCTGTTGTGTAGGCATTCTTTAGTATTCTTTAGTATTTTTAGTATTCTTTAGTATTTTAACATGTATGTGTTTTATCTCCCTAAACAGTCTGTAAGTAATGAGTGCTGAGACCATGTCTTTTATTTTTGTAAACACCCCACCCTCCATTCCCTACTTCCCCACCTACCCACACACACTGTTTACAGTCCACCTCTATTAATGAGCTGAGCCCATTTTCCATCTATTCATAAGACATCAACTTCTAACGTGTAAGGATTATAATGGTTTCAGTCTGTCTGATCACCAGATTGTGGACGCTTCACAATCTTGAGCACTTGTAGTTTGTTAGTACTGAGTCTATTGATGAGTTAGTTACTGTATTAGTCAGTTTCAGAGACGCTCACCAAATAGCACCAAGAGTATAGTAGTTAGGATTAGATTCTTTCACCTAACAGAAAATCCCTAAATAACAGTGGCCTAAGCAAGATACAATTTTATTTCTCACATTCAAGAGGTTCAGAGATGGTCACTCAAGGGTGAATATTGCTAACCATAGTTGCAAGGACACAGTCTTCTATTTTACTGCTCCACTGGCATTTTTTCCAGTGGTGGCTTAAGGGAGATATCACAGGCAAAAGACTCTCAAAAGATTTTAAGGTTATGCTTCTTGGATCCTCTCATTCAAATAATATGGCTTCTAAGAAGCTTAAGGCTTTTGTCCTTCTGCAGAAGCCCGAGGTAGCAAAAGATTTAGCTCAAAGATATTTATGGGTAGGGCTTTTATTTTATGGGACTGAAACCCAATTAAGATTTGCAGGAGATTCATAATTTTTTTAAAAGAGTATTGTAATTGTCAGAAACACTGCCAGCTTGGGCTGAAGGAGTCAGAGCATGAAAAGGAAAGAGGTCTTTGGACCCTCAAGCTCTATAAGCAGGAAGCAGGCTGAGAAAACTATTTCCATGTAAATATATGCTACCTTTAATGGAATAAAGATGGCTTAAAGGGTAAAACCAAAAGCCTAGAAGATAGAATGAAAATCCATGGAGAATTATTCCCAGGCCTTTCATATGGAACTGCCAGCCTATACCCAAGTGACTTTCAGAACTGCTATGGACTGGGGGCTTCTGCAAACCTGTTTTCTGCCCCTTGAAACTGGAATGTCTATAACAGTTACCCTATCTGTCCTGCCATTTTAATTGGTTGTTGCAGGAAGAGAGCATTATAGCTTTTTCCTTTAGTTCACAGGACTTCAGATTAAGAGGCACTATACTCAAGTAGCCAAATGTAAGGAACTATATCCAAGAAGACTCCTCTGCCCCAGGACCTATTTAGAGGACAAGACTCTGGACTTTGAGTGAATGCTATAATGAGATAAGACCCGGGGTCCTTGGGAAGGGGGAGCACTTGTTGCAAGTGAGGGAACTAGGAATAAGTAGTGACCAGAGGGTGGACTGTGGCAGTTTTGAACTATGTCCACAAGTTCTTTGGTGTATTAGTTTCTTGTTACTGTAACAACTTACCACAAACTTCAACAACAATGTATTACATTTCTGGAGGTCAGAAGTCCAAAATTGGCCTTACAAAGGCTGCATTTCTGGAGGCTCTAAAGGAAAATCTACTCCTTCCCTTTTCCCGCTTCTAGAGGCTTCTGCATCCCTTGACTCGTGGCAACCTCACACTGACCTGTTTCCATCATTACATTTCCTATTCTCACTCTGACCCCCTTATGATTGTATTAAGGCTATCCACATAATCCATGAAATTTCCCTGTTTCTGCCCTTAATTACATCAGCAAAATTCTTCATTCCATGCCAGGTAACATATCCGCTGGTTCTGGGGATTAGAACATGGGTGCCTTTGGGAGAGGGGGATGGGCAGGGGCAACAATTTTATCTACCAGGGCGCTCATACCTTCAAGAAGTGGCACCTAGGTTCATGAGTTCTAGCCCCGCGTCAGGCTCTGTGCTGACAGCTCAGAGCCTGGAGCCTGCTTCAGATTCTGTGTCTCCCTCTCTCTCTTTCTGCCCCTTCCCCACTCATACTCTGTCTCTGTCTCTCTCTCTCTCAAAGCGTAAACATTTAAAACAATTTAAAAAAAAAAAGTGGCATCTGGTCCACGCTTCTTGCATGTGGACTAGTTGTAGCGGGCTGCTTAACAACGAATAGAGTATGGTGGAAATGCTGACGTGACACGTACAAAACTACGTCACAAGAGATATTGCAGCTTCCTCCTGGCTCTCTCTTGGCTTCCGCACTTTGGGAGAAGCCAGCTAACATGCCGCAAAAACTGCAAGATCGCGTTTGTGGTTTTAAGCTGCTAAATCGTGGGGTAATTTATTATGCAGCAATAGATAACTACCACAATCCCTCAGGTCCCATCCTGTTCCGTGAGGTCTGCTTAAGTTCTAGCTATTGTCTCTACAGTCGGCCTACCTGAAGAAGGAAGGGGAGAGGGGAGGCATGCTCCCTTCTTAAATGGCACGCGATGGAAGTGGTATGAACCTCTTCCATTCACATCTGTCTACAAGATGGACAGGGCAGCCTAGGAGAAGCTTGGAGACATAGTATCTATTCCAGGCAGCCATGTGTCCAACGGGAAATTAGGAGTTCTGACTATGTGAGAAGAGGAAAACACATATGGGGGCACAATTAGCAACCTCTGTCACAATGGGGGATTATAAGGGTCAGGAGAAGCAAAGTTGAGCATAGATCCATTAACATTTTTCCTAACCAATCTCTTCATTGGCCACCGAATGATATTTACACACCCAGCACTGTGATCTCTCCAAAGAAATCATGCCAATTGTATGAGTCACAGGAAAACCCAACTAATAGAAAAAAAAAAAAAACCCACAATGAATTGCGAAATTTTTTTTTTCTTACAAAGCTCTTTTCAGGGACACTGATAAAGAATTTACTGTGGAGATGTTGCCTGAAGGCTGTTAAATCTCCTAAATGTTGCTTTCTAAATGCTTCTATTCTGTGAGCATTCTCCCGTGTATTGTCAGAAAATACACAGCTGATGGAAAATGTCTTCTCTGTGCAAAAGTTTAGAGAGACAGCACTATGGCAGCAATCGCAAGGAACACAATCATGTTAACTGACCTATAATTTTCTTTTCACATGCTAACTATTCTTGGATAGTCTCATTAAGTGGATTTTTAAAAAAATTTTTTAAGTTTATTTTTGTGAAAGAGACAGAGCAAGTGGGGGAGGGGCAGAGAGAGGGAGAGAGAGAGAATCCCAAGCAGGCTCTGCACCATCAGCACAGAGCCCAATGTGGGGCTCAAACTCACAAACTGTGAGATCATGACCTAAGCCAAAACCGAGTCGGACACTTAACCGACTGGGCCATCCAGGCGCCCCTTAAAATTTAACAATATAGATAACCCCAATCACAAGCATTTAAAACTGCCTGTGTGCTTTAGTCAAACTACAAACTATCAGAAATAGATATTTCAAGAAATATGTTACAAAACCAAATAGAAATTATTTTTCAACAAGCATTAAATGGTTTTCTTGCACAGCATATGTTACTGTTTCCTTACATCAGTGTGAAAAATGAAAATTATAGTTGCACTATAATTCCAAGGCAACTTGCTTGTAATTGATCCCGGTGGTCATTACATGGCTGTCACTATAGAGTTCAGACTACACAGGCCAAGAGTTAGGGGATTACAAATATGATTTGATATATAGCTTTTCATTTCATTTTCACATAAAGTCCTCCATTTTACCCAGATATGTAGTCATCAGTTACCATGAAGTAAATAAAACACAGTGTACCTACAAAATTTCACCATAAAAGGTCTCAGTGTGTGTTCACATAATCCTTTTATGACGTCATGCACCGTCATGTTTTTTAAAAATGCACGTTATTTAAGGAATGGAAGACCCAAAGGCAAAGATGATGAGTGTGCCATAAAGTACTTCAACCCCACACTGTCAATGCTCAATACATTTTAAATAGCAAAAAGTGAAGTTGCAAATTCTAGAGTCTTACCCTATAAAGTGATAATGCTAATAATTTCGATATTCATCCCATCTCCTGTGAATTAAAGGTTTTCTTAGATGCCTGCCAAGTATCCTGTTAGTTGGGTTTCTTTCCCTGTGATTTTGATCTAGTACTTCTTTTAGTTTTTCATGGGAATTTGTGGCTGTGAGGGAACCAGAAGCCTCTGATCACTTAATTTGGAAAATGGATCAAAAGTGGATTTTCATTTTGTGTGGGTAGATATTTGGTTCTCTTAATATACCCGCCAAGCTATATTCATAATCTTTTAGTAACTGAGATGATTTAACTGCAAACTTAGTAAGCCAGAAGGACAGGTAAGTGACTTCTTAAGTCAGTGGTTCTCAAACTTGAGTAAGCAGCAGAATCACAGGGAGGGCTTTGCTGAAACAGAACACTGGGCCCGGCCCCATCTCAGATTTTCTGAGTTAATAGCCCTGGGGCGTGGCCTGTGCATTTTTATTCCTAACAACTTCCCAGGTGATATGGAGGCTGCTGGTCCTCAAACCACATTTTGAGACCCAATTCCTTAAATAAAAGTTGGGCATTTTTCCCCCTAAAGCTGGGCATTTAAATGATCCTGTCAATAATCTGCCATCAAGCCTTTATTGTACTGATTTATGCCTCCTGCAAACAAAACCTAGGCCAAACTGACAGTCTGTTCTATTGAGATTGCACAAGTTCCTAAAAAATCCCCAATTAAAAGACAAAAAACTCCAACTCTTAGAACAGCAATAACCTACTCAGTTTGAAAACATTATGAAAGTCTAAAGAAACGCTCTGGGTTCTGGAGTAAACTTCAGTCCCCGTGGTGGTCATCATTTGGTTACATTTGGAAACAGGCTTGTTCTAAAATAATCATTTTTGAGGCGATGACATTTACTCTTTTCACCCAAAGAAAACAGAAATAACAACACAGGAAGAACTGGGCAGCCTTAGGTCAATTCTTTTTGGAAAGCACATTTAATTTACTGTTGCACAATTCAAACAGAGGGGGTGGTTAGGAAGTCAGGAAGGCACTTAAGTCATTTCAACCAGGAATACCTAACAAAGAGAGGGATCTTGAAATCATGGATGGTCTAGGAATATCTGAGAGAGAAAGAAGGGATTCGTTATGTGACAACTTGTCAGGAGCATCCCAAGCTTCCCATTACTATCCACACACCCTGAGACTGAACATACATTCTCTCCAGATGAGCTGAGCACAAATAAATAACTTCTTTGGGCTGTGCTGATACCAAAATACTATTTAGATGTTCACCCTACGTGATGCCCAAACTGACTGCCATTTGCTGTCTTGCGAACGCAGCTACAGGTTCTCCCCGCATACAAAGAGTATTGGTCTTTTTTTTTTTTTAATCTTTATTTATTTTTGAGAGAGCGTGAACAGAGAAGGAACAGAGAGAGAGGGAGACACAGAATCCGAAGCAGGCTCCAGGCTCTGAGCTGTCAGCACAGAGACTGATGTGGGGCTGGAACTCACGAAATGTGAGTTCATGACCTCAGCCAAAGTCAAACACCTAACTGAACCACCCGGCGCCTTTTTAAAGCCTAGGAGTCTCTTTCCAGAAGCTCAAAGAGTCCTACTGATTTTTTCATCCTTTAAATATATGTTCTTCCTCCTTTGATATAGTGTCTTCATATAAACCATCTTATCTAAAGAAAAGGTCCAACTACTGCTTTAATGGACTCTTGTCTCAGTAGCCAAAGGGTATAGTTAGGTTCTAAACTTCTGGGATTCATTATCGACCCTCCCCTCCCCCATTTACCCCTCTACTGTACTACCATCCCTTTCAGTAAAGAGTAATCCATGGGTGAGACAAGGCTCAGTCATTTGCCCTACTCCTAATTCCAAGGCTTATTCTCAGTGTTAACACACGAATACAGAATACACATTTCAGCTACTTCTTAATGGATTCCTCTCCCTTATATGTGGATGCAAACGTGTGCAAAGTGAGCTAAGGAATAATAAACTAAGTGGAGCTTAAGTGCTACATTAGGAAATGTGACTGCTAACAAACATTGGAGAAGGGGCTCTAAGAGAGGACAGAATGAGGCTTTTTCATTGAGAAAGGTGATGTGGAATGACATCTGCTCTTGCAAAAGCTGGTCTCTCAGATCTCCCAACTTAACAAAAAAAGTAGTATCAACATCTCATGGAATCTTGACTGTATGTCTGATGCCACAGTAAATCCCAGCATCTCAGATTATCAATATTGAAAGACACCTTCCAGACTGGCTGGTCCAAACTATCATTTTTCAAACTAGAAAACTGAGCCCCGAAGGGAAGGAAGAGAGGCTTGCCTTAATTAAGGGTAAAACTTCCTCAGCTGCAACAATGAGGCCAGGACTTACATTTTCTGATCGTCAGACCACTGTCTATAGCTCTTTCCTTTTTCTTGATGAATGGGGGGTGAGGGTGGTTGTTAATGTTTAGACCAATGTGAACACCAAGGAAGCAACTGCTAGGAGAAAAGAACCACTTGTACCCCTCCTGCTCAGAATGGCCCAGCATGCCCGTGGGGCCATCCCCACAGGCTCCCAGGATGAGAGAGCCCCTACAGATCCAGCAAATGGGCAGCAACTCCCTATGAATGATGCCAAGTGGGAGGGTCTGTATCCATCCCAAGTCTATGTGGGGTTGTTTGTTTGTTTTTAAATATGCTCCTTCCTCCTCAAATAAAACTACAAAATATAATGCAAATGTGTTTCTGTACATGTTCCTTTAGATTAAGCAAGCCTCATCATGGTTTCAGGTGACCCAATGAGAAAAATAAAATAAAATTGCACTTGTGGCCTCTCAGATTAAAGACTGAGTTAAAATGAGGTTGCCCAGCCCGTAGGAGAATAGGCCACACACGCTGATACAACTGGCCCATCATTCTAAATGTGGCACATATGCCCAGCAGACTCAGAGACCCATGGGAATGATTCCTTCACAAGACAGCCAAGAGGTAGATAAGTGCAATCAGCCCCATGGATGGATGTAGCACACAGAAGCACCAGATTGGGTGTAGGGGCGGGGGGGTGCCTTGGACAAGGGGCAGAGGGCCTGAAGGGTGGGGCCAGATCTCTGGCTCTCATCACAGCACTCTCCCTGGGAGGAAAAGCGTCCGGTCATGAAAGAAATTCCCAGTATGTAGCAAATGTCTACAGCAGTGAGAGTGTAGACGTAGCAGGTAAAGAGGTGATGCTGGTCTAAGGGTAACACGCGTCCTCCAATCGAACTTCTAGGGTGGGGTGCCAAGGAGACAAATGTGAAGGGTGATGATTATGAACTGGGGGACTCTGGCACATTCATCCAGGCCATGCATGACCCCTGAGTGGCCTTCCCATCCTCACTCCCAACAGAATTGCTGGCAAGGGCTCCCCTTGTGAGAGAACCATACTGGATTGAGGGGACAGCAAAAGACATAGGCAACTCCGATGGCTGCTCTTGCTTCTGATTTCTCCGTCAGCCTGAGGGAAGGCAAAGGAGATCAAAGTCCAGATGACACGACAAGGCTGCGGAGCCCAGCATTTGCTATCAGAGCTGCTGAGCGTCGGACCCAAGAACCGTCAACTCAAGGCAGAGTCAAGGCCCCTTCCTCTGGAACGAGAGGCTCAGCCCTGCCCTTCTCTTCAGGAGAAATGGCCGGAAAAGGAAAGCTGGCTTCTCAGTGAGGTAATGAACAGTACCTGCTCAGCTACGTGGGTCACCCTAAGGTTAAGCAGGAAGGATCCCTGAAGGAGGCATTCTGCGGACAAAGGCTGAGGAGCTCCACGTGTCTGGACACACCTCAAGTTTTAAATTACACACTCCCCCACATGCAGCACACTCACGCGCACACACGCACAGAGACCCACACCTCCACATACTGACATTCTTGTAACCCACCCCACTCCCAGCCCCCGATCCTGCCCCACGGATTTCGTTCCCTGTAAACATGACAGCAGATGTGTCCACAATTCTGGGACAGCCTGACAGTGAACTGAGGATGACTGCTTGTCATTAAGTGCCCCGGTAGGTGATGTTGGTGAAGGTGGATGTGGCCTCTTTATACAGTGGGTTGTTGGCCTGCGGAGAGAACAGAAATGTGTCTTACAGTGAATTCCTCAATTGTTCCCTGCCCTCAATGATTACATTTCGCCTGAAGAGTTTACCCAAGACACCTTTCTCCGGGCTACACCATCCATGAATCGCTTAATGCTCATTGTAACCCCATATTCGCTCCTGAGATGGGAGTGGGTAGGAAATAAGAGGAGAGAGAAAGTGGAATGCCATTGTGCTGCTGTTTCGAAGGGGTTGAATTCAACCCATTACTTTTTGGTGATCCCCAAACACCTCAGTACCACTTGTAGCCAGTATCTATTTCCTGCTTCTCTCCTGAACTCTCTCTTTTGCCCTTCTCCAATTTTTTTTTTCTTTTGTTGTGACTATGCTGGCGGATGCGGGCAGAGACGAGAAATGTAGCAGGTGGTAGCTGAAACAGAGAGGATAGCTTTCACTCAAAATAATTTTAATTTGTTCTCATCTCATCCTTCCAAGCGCTACCCACTGTCATGTTAGCAGGAAAAAATAAGACCCTCACTGGGTTGCCCAAATTATTTTCTAACAAAAAGTGATAAATCCCATAAGATCTGGCCATCTTTAGGAGTCCCATTTCAAGAAATACAACACATTCTCATGTGCCGCTGAGATTCCAGATTTCTACACTGTACGAACAGAAACATCTCAAGTTTCTTGGGACCCTTGAGTACCAAGGCCTGAGGTGACCATCAAATGAGAACAAACTTTCAGCCTCCCACTAGACATTCATGGACTCAAACAGCCATTTTGGAAGGTCCAGAAAAAAAAGTCAGAATGTGGAAGATGAGCCAAAGGAGAACAGAGCAAAATTAAGTATATAGAAAGTTCTCAATAGATGCTTGATTGAATGCAATCAGAATAAATTGCAGAGAGGATATGTTTTAAGAGGCTGGCCCAAAGAGTCATTTCTATCATAACTTGATTCTCTCCCACAATTGGGCAAGCTGTTGAACGTCTCTGTGCTCAGTTTTCTTATCTACAAACTGGCAATAATAACGTTCCCCACCCCCCATCATTTGTCCTGTCTTCCTCAGTTAGAGAATATGTTTCCTTTTGATTATGTCAGTGTCCAGAGCAGAGCTGGGCCCTACCTGTACTCAGTCAGTTCTCACCTATGGGACCTATGGTCACTGTGTGGCAGTGAGAGACTCAAGTGGTTTTCAGGAATAATAAAGACAACAGGACCATCTCCCAATTTCCACAACAGAGACTAACTGGGAAATTATGGTGCTGGCTGAACCTGGCTCCCCTAAGTACCTACTATTTCCAGTTGAGGCTCTCAAACCAATGACTTAAGAAAATGCCCAGCCCCGACTCTTACTGTGTCCCATTTTGCTCTGGCTCGCTCTTCCTCAAATTTAGCAAACTCCTTCCGGTCATGGATGGTGATGAGGAGCTTCCAGATGAGCAGAGTAGCAAGGCCGATGAGCAAAATGGCCCCCATCACTGAGAGTAGGACCACCAGGATGTCAGGACCCTTGGGACACTCTGTCAGGAGAGAGCACAGAGCAGGGACGTTGTAAAGGCAACCTGACCAAGTAAGAAATTACTAGAAATCTCTCTGAGGGAAACAGGGCTTACAAAATAAATCAAAATTTTTAAAGGGGGGGGGGAGCACCAATATTTAAGACAGCAATAATCTGTCCTGAGTAGTTTAAATTAGAGGTCATAAGCAGGTCACCCCCGGTAGAATCTAACCTACTCAAGTGTTTATTAAAAAGTTGATTTTATGTTAACTCTACTGGATTTAAAACAAAAGCTTGATTAAATTTTTATTTTGTTGGCAGCATGGAATAATCAGGAGATTATCCCCCTAAAACTTCAGATTCTTCTTCTTCCCTTTAAAAACATGAATAAATAGAGGCGCCTGGGTGGCTCAGTCGGTTGAGCGTCTGACTTCGGCTCAGGTCATGATCTCACACTTTGTGGGTTCGAGCCCCGCATCAGGCTCTGTGCTGACTGCTTGCTCAGAGCCTGGAGCCTGCTTCAGATTCTGTGTCTCCTTCTCTCTCTGCCCCTCCCCTGCTCACGCTTTGTCTCACTCTGTTTCTCAAAAATAAATAAAAGTAAAAAAAAATTTTTTAAACATAAATAAAAAGGTCTGGAAACACTGCACCCACAGGGCAGCTCTGGTTAGATGTGAGTAGCTGCTGTCCCCTTTAGATGGGACACATTTTCTAGTTTGCCAGACTTGTCACCACCCTCTTTTCTCCACTAAACAGAGGCAACATGTTAACTTGTCATGGAGGCTGTGCTACTGTGGGTTCTGGAGCTAGACCGCCAGGGTTCGAATCCTGGCTGACAACTTACTTTGCTATGTGACCTTTGATAAACTATTTAACCTTTCTGGGTGTCTGTTTCCTATCTCTCCATGTTTAAAATGGAGAAAGTAATAGCACTGAATTCCAAAACTTATGAAGCATAGTTAAGTTAAATATATACTTTTAAAAATTGTTTTTAACGTTTATTTATTTTTGAGAGAGACAGAGCATGTATGGGGGAGGGGCAGAGAGACAGGGAGACACAGAATCCGAAGCAGGCTCCGGACTCCGAGCTGCCAGCACAGAGCCCAACGCGGGGCTCGATCTCACGAACTGTGAGATCATGACCTGAGCTGAAGTCGAACACCCACTGCGCCACCCAGGCACCCCAACTTATTTATTTTTTTAAGGATTATTTCTTTTTTAGAGAGAGAGAGAGAGAGAGTGCGCATGAGTGGGGGAGGAGCAGAGAGAGAGGGAGACACAGAATTTGAAGCAGGATCCAGGCTCTGAGCTGTCAGCACAGAGCCCAATAGGGGCTTGAACCCACGAACTGCAAGGTCGTGAGCTGAGCTGAAGTAGGACGCCTAACCAACTGAGCCACCCAGGCATCGGGCTCCATGCTGATCATGAAGCCTGCTTGGGATTCTCTCTCCCTCTCTCTCTGCCCCTCTCCCCAACTCGTGCATGCTCTCTCTCTCTCTCTCTCTCTCCCCCACAAAATAAATATTTAAAAAAAAAGAAACCTGTAAAAATAAACAAATAAGTTAAATATATTTAAAGAACTCAGAACACTGCCTAGCACAGACTCAGTGCTCAATAACTATCAGCTACCATTATTACTCGTGTTCTTGTTACACCTGTTTTCACTAATTTATTTACCTAGCTCCTTAGGCATTTGTATTTGTTTCTCTGGTTTGGATATGTACATCTCTGAGGGCTGGGAACCTAATGTCCTTGTTAGCACAGAGACCAGGAAGCCTGCCAACCCAGACAATATTTTGGGTTCCTTCCCAAAATATTTCGTCATCTTTAATCCTAACCCTATTGAAAGCCGACTTCCTGTTCAACCCTAGTCAACAACCAACACAGACAGAGGTGCATCACCCCTCTGAAGACCAAGCTGACTGTGCTCTGCAGAGCTCTGCTTCCCATAAACCACAGGTGTCTGATGGGTGACCTCACTCCAGTAACTTCTCAGGTGTTATGTAATTAGGTGTTTGAATATACGGGTATTGATGGGTCTGGAGAGGTGGTCATGCCTACTTTCCACACTGTCTCCCACCTTCTTCTCTAAACATACACCCTATGCTCACCACACATGACCCAAAAACAACCACCGATGCAGACCCAAGCTGGCTATTTCCCAAGCTACCAAATTATAACCTGTCTATAATTAAAGGAGCATCTGGAGAGAGGCTGTGAGGTTCCAGTGTCTGAGTTCCCAGGAGTGAAGGGCACCAGCTCTTCCGGGAACAACAATTATGAATTCTTGGGAAGAGAGGGCTGACCCTCAAACCTCAGAGTGAAATCTCTTCAATTCTGCATGTCAGTATGGGCAGGACAAGTAGAATGTCAAGAGGTCTTCAGGCAAAAACATCTATTAAGCATTTGTCCTGAAAGGAGTAGATGGCAGGATTCCCGGAAGAAGATGATGAGATCAGCTAGTCTCTAGAGAGCTCTCTCAGCCACGGTGATGAGGACCCATCGTGGAGACCCAAGGTCAGGAAAGACTGGGCAGGGCTGGCAGGTTTGACAAAAGCACAGGAAATCCAGTTAAACTTGAATTTCAGATAAACAATAATTTTTCAGCCTAAGTGGGTACTAAATGTTGAATGGGACATATTGTATTCGACGAGGCAACTCTATCTGGGAGTGATAAGGACCCAGCTCAGCGGAGCCCACTCCACATAGTAGGCTGAACACCACCCAGTCAAGGCCAAGCCCTTTGGCAGTGCTGTCTCTACTGCCTTGCAGTGGCCCAGCCCTTCAGGGAGACCATCCGCAAAGGCATGAGTTGGGGAAGAGAATGAGAATAATCCCCTCCTATGCTCTGGGACCTCAGATGACACATTCTGCACAAAGCCAGAACCCCTGAAAATAGTTGGGGGCGGTAGGTGAGAAGAGAGGTCAAATTCAGAATTCCAGGGCAACAAGATAGGGAATATGGGTCTGGGGTCCCATCTCCTCATGTGGAGGATGGAATCTACATCAGAAAAGCTACTCCACCCCCCACCCTGGGGGGTTATTTGTACCAGCTCAGGTTATCACCATCTTTCTGCCCCATAATTCCAAGTAGTGGATTCCATCTAAGAATATCAAGCCAAAAGATTTTGGTGTTACAGCAGAAGCACCTGCAAGGATTGTTATAGCAGAGATGAAGTAACGTTAAACCCCAAAGCAAGAACGTACTGCCCTTCAAAAATGAGAAAGCACAAAGGTGCAAATAGGGCGGGTGTGGAAAAAATCCATGAAACGTGTTAACACAGGTGGGCGGGAAAGTGTGAGGGGTCATGGCCAAATAATCCACATGTGCTCCCCCACAGATACATACCCAGACTCTGCCCTCTCCCCTTCCCATGTCAGCTTTCCCTTGAGTCGCTAAATAAAATTAAGGTCATACCCTTTCCTTTACCTTCCTTCTCCCTTCTGAAGGGTGAGAGCCCTGGGAAAGGCAGGTGAACAATATCACGGTAGGGGGCGCCATGCTCTCCGGTACCCATGCAGCCAGCAACACCCTGGCTGACCCGGATGTAGTAGAGCTTCTTTCCACTGTCACCCGCTTCCTTCTCCAAGCAGCCAAAGTTCTCCGAGCAGGTTATCAACATGTATGCAAGCCTGCCTGTCAACTCGAATAATCAGTCCTAGTAACTCATTCAAAACCCGTTTACTAAGTATCTTCTCTGTAGATGACTGAGCCAAGTATGGAGATATAACGATAGATAAGACAGATGGTTCGTGTGTTCGTGGGGCACGTGATCTACTGAGGGAGATGGGTGATTAAAGAAGCAAGTTAATGGTGGAATGAAGGCCCATCTAAGGGAAACACAGCTGCTCTGGGACTCAAACAGGAGCACCCAACCGAATCAGAAGAAAGGATGATGGAGGAGGTCTGAGAAGGCTCACTAGGGGAAGTGATGTGTCCAAAGCAGAGGCACTCAAATATTGGGGCGTCTCACAACTGCCAGGAGCACTATTCAAGAACACAGAGGCTGGGGACACCTGGGTGGCTCAGTCGGTTAAGTGTCTGACTTTGGCTCAGGTCATGATCTCACAGTTCATGGGTTCGAGCCCTGCGTTGGGCTCAGAGCCTGGAGCCTGCTTCGGATTCTGTGTCTCCCTCTCCCTCTGCCCCTCCCATCTTTCTCTCGACTCGTGCTCCATCTTTCTCTCAAAAAATGAATAAACATTTAAAAATGTAATAAAAAATCAAATAAAAAGAACATAGAGGCTCATGGAAGCAGCATGGGGCTCAGGACTCTCGATTTTTTAGCAAGGGGAACATAGAAAAGTTTGAGACCCACTTTCCTAAAGCAGGGGCCAGCAAGCTATTGTCTGGGAGCCAAATGTAGCTTGCCACCTGTCTTTCTAAATATACTTAGGCTTGTGCATTAAATATAGACTATGGCTGCCTTCCTGTTACAATGGCAGAGTAGTCATGGCAGAGACCACAAGGCCCACAAAGCCTAAAATATTTATTTTGAGACAGAGAAAGCACGAGTGGGTGAGGGGCAGAGAGAGAGAGAGAGAGAGAGAGAGAGAGAGAGAATCCCAAGCAGGCTCCACACTGTCAGTGCGGAGCACAATGTGGGGCTCAAACCGATGAACCATGAGATCATGACCTGAGCTGAAATCAGGAGTCACACACCTAACCAACTGAGCCGCCCAGGTGCCGCCAAAGCCTAAAATATTTAACCCCTGGCCCTGAACAGAAAGTGTTTGCTGGACCCTGGTCTGAAGGAGGATTTGAAGAAATTTCTACAGCTGTAGGAATCAACTGACGAGCAACCAACTGACTTAGTCTCTGCCTTCAGACATTGTTCCTTCACTCATAGAAGCTCCTGTCTACCCCCCGCCTTGGCACAGCCCTTGTCCCTCAGCAGTATCACTATCAATTTACATGTCCCTCTCCCCCTGGCCTGTGAGTGCCACATCTGCTTGATTTATTGTTATATTCCCAGCACCTAGTCTACTGGCTGATATACAATAAGTACTCGAAAATATTTTCTAGTGATTCATCGCTTCGTCTGTTGTGTAAGAGAAAGGAAGGAGACGGGGGTGGTAAGGGGAAGAGAGCTAATCTACTACACTGGATGGCGACAAACCTGTGGTTGGTCTGTGTATGACGGATGAGCTCCTCCTGCTTCCAGAAGGCTGTGAGAGCAAGCACTATCTTTTCAGTGCTCAGAACACCTTGGCTTGGTGCCTCAAAGCCAGTACTGTGTCTCATGGTGACCCTGGTAAGGTCAACACCTCAAAGCATCAGGCCTTCCTCTGAAGCAGCGAACAGGTTGCCCTTGGCAACCACCTGACCTTAAGTGGAGCGGATGCTGAAGAGTCCCAGACTTTAAATTCCTCACTTCTTAATACTGTCACCTCAAAAAAATGCCAGGATGTATTTTGTCCCTTCGTGGGATCCATATCTACCTTCTTCCTTTCCTTACTCACCTTCTTTTTCTGCCTCCTCAATTAGCAAGTCACTTTCTCACAAAGATTGGTATTTAAATATCTCCCACCCCCAGATGACAGGCCCTAACTTACCACTTGTAAGGTAGTCTTAACTTGGCTGTTCTGTGTAAGAGGCGTAATGGGTGGAAATTGCTGCCTAACGTGGCTCTCCCTCTCCCTATAGGTGCAGTGTCAGGGGCCCTGGCGGTTCACGTACCTGGCTCCTCTACCACATAGAGAATGGACTTTCCACTGGAGTCTTCATAGTACTGGAATCTGACAACACAGTCATCTTCATTCTTGTACGTGCAGTTCACTGCATCCTTGCCAGTATCCTCTGAGGAAGGGGAAAATATGGGAGAGTGAAAAACAAGGCAATTCCTGGAAGACGGGGCCATCCCCAAACCCCAGTCATGGGACTTCTGAGAAAGTATGCAACAGGAAACCCTATGCCTGACATTAGGCAAGATGCCTAGACTTGAGATGGCTGTTGTGCCTGGCAATTGCCTCTAGATGACCCTCGCTGCTGAATTTTGTCCCTCCCAGACCCTTTTTGGTTCGTATTCCTTCCCTTGGAAGGGACATGACAGAACACATGACACAGTGTGATTCAAAGCCTGGCTCTACCACCTGTCAGCTGCGTAATATTGGGGAAGTTACTTGACCTCATTGGCTCTTTCTTCATCTATGAAAGGAAAAGGATAACCCACCTCACAACACTGGTAGAGAACTAAATGATGTCAAGTGAACAGTACCTAATAGAGAAGGGTGTTCCCTTCCCTCTCTTTCCTTTCCCTCCTGGCTCAACTATTCTCAATAGTTTGTTGGCAAAGCCCTTACATTTCTTCCGTTTCTGCGTCTGATCCAGTGTTCCTCTCCAGAGCCAGCCTCTCTTCTCTGACTCCCATCACTTTTTTGTAGGCTTCACCCCTTCTAATTCTGAAGCCTCTTATTCTGACAGGGAAACTATAGGTGCCCCTCTATCATTTGCACCACGTCCTATAGTGATGCAACCAGACAGGTAAAACTGACACACGATGATGTTAAGCAAATGCACCAAGATCACAACACAAGTACGTGATGGAACAGAACTAAAACAGGAGTCTCAGAGCACACCAGACTTGAACTCAATGATTGTTTCTCGGCCTTTTGGCTAAGATCAAGTGTAGTATCAGACTTGAACTCAATGAGCCGCCCGAAAACTAGTGGTATAAGAGTACAGTGGAAAGAGTAAGGATTTCCAGATTCATTCTAAGCTTAACTTGTTCGGGCAAGTTATGTAGCTTTCCTGAGATTCAGTTTCCTCATCTGCAAAATGAAGATAACAACAGTACCACAGTTCTACTCTACTAGGTGGCTGAGAAAAAGACAAGATCATGTGTATGAAAAGATACTTGCCTAACTTTTATAAGTTACACAATTCCATACAAACAAGCATTTATCTTTATGATTATCATGGCACGGGGGTGGGGGTAAGAGAAATACTTTCAACTAACCTGAGATTCCCCTCTGGTCTAGGTAATAAAAACATCTCACATCTCTCTCAGCAGT
Organism: Panthera onca; assembly: GCF_046562875.1. NCBI lineage: Eukaryota > Metazoa > Chordata > Mammalia > Carnivora > Felidae > Panthera > Panthera onca. The sequence continues at coordinate 1,146,397 of NW_027675816.1, read as the reverse complement.
CTTGCCCGCCTGAGCTAATCACAGCATACCGATTCTCCTCAGGAGGAAAAGCCGTCTCTTCAAACTCAATCCCCAAATCATGCCCCTCACCCCCCCCCCCCACCAGCCCCACTTCTGATATTAGCCAAAGGATCCAGAGAGCTGACCCTTTTCTGTAACACCCCAAGCCAGAAGCCGACTGACTGGCTGTGTCTCACTGTGGCTCTCACTGAAAACATGTTTCCTGCCTTCGTGAGAGACAGCTATCTCAGGAGAGATTGCCATCTCCCTAGACCAACCAATGCCTAGCTGACCCAGATAACATCAGATGTGCTGACAGCAACAAAGATTATCCCCTTTTTGGTCAAGGTGAAATTCAAACTACAATGACTGCAGGCAAGAGTTTTGCTCACCACTGTATTTTTATCTGTCTTATTCTAGGAAGGGCTCCAGAGAGCCAAAAAAGGCTACAGCATTATGATTTTAGCTAAAATCCATAAGGGTGAAGGTTTCCCTCCAAACCAGCAGAGCAGTATGCCTGGGCATTGCTGAACACTCTCAGTTAAGTAAACTCAGTAAATGGTTACTAGCCTCCTAAACTGACATCACCTAGCCTAGGTTTCTTCATCCGTAAAATGGGATGCATTGTCTTCCTCTCCCTGGGGAGGTCAAGTTAGGGTTGATTTCTACATACTTTAAAAGTTATCTGTAGGGTCTTGCTGAGTCTGTGGGTGCCGGGAAGCAGCAGAATGGGGAGGGACTGTGGAACAAATTAGCAGAGGGCACAAGAGGACTCAGGGAAGCTGGCCTTTATTAAGTGCCTAGTGTGCATCAGGTCTGTACAACATGCCTTTGAGGCAGGGATTACTCTTCCATTTTACTGATGAGACATAGACACGTTTTGGGATCAACTGAAAACTTCAGCAGCCGCATATGTGCACAATTCTAAGACATGCTGAGCTTACTGAGCTCCTTCACAGGCTCAATCTCATCACGACAGTAACGGCTGCAGGTATTTTCTTTATGTAGGTCTCCTCGGTCAAATTTCTTACACTCCACACACTTCCTAAAAGAGAGACGACACAGAGATTAAGACAAGGGAGGAGAGGGACGCCTGGGTGGCTCAGTCAGTTAAGCATCCGACTTCGGCTCAGGTCATGATCTCGCCGTCTTCGAGTTCGAGCCCTGTGAGTTTGAGCCCTGCGTCAGGCTCTGCGCTGACAGCTCAGAGTCTGGAGTCTGTTTGAGATTCTATGTGTCCCTCTCTCTGCCCCTCCCCAATTGCACTCTGTCTCTCTCTCTCTCTCTCAAAAATAAAGAAACAAAAAAGACGAGAGAGGAGCAAACCTACGTGTGTGTCAGTCCAGCTCTGACATCCACACACCAGAAAGCTGCCCCACCTTGGAAAACAAACACCGAAACAAAAACCCCTGTAAGACAATTCTGGGGGACCCAGAGGGTCGGGTCTGGAGTTCAGGGGTGGGAGTTCCTCCTCACCCAGAGGCAGGGCCTGGCAGGCAGAAGGCCCCAGTCCCCTCATTAAACTTCTTCATGTCCCATCCGAGAGTGTGACAGGAGGTAAGGCGTGTGCCACTTCGAGGAGCCTTAAAGGCAGAACCGGTCATGTAATCTGGGGACCCAGCACAAAAGAAGATGTCAGGCCCCTTGTTCAAAAATCCCTAAGCATTACAAGACAGTGCCAGCAGAGCGGTAAACCAAGCATGGGGCCCTTCTAAGCACAGGGCTCTGTACAAATGCACAGGTTGCATGCCTATGAGCCCAGCCCTGCTGAAAGTGGCAAGAGAAATGGCAGGAGCTTCCCCTGACCCCAGATGAGTGGAGTTTGTACTAGCGAACATCTCCTGTTTCACAGAATCCTTCATAACTCCAGCCCAACTCTCCCACACGATCGGAACATGAGAACGTTCCCCAGAAGTTCCCTGGTTTAGCCTTCCTCCCAACTCAGGGATTCAGGATGCCATCCCAGGAGAGGGGTTTCTCCAACTGGAGTCCAGCGGGTGCTACTTTGGCCCCTGCATGGTTGGCTCTCCCTCCCTCTTTGCCCAAACTTTTCCGTGGGAAGAGGAAAGCTAGCCTCTTAGCTGCAGCGGACGCCTCCTCCTGAAGCTTTGGTGAGTAAGAACCTGGAGGGTTGGGGATTCTAGCCTGGGGGACCCCCTCCCTCCTTCTAGCACCCGACTGGCTCCAACTCACTTCTCTGCCCACTCACTTCTTAAAGGTGCAGGCGTCAGGGCAGGTGGGGCACTTCTCACAGGTGTCCCCGTAGGAGCCGGGCTGGATGCACTTGCAGCTGCCGCACTTACACTCGCCCCGGCCGCTGCACAGCAGCCCGTTGCTGGACATGCAGGTGTCGGTGCGCGTGGTACAGTTGCAGTAGAAGCCGGTCCAGTCGGAGTCACACAGACAGTCCCCACAGCTGCACTGGCCGTGACCTGAAAGCACACAGCCCGAGGGGGCGGGCAGCAGGTGAGGGGCCCCAACCCGTGGCTCAGCCTGCTCTCCAGCTTTACCCTCATCCACCCTCCTCCCACGGCCACTCATTAACACCCCACGGAAGCGTCACCACCTTCTATCCTTCTAGCCTCATGCTGCTAGCTCTGCCTTGACGCCCTTTCGTCCTGTGATCGCTACCAAACTCCCACTTACCTTTCGAAGCTCAACTCAAAAGTTCCTTCCCCTCCATAACTTTTTCTGACCTCCCCGGAGCAAATTGTCTACTACGTGTTCTCCCAGCACTTACATATGCCTCTATTTTAACCCTCATGACCAGCCCATTTGCTTGCCTATCTGTTTCTCTTTCTAGATTTTGAGCTCCACAGTGAGAGAGGACATATCAATTTGTCCGTCGGCAGGGATTAGCGTAACGTCTGAAATACAGTAGGCATGCAATTAATGTTTCTTTATCCATTTATGCAACAAATATTTATTGAGCTCACACTGGGCACTGGAGATTCGGCAGTGAATGAGACAGGAAAGGTCCCTATTACCGTGGAGCTTGTGTCCTAGTTAAGTTCCTGGGTAGGGTGCCTGGTGGCTCAGTTGGTTAAGCATCTGACTCTTGATTTCAGCTCAGGTCATGATCTCACGGTTTGGTTAGTGAGGTCAAGCCCTGCATCAGGCTCTGGGCTGACAGCCTGGAGCCTGCTTGGGATTCTCTCTCTCCCTGTCTCTCTCTCACACACAAAATAAGTAAATAAACATTAAAAAAGAAAAAAAAATCCTGGGAACCACACACACATTCACCAGCATGTGCCCTGTGTTGTATCATCACAGTACTGCAGAGAGCCATCAGCCCTAGTAGGAAAGACCTACTCACTTTACTGCATGAATGTAGGAATGGGAAAGAGAGATTGGGGTAGGGGGTAGATTGGTTAAATGCAGGTGTTAACTCTCAGTGCTACATCCCCCTAATCACTTAACAAGGCTTGAAAACTTGGCTCTCCCAAACTCAGAAGAAAGGGTGACTCATTCTCAAGGATTCCGAATCAGGAAGAAGTGGATGAATAATAAAAATCTGACTGTTAATCAGAGGAAAGGCAGGGAGCCAAGGGGAAGTAACCTCAACGGGTCTCAAAATCATGTCACTGTGTGAGCGGATGGGCCCCAAGATGGTGGAGGAGAGCGAGGTGCATAGGCTCAAACAGACACTAGCTGGCATCTTCTGCTCCCCAGGGACCCCAGTGGGTCTGACTAGAGGCCCTTGGTCAATGAGTCTCTCTGCCAGTGATCCTAGCACCATCCTCTATTCAAGACTCAGACACACCTTTGCTGCCTTGGAAAGAGATGTCTGCTTCTTTCTGGATGGCAAACATAAGGTCAGCTGCCCCAGCTCCAAATATCTGGAGAGTAGAGCCCGCTCCACCCGGAGGCAAAGGGAATGGTCTTGTGTAACCTTTGTCCACCAGTCATTGGCCCAGGTCTGAGGGCAAGACAGCTCCTGTCAGCTGAAGATAATTCCAAGGAAGGGGCAGCTGTGAGCCATTATCAGCAGCCCTAACAGCAGCTGGAGGGGCCCCACAGTGTCTACTACAAGCAGCTTTCAGTGATGGCTCCCGAACAGGGAAAGGCAGACGCCACAGAGGTCTGGCAGCACCCGGAGGCCTCCGCCTCCTCAGAAACCCTTGTCCCATAGTGTTTCCTTTGTGAGGCCAAACAAAGTAACCTTTGAGAAGATGGTCTGCCAGGCCAGCCACGGAGCGAGGCTGGAAGTAGAGTGGCGGGCCGGAGCCGGCAGGCCGAGCCCGAGCCCTGGCAGGGTCAGCCCTCAGAAGGAAGCTACAGTGCGGTAATGTCACAGGACTGGCATCCCTCCAGCAAAAGGGTGGCTGAGCCTGGGTTCACAGCAAAGTCAGAGGAGGAGGGTGAGAAATGAAGAGAGAGTGTAAGAAAGAGGAGGGAAATAGAAAAGAAGGCAGCAGGGGAGGGGTGGAGATGAGGGAGGGGGAGGGGTAAGGGAGGAGCAAGTATTTTAGGTCAGAGGGAATGACCTCTCCCTATAGAGCGTGACTCCCAGGCCGATGTCAGCCCCACTCCTCCCTGCCTTATGAGCCGACCCTTTGTCTGACATCCTACTTCCTCCATGAAGCCACCCAGGCCTCCTCTGTTCACACTGGGTCTCTCTCCAGGAGACTCCTATAACATTCCCCAGGGACAACTCACTTCTTTTCTTTAATTTTTTAAAAATGTTTTATTTATTTTTGAGAGACAGAGTGAGAGTGGGTGGAGGGGCAGAGAGAGGGGAAGACACAGAATCGGAAGCAGGCTCCAGGCTCTGAGCTGTCAACACAGAGCCCAACGCGGGGCTCAAACTCACAAACCACGAGATCATGACCTGAGCCGAAGTTGGACGCTTAACCAACTGAGCCACCGAGGCGCCCCAAGGACGCCTCACTTCTAAGATCTGGCACGTTCTGCCTCATGTTGTGAATTATCCTCAGGTAAGTTAATTAAGGGCAAAACTGTCTTATTCATGCCTCCCTATCCCACAACACTACAGCACAGAACCTGGCTCAGGGGTGTCTGATCAATCTATGCTCATGGATGTCCCTCGGGGAGAAGGATGAGTCCCTCGGGGAGAAGGATGCACTCCCTGATGTTTCCGAAGGAAGTGCTGATAACAGATGACCACAAAAGACCATGCCTCCAGCGGGGAGGGGGAAGGCCAGAGGCTGGGGAAATGGCTAAGTCATAGCATGCCCCCCTCGTGAGCCACTGCTTGCAGCAAAGAACAGACCAGGCCAGCAGCCCAGGGAAGAGACAATGGTGAACTGGTCTACAAACTGAGTGGTCAGGAATCACGCATGCCCCCTGTTCACCCGTGTGGACTGAGCGCCTGGCACAGAACAGGTGCTCAATAAGTGTGTGTCCCTGAGCATCCGTCACTGGGGAGTGTGACGGCAGCACCACAGGATCCAGACCTGCAGCCAGTAGGCACACAACACCCGGGCTGGCAGTGGGGGAGGGAGGCCTCTGAGCTGCTGCCTGGGGTTCCCTCCTGAATTGGGTGGAGCGCATTGCTGACGAGCTGTGCTTGCACCAGTGAGAGGCAGGAAGCAGGCTGCTGAACCCGATGGCTTTGTTTCGCAGCATCGGTGGGGCCAGCAGCTGAAGGAAACACACTCTGCCCGCGGTCCCTCCCACCCTGCCTCATACCAGACCAGGAACCAGGAGGCTTGGAGGACAAGTGGCCCTCCCTCTGTCCCTGGTGCCCCCAAGGGGCTATCTGTAGGCCTCACGTAGGACAACCCTCTTCCCCTCAGCCCCACCCTACTCCCCGTGGTCTCCCACATCAAACTTACCATTCCTTTTGGTACTCTGAATATGATGTAAGTACTATTCACTAGTAAAATGAGCTGAAATGCCTCCCTCACCCTCTAATTCAAACTGCTGTTGGGGGGTCCGTGCCTGATCTCTTTCTCCCCTAATCTCCCTGCTACCATTTTTTTCCAATCTCTGTCAAATTTTGCTGACATGAATAAAGGAAACAATGTTGTAGATAATAAAAAGAAGTCTTTTTTATGTGACTTGGGCATGTTTTAGAATGACATAGATTTATGGGGCACCTGGGTGGCTCAGTCAGTTAAGCCTCCGACTTCAGCTCAGGTCATGATCTTAAGGTTTGTGAGTTCGAGCCCCATGTCGGGCTCTGTGCTGACAGCTTAGAACCTGGAGCCCACTTCGGATTCTGTGTCTCCCTCTCTCTCTCTCTCTCTGCCCCTCCCTCACTCATGCTCTGTCTCTGTCTCTGTCTCTCTCTCTCTCTCTCTCAAGAATAAATAAACATTAAAAAAAATTTTTTAAGTTTTTTTAGAATCAAATTGTTTTTTTAACATTTCTTATTGAGAGACAGAGACAGAGACAGAGCATGGGCACAGGAGGAGCAAAGAGAGAGGGAGACACAGAATCTGAAGCAGGCTCCAGGCTCTGAGCAGTCAGCACAGAGCCTGACGCAGGGCTGAAACTCACAAACTGCAAGATCATGACCCGAGCTGAAGTAGGATGCTTAACCAACTGAGCCACCAGGTGCCCCCTTTTTAATTTTTTTTTAAAAGAATGACATAGATTTACCTTTCTAATCAAGTTTTCATATACATATATATATATACATATATATATATATATAAATTTTAAAGTTTATTTATTTGAGAGAGAGAGCGAGCTCAAGCAGGAGAGGGGCAGAGAGAGAGGGAGAGAGAATCCTAAGCAAGCTCCACAGTGTCAGGGAGGAGCCCATCGTGGGGCTTAAACTCACAAACCCTGAGATTGTGACCTGAGCCGAAATCAAGAGTCAGTTAACCATCTGAACCACACTGGCAGCCCTTTCTAATCAAGCTTTCTTAAAGGCAGATGTTAAAGTGAACATCTGGTTGGATTAGTTCGGCTCCTTTAAGCCCCATTGCAAAGGAAGCCAATCTCCGCCATAGATTTGATCACCAAAGAAGCCAATTATAATCTGTGTTAATTAACCACACAATACACCCATAAACCAATCCTAAACAACTTGCAAATGTCTTTGATCTCTCTGTCACAAGAGGAATCAAGCCTCAGAGACCATAATCCAGCGAAAACCTATCCCCAGTGCCCCAGGAACTACTCAGGCTGCCTAGTTGCCTCTGCAAGTATTGTCAGCACATACAGACGACATTCACATTAGTTCCACTTGGTCTAGCTGGGGAAGTAGCCTAGGAGCAGTCTTTAGGGCAAGGAAAGACCAGGTTGAGATTTTCCGTGGGCCTCAAGACTTTACTGAATTTTGTAATGAGAAGGACAAAAAGTATCCTGCAGGTAGAAGGAGCCAAAATCGTAACCCCCAGTTTGCAGGCTGGGCCTCTCAATGGCAATCCTTTCCCATGTCTGTGCTGTCCAGCATGCCACGAGCCACGTGGAGCTCCTGAGCAACAGAGGAAATGAATTTTTCATTTTTCATTTATTTTTTAAATTTTTTTAAGTTCATTTGAGAGAGAGGAAAAAAAAAAAAACCTCCAATGGGGGAGGGGCAGAGAGAGAGAGAGAATCCCAAGCGGGCTCTATGCAGTCAACACCCTGGCAGTGCAGTCAGAGCTTTAACCTACTGAGCCACCCAAGCGCCCCTCATTTTTCATTTAACTTAAATTTATTTAAATTTTATTTAAGTTATAATTCAATGTGACTAATTTACAAATAAATAGCCACACGGGGCTACTATATCTGACAGCACAGATCTAGAATCCAAAACGTTATAGTGCCAATAGCGATAACAAAATAGTGCCAGCATGTAAAAAGAGCTTATGATTTTCCACTCATTGTTCCGAGTGTATTGGCTGTTAAACGTGCTCCATTGCCTTGCTTTTTTACTATTTTCCAAGTCTTGTCATGAAAAGACAAATTCATGTAAAATAATTACTACCAACTTTACTACGCATTCTGATACCATGCAGTTTCCGAATCTGTAACTACTAAAAATCTAATTACCAGCAGCCAGAGATTTTTTTTTTTAACCTAAAAAGGGAGTTGTTCCGCATCCTTGAAATGATCAAGAGCCAGTGATTTAAAGTATTAGCAGGATGGCAGGTGGAAGAAAAGAAAATAACGGTCTTCACCTTCAGGCTCCCCCACTCGTTCCCATGCTCCAGGAGAGCAGAGGCTCCCTTCCGCTGTGTACCCCAGGAGCAAGGACGCGGGGAGCAGAGCGGAATTACAGAGAACCTCCTTCCTGTCTTCTGCCGTTGGAGTGGAAGGACCATCCACTCGGCTCTGCCTGCTGGGCCTTCCTGTGCCCACCTAAGCCCCGGCCTAAGTTTCCAGAGGCTGTGGATGTGCGAGCGAGCGTGCGCGGGTACAGGGGCGGGAGGGTGTGCAGTTTCACTCACCTGAGCACATCTCCCCCTTATAGCGGACGCAGGAGAAGTCATCACACTCGCAGTACTTGCCCGTGATCTTGCCAAAGTCACTGCTGTGGCAGACGCACTGGCCACACAGGCACTCGCCCCGCTGGCTGCAGGCGGGCTGGCCCTCCCGGGGGCTGCACTCTTCCTGCTGCGAGGGGCGGTAGTCCTCTTCGGAGCACTCGCACTGGGACCCCAGCCACCCGGGCCCGCAGCGGCACACCCCACACTCAAAGGTCCCGTTGCCATTGTTGCAGCGGCGGCTGTAAGGCTCAGCATGGGCCTGGCACGCACAGTCACAGTCGAAGGTGACCTGAACGGTGAGGCTGTCTTTGAAGCCTACAGGCTTGATGGTGAAGGACTTCTCCCTCTCCTGCGGGCAGCCTCGCACCTTGGCCTCAATGCTGAAGCTCACCTGGGTGGAAAGGAAGACCGCATTCAAACACAGGCGCACCCTGTTATCACTCCAGCCCTGGAGGGAAAGAAGCCCCGCCCTGCCCCGCCCTGCCCCGCCCTGCCCTGCCCGGGAATATCCAAACTGGGTGTCTCATCCCCCAGCAACCTGGAGTTCCTCAGCCTCCAAATGACCAAGGTCTGCAAAGCAAAAAGAAAAGCCTGGGGACAGTTGTCCAGTTGTATCTGGTTGGGTGCACAGACATAATTTACAGTCAGGAGAGAGGTTGGTTTTGGTTTTTTTTATATATATATCTATTTTTTGGGAGACTGCAAGTGGGGGAAGGGCAGAGAGAAGGACAGAGGATCTGAAGCAGGCTCTGCGCTGACAGACTGACAGCAGTGAGCCTGAGGTGGGGCTCGAACTCACGAACTACAAGATTATGACCTGAGCTGAAGTTGGATGCTCAACCAACTGAGCCACCCAGGTGCCCCTGGATATGTGTGTGTGTGTGTGTGTGTGTGTGTGTGTGTGTGTGTGTGTTTTAATTCCACCTGTGAAATAAGCCAGCTCAAGCAGAACAGAACCTGTGATCTTATAAAAATTCTTCTCTGGCCAATGAAGCCAGCTGGACTGATTATACACAAGGTCAGTCAGCCAGACACACAAAGCACTATATGGCACCACACGATGCCACACAGTGACCAAAGGCTCAGGATCTACTGTTTAATTTCCATATAGTACATCATCACTTGTGCAGTCAAACACCTTTCCGGCCAATATTTCTTAGACAGGATATGTGCACATGTTCTAGAATATAGATAGGTGTACGGACAGATGGATGGACCTAGATACAGAAATGATAGAGATACAGATGATACCGGTGATAGAGATATAGCTATCCCCCTTTCTGCTTCCCTCCCTCTTCACCAACCCCTCCCCCCATCGGCAGAAGCAGAAGAGAACCAGTAAGGAAAGAAAGCCATAGAGGCCACAGAGGGACCTGAGAGGCAAAATGAACATTTGCGTTCTGGAAGTCTATGACAGTGGGTATTTGGTATTTTTGCCTGTTCCATTTGCTGTTGAATCTCCAGCAGCGAATGATGCCTGGCACAAAGTTGGCGCTCAGCAACTATCGGTAGATGTGACTGCCGTTTCACATTGTAGAGGAAAGACAGGTATTACCTTAGGGGAGGCTGGAGACTGGGCCAAAGGTAAGAAATATTTTCATTTGCAATCAGCTGTGCATAAACAAACAGAGGTAAGCTAAACGCAAGTTTTTTAAAAATCTCCACGTAGCGGAGAAGTTTAGACAACAGGAGTCAGAGGAAAAGGTTGGCAGCTCCGTTATATCCAACTTGTAATGACCTTCGGGAAGAAGGTGCAGGGGAGGAATGGAAGGGTGCCCACAGACGCTCAGGGGCAAAGGCCAGGGTCAGAGCTGAAGCTTCAGCCCCTGCCCAGCCCAGCCCACCTCACCGTGTCTCCAATCTTGAGTCCGACACAAGACTTGAGCCCAGGGATGACCTCGTTGTTGAGACAGGTGGCGTTGAAGGATAGAGACAGCTCCTCGGGGAGGTCCCGCACTTCCAGCTCTACTTTAGAGCGGATTTTCTGAGCAGAAAGGGGGCAAAAGAAGGTTAAGGAGATGAGCCGAGAGGAAGTAGACAGGAACCAATTCCACCCCAAGTAAAATACCAGGTGGCCATGGACTCACCGCGGCAGTGCTGGGTGCTGGGGTTTGCTTAGAAGCTGCCAGAGGAGAGCATCCTTAGGAGCCTATTTCTTACAATATTTCCTGCCCAAGGTCTGCTCCTCTCTCTCTCTCTGTGCCCCCTGGTGTCTAGTTGAATCTGGGTAAAATCTAAACCAGCCACACCCTCCTGCAAGCCTCAGAGACATGCAAAAAGGGAGGGCTAGCACTGGTCACCTTGGATAGTAGCTTTTTTTACCTAATTTTTAACCAACCTCATCTTCCCCTTGGCTCAGCTCCCTCTTCTCTCTATTGTTGGAGCCCTATCCCTCACCCTGTCCTTCCTCATCACCACCCCCAACCTCTCTTTCCTTTCCACCTTCTCTAAGCTCTTCCACCCACTGCTCCTGACACTCCCTGGCAATTCTTTCTGAGCCATTTCCCTCTCAGAAGGCTGCATTCCTCCCAGTGCTGGCCATCAGCCAGCCTCTAGAAGAATAAGAGGAAGGCAGTGAAGGCTGCATCGTGGACTCACATCCAGGACTCCAAAATCTGCGTTCCCTCCTGGGGAATGCCGAGTGAGGTGGATTCTTAGCAGACCCAACCCCAGTGCGAGACACTTACCCCATAAGCATCAACAATGAGCTGAAGGACGTTGCTGGAATTGGCAGACAGAACCCCCACTGTCGTCCCTGGGATGAGCTCGCTATAGTTCTAGAAGGTAAGACAGAGAGATGTGCAAGGCTGACTAAATGAAGAGGGTGATCTCAAAAGCCCTCCCCAAATCAGAATGAGGGTCTTGAAACGAAGATTGAGGGAAGGATGGGATATTTTACTTGTCACTTCCAGGAACAAACCTAGCAGTTTTGCAGCCCTGAGAAAAATTATAAAGAACTTCTCACACCCCTCTCCCCCAATAAATTACTCCCCTCCAGCACCACAAACACCAACACACCCATCCCGTGAGGTTCAAGGTTGGAGGAGAGAGACCATAAAAAGGAACCATTTGCCCCTGGGAATAGGCTGGAGGAGGGGCTTTCCTGGTTGGGAAGCATGGCCCGTGCTAGTGTGCCTGGGTTCCCAGAGACGGCTCCACCCAATACAGACCCCACTCCCGAAATCCCTGAAGGCACAGTCACCTGGTAGAGACTGACTACATTTTCCGTTACAGCAAAGATCAAATTGATGTTTTTCTGGGATAGCTTCTCGGTCATCAGCCCCAGAGAGGGATAATCCTGTAAAATGGGAGGATGTGGAAGTCAGTTAAGAATTCACCTGAATTCTACACCTTAGAACTTGGCTGATTTGGGCTGTGGCCCAGACGGTGGTGGTGCTGAAACCTTTTCACGCCATGATCAGTGTGAGGCAATGGACTAAGTGGCAACACAAACCCAGTTGTGAACTCCAGGGACAGATGAAGAGGCAAAGGCTGGTCAAAGCCAAGCATCTCAGGGCACCTGGCTGGCTCAGTTGGTTGAGTGTCTGACTCTTGATTTTGGCTTAGGTCATGATCTCACAGTTCATGAGACTGATCCCCACATCAGGCTCTGCACTGACAGCGTGGAGCCTACTTGGGATTCTCGCTCCCTCCCTCCCTCTCTGCCCCTCCCTGCACACTGCGTGTGCTCTCTCTTTCTCTCAAAATAAATAAATAAACATTAAAGAGAACCCAGGCAGCTCAGTTGGTTGACGGGGTCATGATCTCACGGTTTGTGAGTTGAAGGCCCTCATCAGGCTTGCTGCTGTCTGCACAGAGCCCACTTCTGATCCTCTGTCTCCGTCTTTCTGCCCCTACCCCACCCATGCATGCGCACGTGCGCGCTCTCTCTCCCTCTCTCTCTCAAAAATAAATAAAACGTTTAAAATAAATAAGCATAGGGGTGCCTGGGTGGCTCAGTCGGTTGAGCATCCGACTTCGGCTCAGGTCATGATCTCACGGTCCGTGAGTTCGAGCCCCGCATCGGGCTCTGTGCTGACAGCTCAGAGCCTGGAGCCTGCTTCCGATTCTGTCTCTCTCTCTCTCTCTGCTCCTCCCCCGCTCACACTGTCTCTCTCTCCTTCAAAAATAAATAAACATTAAAAAAAAATTTTTTTTTTTCAACGTTTTTTATTTATTTTTGGAACAGAGAGAGAGAGAGACAGAGCATGAACGGGGGAGGGGCAGAGAGAGAGGGAGACACAGAATCGGAAACAGGCTCCAGGCTCCGAGCCATCAGCCCAGAGCCTGACACGGGGCTCGAACTCACGGACCGCGAGATCGTGACCTGGCTGAAGTCGGACGCTTAACCGACTGCGCCACCCAGGCGCCCCTAAAAAAATTTTTTTTAAATAAAATAAATAAGCATAGAAAGAAAGAAAGGAAGAAAGGAAACCAAGCATCTTTCTTCCTACTGGACTTTGATGCATTCACACCAGTTAGTTGTCAGGCCTCGTTTTTTCCCCCCACTAATTCGCTTAACAAACATTTATTGAGTGATACACATATTACAGTCTCTGCTGCCAAGGAGCTCAGAGTCTAGTGCCGAAGCCAGGTACATACGACACAAAGCGAAGTGCAGAGAGGGGCATCGCAAGGGAATGTTGGGGCTCCGAGGAGAGAGGGGCGGGTGACGAGCGGGAAGGAAGGAGGGAGCTGCAAGGCAGAACTCCGAGTCTCCCTACTCTCCATCCAGCATGTGTCAAGCCCCATTTTGAAGCTTCTTCTTGTTTTGCAACTACTGACAAACGCCTCAGCCTGGCGTGTGTAATCCTCCCCAACGTGGTCTCAGCCTTCTGGTCCACACGGCATACACCTCTCTCCCTCTTCCGCTGACCACTGAGCTGCCCCCCCCCTCCCCGCCATGGACTGGCCTTCTTTCTGGTAACCCTCCTCCTTCCTTAGGACCCAGCTCAGGTCCCACCTTCTCTGGGAGTCCTTCCTTGACTATCCCAGTTCATGATGAGCTTTCCCCCTTTGAATACCTAAAGCCCTTATTGAGCGTGCTACCCCACTGCACACTAATCAATCATGCATCTTGTATTCTTGGTAGCACGTCTCCTCAACTAAACCAAAAAGGGTAGGACCTTACGTAGTCCCTTTATCCCCCTCAGCCCCTGGTAAGGTGCCTTGCGTACATTAGGTGTCAATGATTACTGACTCACCCAGTGCCCGGTCCTGCCCACTTGGACATGGCTGACACCAAAGAACCCAAGCCACAATGGGGATGCTGGTGAACTGCGAACATGTCCCTGGGATCCTAGACCTTGCAGAGAACTCATGAGATCATCCAGCTTGGGGGCGGGGGCGGGGGGGGGGGCGAGGAACTCCCGCCTTTACACAGGTGTACCGTTAAGCCACCTAGACAAGGAGGGGCTATACTGTCTTTAAGAGACGTAGAGTTCACACCTCCCCCCAGATGCCCAGGTATCAGTATTCTGAGGGTCTTACATTTCTTCCTGGCTTACAGCCACTTAACTCCTCTCCTGTTACTTGACCTACTAAGGCCATAGAAAACAACTTAGAAGAAGTCATCTTCTGTATCAGCTACATCATCCTTTCACCTTCTTCCTTTTTGTCCCTTTAACCTTTCCTCACAGGAACAGATCGCCATTCTTCAGATGATCTTTGTCTCTTTTTCCTCTGTCTTCTTCCAATAATCACAAGTGAGCGCGGTATTCCAAGAAGAGGCTAATCTGTGCACAGTAGACAGGAAGGCCCGCTTCCCAGCTGGACCTGCAAAAGTCCTTTGGGTCCATTCTGGATGCCATGCTGCTGCTGCTGCTGCTGCTGTTGCTTCTGCTGCTGGAGGCAGGGGAGGTGGTGGCGACAATGCCACAGCCAGGACCACTTATAATGGCTGTGCAGGCCGTACCGGGGGTGAGGGTGTCCAGTTGGTATGGGGGGCAGCGGGAGGACAGACTGAAACAAGCCTTGCACCCTGCCCAGGGGAAGTGCCGCCATTTCCACATTCACACAAAGACTCTGCCTGGGTTAGGGCAGCCTTGGCCAGAGTGAATTGGGACCATAGGTGGTACCAAGAATCTCACCATGGTAGTGGAGGCAGAGTAATGGTTGTCACTGCCAACGTGGCACTGCCCATCATTGGGCTGGACAATGCCTGCCAGCCTTCCATCCAGCGCAATATGGGTCTTGGCATCAGTGGTAAACACCAGCAAGTGGGAGGCATCATTCCTCCAGCCAATCTTCTCCTGTTAAAAAAAAAAAAAAGCAAAAGAGAGAAAGCAACTTAAGCCACATCATTGGTAGAAAACAAAGATCCAAGGACTTCCACGCGTGAAGGGCTGAACAAGTCGTCTCGAAGAGGGGCCTCAGTCCCAGTCCTCAGAACACAAGCCAGAGCTTTTCCAAGTTGAAGGTTTCTGTCTCTTAGGAAAAGAGTCTCAGCTGATTAGTTCAGGCAGCTGAAAGACACCTACTTCAACTCCAAATATAACTTTTCCAGTGATAATCACATGGCCCATCTAGAAAGCCACCGGCAAGTACGAGCCCGGGCTGGGCTAGAGAAATCCCAACTGAACACCTGCCCGCTTTGCTAAGGTTCATCCAGCCTTGACTCTGACACCCTTCTAGAAAAGGTGGGAAGATGCTCTTCCCAGAAAACATCTGGGATCACTGAGGTTCAGAAAAACGTCTGCTCTGGCCAGGGAACGATACAAACAAAGGCTGCATAACAGGAGAAATGTGCTGCTCATACTATACAAAACTCTTTGTTCCTCTCTCTTATTTCGCACAGAAACCCCCACAGTTGGACCACCTTCTTCCCCATTTTAATCTACGCCAACCACACCCGCCACTCCCTGCCGTCCAAACTCACATCACAGACTGTAGCCTGCATGATGGCATCAAAGCCACCCTCTGGGGCATCTCGGTTCCGCGACACACTCTGCTTCTTCACTTCCTCATTGAAGCGGGTCACCTGGTCAGTTAGTGTCAGCACATGTTTGTAGCCAAACATAGGCAAGCAGGTGTTCTTCATACTGGTGGAGGGAGGGAGATAATTGAAGCAGAAACCCTAACTGGAAAAGGCTGCATGAGGAGTAAGAGGGAGAAAGGGGGAGACAAGCATGGGTAGCACAAGGCCCAGGCCGATTCCATACAACCGCCACTACCCAGACTGTTCAGACTCCAAACCCCTCTAATGACCCAAGTCATCATGGTGGCTTTGCCTCCAGCTGGCCTCCAAGATAAGATAGTGAGCTATGGAACCAGTCTGCCTGGGTTCAAGTCCCAGCTCCTCCACTTACTAGCCATGAGACTGTCATATGATAGGTCAAAATGAGAGGGTCAAAATGATAGGTCATATCTCCTAAGAGTTATTGTGAGGCTTCCATGAGTTGACTCATGGAAAGCGCTTATATCAGAGTGAGGCTCCAGTTGTTACCATCACCTTGGACTTAACACCTCTCCAAGGTAACACTGACACAACAATAAAGCAAAAGCTCATCAACAACTTCATATCCGTGAACCACCAACAAATTGATAGATCTGCAGCAGACTAAACCAACCAACAGTTTAACTGATGGCTGACATCTTTACTGGGGAACTTAACAACCCAGACAGAAAGTCAAAAGGGTACCTCGTATAACTCTGAAAACGAAAAGGTAAATTCATCCATTGTCTGGCTCAGTAACCATCCTTTGAAATGATTACACTCCATGGATGTTCAGGGTCTTTACCAATTAAATAAGCCATTCAGTTATAAGCCAAAGTGTCAACAGAAACACACATATCAATTTTCAGACTATTAGAGAGGTCAGTAAATATCATTTCCACTCTTTTTATATTCCTCCAGGACTTAATCCCCCTTGCATATTAACTCTGTAGTACTCATAACCTTGATGATGAGGAGACAATGGAATCAATCCTTCCGAAATTATAATTCCTCTATTTATTCATCCATAAATGTCTCTCTACTTTTTTATCTCCTTTCCCTCTCGTTTTCTCTTGTCTCCTACTTCTTTGTAACAAGACCAAGAAGCTGATGAGTTTTCTTTCTGGAAATTCTCCACCCTTTTTTTTTTTTTTTTTTTTTTTTTTTTTTTTGAATTTTTTTTAATGTTTTATTTTTGAGAGAGAGAGAGAGACAGAGTGCGAGCCGGGGAGGGGCAGAGAGAGAGGGAGACACAGAATCCGTAGCAGGCTCCAGGCCCTGAGCTATCAGCACAGAGCCCGACACAGGACTCAGACCCACAAACTGTGAGATCATGACCTGAGCCAAAGTCGGACACTCAACCGACTGAGCCACCCAGGCGCCCCAATTCTCCACCCTTTCTAAATGCCCATCTGTCTAATCCTCTTCCCAAGAGTCACAAAGATTTTGGCAGTTACTACACTCCAAACAGCCTTGGATTCTACTGCCACAATGCTCCGGATCAACAGGCCAGCTCACTTGCCAGACAGGAAGACCAAGGTAGAAAACAGACAGGATTTGGCCAGACGGCAGCCAACGAATCTACCCCAGAGCTAGAAACAGGCAACAGGACTTGCACCTGCCTGAGACAATGGCAAGTGATGCTGCCCTGGCTTCTCGGAGAGGGACTTACTCATAGCAGGGGTTTTTGAGGGCCTCTGGTGGGGAGATATACATGTATGGTGACACAGGCTTGTCCACAAAAGCTCCAAAGCCAATCCGCAAGTTACTGGTGAGCTTGCGCATCTGGGAGGCCAGCTTGGTGCCCAGGTTCTGGATGCTCCACAGATCATCCTTCATGGAGTAAGACAGGTCCATCAAGTAGTAGATGTCCACAGGGTAATCCTCCACCTGCCGGACTTGGACGGAGAAAATCTTCGAATCATCTGGAAGGCAAGAGGATGTTTGTTTTTCTCCTTTTCCCGCTCTAAGACTTAATAAGTGGATTTGGACACAGTTGGGATTGAGTAACTTCTTGATCAAACCAGACTGGAAAGCCCTGATCCTTTCTCTTCTCCCCCTAATTCTATTCCTCTTACAATTCTTGATCCTCTTATTTTATTAATTAATTAATTAATTAATTTATTTATTTATTTATTTATTTATTTAGAGAATGAGCAGGGGAGGGGCAGAGGGAGAGAGAAAGAGAGAGAGAGTGAGCGAGAGAGAGAGAGACCCAAGCAGGCTCCATGTTTCACGCTGAGCCAAACACGGGGCTTGATCCCACAACCGTGAGATCATGAGCTGTGCCAAAATCAAGAGTGGGATCCTTAACCAACTGAGCCACCCAGGCACCCCAATCCTCTTATTTTAACCTCTTTTTTTTTTTTCCACCTAAAATTCTCCACCCTTTCTAAATGCCCATCTGTCTAACCCTCTAGGTCCCAAGGGTCACAGAGGTTTTGGCAGTCACAACACTTTCAACTCTGTAAAAGGCACGAACTATGTCCCACCCTCCTCTGAACCCCCTAGCACCTAACACATGCCTTGCATGAAGAGGGTATTTGGTAAAATTCTTCTTGATGTAATTGGAGAGTCTAAATCAATGCTTCAAAAAGCCTGTCTCAGCCTAATCCTTGTCCCCCGAAAGTCTCCTGCCCCTATTT
This sequence comes from Panthera onca, assembly GCF_046562875.1. Taxonomy (NCBI): domain Eukaryota; kingdom Metazoa; phylum Chordata; class Mammalia; order Carnivora; family Felidae; genus Panthera; species Panthera onca. Next base: position 1,128,431 of record NW_027675816.1, on the reverse strand, counting down.
TATCTGCTGCCATGCCTTTGCCCTAATCTTACCTGGAAAGGGGGCTTACAATTACAGATTACTTTCTCATTTTGTATCTCATCGGAGCCTCAACACAAAGCTATAAGTTAGGTAAGACAAGCATTGGGAAAAGAAGAAATAAACATTTTTTCCAGTTCCTACTATCTTAGAAGAGTTAAGTAACTTGCGCAAGGTCAGATAGCTAATATATGGGGCAGTCAAGATTCAAACTCAGATCTTTCTGATTTGAAGTCCCAATACCTTTCATTTTCTTCTGTTCTCCTGCCCATACCACCCCCAACATCCTTCTCTTCCCACCCCATTTCCATTGTGAGCTACATCCCCAAGGTTCAGGCCTCCACCTTGTACCCTGTGCCCATCTGTCCGGGATCTCTCCCCAGAAAGAGCCCCATCCCTACCTGGCCGGAGCCGGAGCGCAATCCTCTGGGGGCTGACTTGAGTAATCTGGGAGCTGTCTCCAGAGCCCTTGTCGCTGAGGGGCCTGGCCTCTAAGATGCGGGCCTCACTGACGGGGAACTCGATGGACTCCAACGCACAGTCATCCTTCAGCAGATTCTCTTTCAGGTTACAGCGGGGCGAGCCCAGAGGGAGGGCCTGTAAGACAAGAGCCCAAGGTGAGGCCCTGTGGTCAGAGCCATGTGGCTCTCTGCGTCCTCCAGGCTTTGCCAACTCCCAACAGCCTAGAGTTTACCCAGCACTCCGGAGCTAAACCAGCATAAATGAACTCGGGTGGTCCCTCCTAAGAGAGCCCATTGTACAGAAGGGGAAAATTGAGGTACCGGAAATGCTGGGTGAGCGCCTGTTGGTGGATTGATAGCTAGGAAGAGGGCCAGTAGAGTAGGATGCCTGCTAGACCAGCAGTTTTCAAACAGAAATGCAACCCGCACGTGAGTCCCAGAAATCAATGTAGAGGATCTCAACCATCAATGTATTAAATAAAGTACAGAGCACAGGAGTAGACTGGCAGAGACTCTTCAGCACTGCCTCTTACTAGCTGGCTCCGAGGGCGAGTCACGGAAGCTCTCCATGCCTCGATTCCTCAGCTGTCATGTGAAGATAATAATAGCGCCCCACACAGGGATGTTATGCAGGACTAAATAAGACAATGCACGTGAAACACAGAGTATAGTGCCTGCCTGAGGATAAGTGCTCAATAAAAGGTAGCTATTGTTATGAGATGCTCTATAAATAGTTCCTGGATAAGTCGGTTATAAATAAACTCCACAAGCTGGGGCGAATCCCATGATGCCAGGCACTGACCAGAGCCTCCCCTATCACTTTAAGCTTCCTCCCTTACCCTGGACACAGGGCATTGAGCGCCCTTCCAAAAACCCTGGCGTATATCCCACAGCCCTTGGAAGCTCTGTGTGTGTCTACACTGGAGTACTGAGTGGGGGGCATGCTGCACTGGAAAGAAATCAGGAAACAGGCTCAATGCTAGGTCTACCACTAATGAGCACGTGACCCCAGATAAGTCATTTCACGCCTTTGAGCCTCAGTTTCCTCACCTGTGGGACGAGGGGGTCAGGTGACATGGTGTTTTCAGTTCCTTCCTGCTCTGACGTCCAGCACATTTAGCCAGCACTAAATGTGGGCACAGATCCAGGAGGGCTCCTTGCCAGGTTGGGAGAACTGGCCGGAAAGCCGGAAAGCCCTTCCCTGGACCTATTTCACAATATTTAGGCCTTCAGGCCCTCGATCCTCACCCCCATCCCTACCCACTCCCTCTCACAACCATTTCCAGAAGTCAGCTGAACAGCCCGCACCAATATCCCAGAAAAACTGGTGTTAACATTTACTGAGAACTCACCGCATATCCCGCACAGCGACACGCACTTTATGTGGACACAGCTCTGGTTACAGTTCCCTCGTGCTGGAACTGTTGTTATTTTCTAAGTGAAAAACCTGAGGCCCGGAGGCTTCACAAATGAGGAACCCGATCTTGCAGGAAAGACATCTAAGGCTTGGAGAAGTTAAGTAACTTGCCCAAAGTTACAGAGCTAAGAATGGCAGAAGAGAGGTCTAACTAGATTATCTGACTGTAATTATCCTCTTAAAGTGATAGTTTGTATTAAATTCTGTATAGAGTGAGGAACAAGGCAGAGAAACAGGAGTGTGGAAGCGACGGTCCTGGGAAGAGTCACACATGAGAAGGCCCGGGTAGGGAACAGAATGCAGGATGGGGATGTGGCTGGTGTGGGAAGGATAGATAATGTTCTGCCTCCTTAGCCCCTGCAGGTGACTAGTAGCCATATTGCCAAGGGAGGGATGTGGCCACAAGGAACCATCCATACTCAAAAAATCAGGACTCTGTAGCCTAAAACTCCTCCTGATGCTTGAAGTCTCTCTCCCTCTCATGCCCAGCCCTTGCCTGATAGACTGAAAGTCTTCCCCATGTGGAGGGAAACATGAAACCAATAATGCTATAGACTGAATGCCTGTATCCCCCCCAGAACTCACATGTTAAACCCTAACCCCCAAGGTATTAGGAGGTTGGGCCTTGAGAGGTGATTAGGTCTTGAGGTGGAGCCCTCATGATGGGAGTAGTACCCTTAGAAAAAAGGCCCCATGGGGCACCTGGGTGGCTCTGTCAGTTAAGCATCTGACTTCGGCTCAGGTCATGGTCTCACGGTTCGTGAGTTCGAGCCCCGTGTCGGGCTCTGTGCTGACAGCTCAGAGCCTAGAGCCTGCTTCGGATTCTGTGTCTCCCTCTCTCTGTGCCCCACACACACTCTCTCTCTCTCTCAAAAATAAATAAAACATTAAAAAAAATTTTTTTTAAGAAAAAAGGTCCCAGAGAGCTCCCTGGCCCCTTCTGCCATGTCATAGCAAAAAGACAGCCACTATGACACAAAATTTGCTGGTACCTTGATCTTGGACTTCTCAGCCTCCAGAATTATGGGAAATAAATGTTCTCAAGCCATCCAGCCTGTGGTATTTTAAGTTTATTTATTTATTTCGAGAGAGAAAGAAAGAGTTAGCATGGGGTGGGGGGCAGAGGAGCAGAGAAAGAGAGAGAGAGCCCTGATGCAGGGCTCGATCTCACAAACCGTGAGATCATGACCTGAGCCAAAACCAAGGGACGCTTAACCGACTGAGCCACCCAGGCCCCCTATGGTATTTTTGTTATAGCTGCCTGAATAGACTAAGAGAAACGGAATGAGGACCATCCTGGCCCAGGCAAAAAGTGGAAAAAGCTTCTGGAAGTTGGCAGCTTCCTTCTTTCCCTCTCAGCTTCGTGAGTATGAGGTGATTAAATGACATCAGCAGTGGGAAACAGTGCAAAGGACTTAACCTTCTTGGCCCAAAAGATTCCAACGGGGACATCACAGATCCTCCAAATCTCTGGGATAGATGAAAATGTCCTCTCCGCTCCCAGCCCTGGCCAAGGACAGATGGCGGAGTGAACTTAGGGGCACTTGGAGTTTTTGTGCCCAATCTTCTCTGGCTGCCCCTGCACATCTCTCCCAACCCCTCTCCCCCAGGAAACATCTTCCTGCTCACAGTGCTCCCTACCTTATCTCTGAGCCCAGCTACCCACAAAGCCCCAGGGAGAAAACCTTCCAAAAAAGGCAATGACTGGAGAGACCAAGATGCACGGAGGAGCTGACCCTTTCCAGTACTAAGACATTTGCCAAAGGAGAGAGCAAAGGGGAGACCAGGGAACTGAAGGAGAGCAGCAAGGCCTTCGTGGGTCTTTAAGCTACACCCTTGAAGGCGGGGTTTCTTGAGTGCCCATTTCCCAATATGACAGTGCTTATTATGAGAAGGTTTGAAGTACTAAGCCCTGCTGATAGTCCTTATGGTTTGTTATGAATTTCCTTAGAAATAGAAACACTGACAAACAAAAACTGTCTCCCTCCCTCCTTCTGCGGTCACTGACATCAGAGGTCAGGAATATAACAGGCGGGCCCTTCAGCCACGCTCTCCCAGAGAGCCTCCTGTCCCGGGAGGATACCAAGGTGGTGACCTCAACACACTTGGGCAACATTCCCTTTCTTAATAACCCAGATTAGGAAGGTAGAAGGAACGTCTCTAGGTTACTCAGAGAAAAAAACTGAAAGGAGGGAGGACGAAGGTTAAAGTTCCAGTTCCTGGTGATACCGGATGTGACACAAAAAGGACAGAAATAACCAAGACCCAGGGGAAGATCCTGAGCACAGGGGTGGGAGGTTCCAGCCCACATGCTGTGTGAGCTGAATCCCCTCCCTCTCCTGGGAGACTGATGCATGCTATTAGTCCTATTCTCCATTCATCCTGATTTGGAAACTGCAAAAGTACAGCATGAATAACTCTTATTATCCTACCTCTCTCACAGGCTTGGTCAGGGGATAAAATAAGACTGTGAGCACGAAATGCTTTCAAAATATGAAAAATCTCAACAGAAGTCAAATATACTCAAACTCTTTTGATATGATATAAACCAATAAATGCAAATAGAAGGTGACTGTTTGGGGGGCACCTGGGCGGCTCAGTTGGTTAAGCATCCAACTCTCGGCTCTGGCTCAGATCATGATCTCATAGTTTCACGAGTTTAAGCCCCACGTCAGGCTCTGCGTTGGCAGAGCAGAGCTTGCTTGGGATTTTCTCGCTCCCTACCCCTCCCCTACGCACAATGTCTCTCTCGCTCTCTTTCTCTCTCTCAAATAAAGTTAAAAAAAAAAAAAAAAGAGGGTGACTCTTTTCTACCAAATGCCTCCAACCCAAATAAATTAACATTGTTTTCTTGATTGACATCCAGTGAGGACAAGAAATCGCTTGACCATACAGTGACAAAAGTGTGGAAGGGACAGAAAGAAGGAGAGGAAAAGAAAAGCACTTTAGTTTATGATTATTGGTATCCATACCCCATTGTTTATGGGAAGGGGAACACTTTCAATATTATACCTTTTATTTTTACAATAACACATTTAGCAAAACTCTCAAGATGAACATTTACCCTCCAGATTAAAAGAAAACTAGAAAGAAAAAGCAGCAGAGAAGTGAGAACAAAATTATAATGCGACTGAAAAAGAATTCAATAGTAGCCTCAAACCTTTCCCCGATAGATGCAGAGAAGAAAATAAGTCACCTCTACTGGAGTCTTCTACTTAGCTAAACCCAAACCCATTCCTCTTCTTTCATCCTCGGTTGTCAGGCTGAGTGTCAGCTGGTCCACCTTCTGATGCAAACTCAGGACTACAGAAGAATTTCTAGTACCTCCCCTCTACTTAGAGTTGCCAAATGTAGCAAATATCTGGGACATACTTACATTAAAAATTATTTGTTATTTAATTCTAATTTTACTGGGTGTTCTTGAATTTTAGCTGGCTGCCTTAACTCCACCTCCACCGACCATGACCCCAGTGATCAGCCCCTTTGATCAGGAGTATTTGCCAAACTTGCTACTATAAGAACCCATGCTGGTGCAAAAGGTCCAGGATCCATCCGGGGAACCTTGATATTTAAAAAGCACCCCAGGTGGTTCTTACAGCGAGGCAAGTTTGGAAGGTTCTAGATTCCAACATGGCGCCACGGAGGCCGAGACCATGAGTTGAATCTCTGGGGGAGCTTGGCCTCTTTGTTACATTCACATCCCAGAGACAGTACACCGCCCCCACCCGTATCAGTATCCAATCCTCCAGGAACACACCCTGTGCAGATGGACCCAAAACTGCACTCATCCACTTTGGCTATGTTTTCCTATTACCCGGCCAAACACTTGTGATACACACCCAGAGCTGCTGTCCTCTAGGACCAAGGGAAAGCTGAGCCCAACCAGTTGTTTTTCCAGGCACTGCCAACCCTTCCTGCAATGGCTAAGGTAAGGGAGGCAGAGGCAGAGGGCCCTCTAGGGTCAATTATTCAACAAGTCACATACAAAATGGCCCAGATGGTTCACTTCTGGGTTTTTAAGCCGACAGCCAAGACACTTTCAGCAGTTAAACTTGGCCTGTGTAGGGGAAGCCCTCGGACAAAAAAAAACAAAAAAACAAAAAAACAACCACCACCAGCAGTCATGTTCAGGTTACAGGCTGGGATTCCCACCCCCCCACTCCTCCCTGGCTGACACACTTTGCCTCATACTGGGCTCCTCCGCTATCTCTCCTCCCCTCCTCCCCCTTTCTCAGAGATAGTTGTAGTCATTCTCTAACCCCTTGGCCTCCCCCACTTTCCTGTTTATATTCCATTCTCCCAGAGAATATCTTATTGGACCTTCTACTTCTACTCATTAGTTTTCTTTGGTCCTTGATACACTCATTTCCTCTCTGACTCACCCCATCCCCCCCCCCCCACCACCACCATTCCTAGGCAGGTCCTACCTTACGCTTTGATCCTACCCTCACCTTCCCGCTCCCCCCATCCTCCCCTGGTCTGCCCCAGGAGACAAAATTCACCACGGTCATCCATAAATATTCTGCACTTGCATTTCCAAAATCTGGTCACATGACCTACGGGCTTTGTCTGGTTCGGCCTCAACATACCTCAGCTACAGGGCATGTCCTTATGCAGAGCAAAAGGGGTGACGGACACTCCAAGAATATGTTTTCTTTTTCCCCAGATGCCTCTTGGCCACAGTTGCCTGCATTTTCTCTCACTTTGGGTTGAAAAGGAGGGAAAGGGGATGGGAGCATCCTTTGAGTGACACTAGGGCTTCTCCCCTGGCTACCCATCTGCTCCAGCCAGCTTCAGGCCATCCAATCCAGGAAGGAGGCATCCGCCCCATCCAGCTCTCCCTTCTTCTGTTGCAGAATTCCAACTTCCTTACAAGAGCGGCTGAGTGATATTATGATGGCAACCAAGGGAAGGAGGACATGGCAAAGGACAAGGGAGGAGGCCCCATCACACTGGAGCAGCCAGCTCAGCCCAGAGGGGTGGAGAACCTATGGGGGTGGGGGGAGGGAGGATGGATTCACCCGCCCCCTCCCCACCTCTCCCTCCCAGCCCCAGGGAATGTTTCGTTTGCTAAATGAAGTCAACGTGGCCCAGATGTTGGGCAGCTGCCTCTGGAAGCAGTTCCTGTGCTGAACTGTACAGAGGCAAAGTAGTGTGTTGGGCTGGCCCCCGCAGCTCTGGCAGTCCTCCTGTCTAAGGATAAACACAGCCTCCCAGCTCCCACTCTCTCTCCCCACACCCCCACCAGCCTGCCAGGGAGGTTGCCTTTTTAGGAAACTCAGCAGATCAGGAAGAGAAGCAAAGGGACGAGGAGGCTGGGTTAGAGCAGTCAGAAAACTGCAGAGGGCAGAGAGGTGCTGTGGTGACAGAGAGGGCGCCTCAGGTAGTGGGGAAGCAGCCAGGCCAGGAGTTCAGGTAAACACCTGCCGGGGGCCAGGCCAATGACTCAGTCTCAGTCTGTAATCACTGGACTCCCTCCAGCCACACTCACCCCCCAGCTCTCACCAGCTCCAAATTCCCGTCCCAGCCACAAACATAGCCATTCCCTCAGACACACTCATTCCCTAGGGCCCCAGACACAACAAACCCTCTGCCTAGACACAGCTAACCCTTTCCTGTCACCCTCGTATCCTCACCAAATGGGCCCAGCGCCTTCCCTCATTGACACCTAAGCGAGGGAAGGAAGGAGGAAAATAAGAGAGAGAGGAGCAGGTAAAGCTGCGGGGGTCCAGACATCACAGAGGAAAAGGGAAGAGAAAAGATCTTCTGACTGAACGTCCCCCACCCCTGCCATGTTAAGTGTAAGATTCTTCTTTTACCGGTCTTTTAAAAACTCTAGGATGTTTGTATGCCAGCATCCCCTCTATACCAATAACCCTCTGCTGCCTCTCTTTTTGATACCCTGCTTTCCCGGGGTGCTCCACCCCAACAAAAAAGCAATCAAAGTGTGGCAAAGGGAGACAATGGCTACAGTGACGCCAGGAGCCTAACCACATTGGCTCGTGCTGGGGGTCACACCGCAGAGTCTGGACGGCGTTCCCGGCAACAACCCCATGACAGCTCACGTTGACATCTACCAATTTGAAGGCTTCCTTCTAGTTCTGCTCAGAAGGGACACGGGGGCTTGTGTATTTAGCAGGGAGGAGATAACCCTATGGGTCCATTCCTGCACAAAAGCAGCGAAGCCTGGGTTAAGAAGGAAGGTCAGATGTCCTCTCCTTACCTCATCTGAGCACCAGGCACACGCAGGACTCACAGCCAGACACTCCTGGCAGGAGTGGATGCCTCGTGTGGTACAGATGTTGGACACTGCAAAGGAGACAAAGGCGTTAGCAACCGACTTGGCCTGACAGGGTAACTGGCCTGCCCCATCCTTCCCAACTTCCCCAAATGCTCAGATGTATAGCTCTCAGATGCACACAGCAGGTCTGACCATACCATAGACCTTCACCAAACACAGGCTGTTTCGTAAGGAGGAAAGAGAACGAGAAAGGTCAGGAGAAACTCACCGCCACCCTCACTGATGAGGCCCCAGTGATGACAAGCTTTGGAGCAAGATGGACCCACAGTGTCAGATCATAACAGATGGAAAGGCTTTCATTAACAACTGGTTTGACACCCACATTGTGCACAGGAAAATCTGAGGCCCAGAGCAATGCAGTGTGCCCTCTCTCCAATTATTCGTGCGACGGATTCACAGCCACTATGTGGGGATCCCAGGCCCTGATGCACTAACATTAACACACAGCCTAAATATGGTGGGGGGCAGTGGTGGGGGTCACTGCCAGGCAGTGTTCCACTGGCCTTCCAGGACAAAGCAAATCTTCTGAAGCCCTCTCAAGACTCCCAATACATATATCAAGGTGTCAGGGTGTAGAATGGTCCAGGGAGAATGCCAGAAATGTCAGAAAAGGCTGAGTGAGATAAGCTGGAAGAGCAGGAATTGGAGTTGGAAGGCCTGTATTTGAATTATTTTTTAATTTTTAAGTTTTCATATTCAGGGGCACCTGGGTGGCTCAGTCGGCTGAGCATCCGACTTCAGCTCAGGTCGTGATCTCCCACTCTGTGGGTTCGAGCCCTGAATCAGGCTCTGTGCTGACAGCTCAGAGCCTGGAGCCTGCTTTGGATTCTGTGTCTCCCTCTCTCTCCACCCCTCCCGCGCTTGTGCTCTGTCTCTCTCACTCTCCTTCAAAATAAATAAATAAACAAACAAACAAACAAACGTATAAAAAAAGTTTTTATGTATTTATCTTGAAAGAGAGAGAGAGACAGACAGCAGGGGAGGGGCAAAGAGAAAGGGAGAGAGAGAAACCCAAGCAGGGAGAGCCCGATGTCAGAGCTGTCAGAGCAGAGCCCGATGTGGGGCTTGAACCCATGAACCACGAGATCATGACCTGAGCCGAAATCAAGAGTCGGACACTTAACCGACTGAGCAACCCAGGCACCGCTGTATTTGAATTCTGAATGCTCCTTTTACTAGCTGTACCAGGACTAACTGAGCTGCTCAGTTAACCTTTATGAAATGGTAACACCCACCTCACAGGATTTGTGCAAAGAATTCAGGGAGGTGAAGGAGAAGCACTCAGCACATGACAAAAGGCCATTCGAATGTGAACAGTTTTCACATTGTCATGGGACAGAGAAAAGCCTGGGGTGTGGGGAGGGAGGGGGAAGAGCAGAGGCCACCACAGAGATCGAAATAACCCAGAGAAGCCTAGCCAGGAAGCAAACCGCAGGCATTGGCTTGGGCGGAAGCTCTCATCCTCCCTGCTTCCCCTAGTTCAGCCTTTCTGGGCTCAGCCAGGTAAACCTCCTCCCTTCCGCAGTGGTCCCCAGGAAGGCTTTTTCCAATGTAAGGAACATACTGAGGAAGATACATTCCTCTCCATGACCCAGGTCCTTCATCCAATTTCCTAAAGTAGTCCCTTTGCTCCCGGCTGGTAAGACCAGCAAATCTATTTTTAGGGAAATCAGCCTGATCAAAAAAAGATTGTTTTCCCAATGCCCCCAAAACTTCCTATCAAGCTGCAAGTCTCAAGTCTATTTTATTATAACGTGTGTGAACTCCCTTCCAACACCTAGACAAAACATACCCAGAAAATGTGTGTATACACACACATACACACACACACACACACACACACACACACACACACACACAGAATATTGTCAAGAAAAATTATCCATTTTTATCTGTTGTATCCAGTGTTGACAAGTAGACCCACCATACTTAGGGATTATCTGATTTTCTAGGAGTGCATACCTTTGTTTGACTTCTATTGATTAGGACATTTTAGAACTCTATAAAAGTAGAGGTTAACTTGTAGAAAACCAGTAACAATAGAAATGATTCTTGGGGTGCCCGGGTAGCTCAGTCAGTTAAGTGTCTGACTCTTGATTTCAGCTCAGGTCACGATCTCATGGTTTGTGAGTTCAAGCCCCGCACGGGGCACTGCGCTGACAGCATGGAGCCTGCTTAGGATTCTGTCTCCTTCTCTTTCTGCCCCTCCCCTGCTTGCTCTCTGTATCTTTCCCAAAATAAATAAAAATAAACAAACAAAAAGAAATGATTCTTGATAATAACAGTGTATATGGTTCTTATCCAACAGCGATGCAAATGATTTCTGTCTGGTTTTATTGCCTTTAACCAATTTTGAAAATATTAGGTAACTGATTTCAGCGTTCCTTTCAACTACCAACTATAAATCTCCCTTCCCTGAATTTTCTAAAGATTGTTTTAAATTATTTTTAATTAATCTCTCCACCCAACGTGGGGTTTGAACTTACAACCCTGAGATCAATAGTCGCATGTCCTATGCCCTGAGCCAGCCAGGCGCCCCTCCCTTCCCTGAATTTTCTTTTGACTTAACCTGACTCCCTCATTAATTAAGCTGAATAAAATCTTTGGCACATGTGCGTGTTACACTTGTATGGTAACGTACTTTTACCTCTTTAAAAAATTACGTTTTACCGATATCCATCTCAGGGCCTCACCAGGGGGTGGAGGGAGCTAACAGAAGAGGGAAGCGTGCAATCAGTGGACTGCGGTCCTCGTTGAGTCACCACTGCTAACGTGGCCTTGGGAGAGTATGCATCTCCTCTTAGCCTGTTTCTTCACTCGTAACTCCTAACGTTACAATTGTTCATCTATCTATCTTAACAACACTGCCACCCAATAGATTTTAATAAGCCTCTTGAGGCTTGCCCCGTCCAGCCCCATCCAGTCCCATCCAGCCCCGTCCAGCCCCAACCAGCCCCATCCAGCTCCAATCCTTGCTCACAGGAGATGCTCCATAGATATACAGTGGAACACATTGAAAGGCACTGGCCTGGATCAGTTATATTTTGTGTTTTTAAGCAACCGAGCTCACGTCTCCAAATTATGCATTGAGTTCCATTATAAAACATGCAAATGCATTGAAACAGTGCCTGTGACAATTTAAACTTCCACTGTTCTCCTAAAAACACCAGCATCACATGTGGAATCCCGGAAGCCCCAGACTTCCTCAGAGCTCGAGTCTAACTTTCAAAGGCTTTTCCCAAATCCACAGTTCCCCAAGTGGGGTGCCGCTACCAGCCCATGAGGAACCTCTGGGCCCCAGGCTCTGACTTGACTGACACTCTCACCGAGCGAGCGCGAGGACCGTGTCGTGGGAATCACAGCAGTGGCTCCCGGCCTGGCCCTGAGCTACCAAGGCCACCTCTGAGTTGGGGCAGCCCTCAGCCACGCATTGTCTATAATGGAAGGAAGGTAGCCAGGAGCTGCTGGCCTCAGAGGACCTCACAGTTCAGAATCCACGAGGCAACCAGGAGGCCTCCCCTTGCGAGGACTGCCTGGCCATGTCTCAGCTCGTGGTGGCTCTTTCCCTGGCCAGATGTGAGCACACACCCCCCGCCGCCCCCCCCCCCCCACCTTTACTGCCTTACTGGAAGCATAGCTCAAAATGTTTTAGGTCTCTGTCTCCCTCCTCAAAGTTTCCATGGGAATCAGCATCGAGGGGGGTAATTCCAGACATAAATGCCATCGGTTTTCACTGGGGTTGGGGGGAAGAGGCAGGGGGAGACCTCGGGAAGAGTGAGACTAGAGAAGAGGACCATGGGAGGTGTGGGCACCTCCAATTATTTTTGAAAACTCTCCCCAGGCTATCCATTTTTCCACCCATTCACTCTTAAATTAGCATGTATTTGCCTAGGAGCCCTTGACTCTCGTAGCCACAATAGAAAGCCTTGCCAGATGGGAAATAAATAACAGCAGGCCCCCTCCCGGTGAATGGGCAGCCCATGACCCCAGAGGATGAGACAAGCCGCTGGGATCTGTTCTTTAGGAAGTCATGCCCGGGGAGTCATGAGAGCCCGTTCCCCTTTCCTCTCTTAGTGAATCATAGGTTGATTTCATGAGAACCAGTGATTCCCCCCACAATACCCCCCACCAAGACCTACCACCAAAGGCAGGTTCCCCGGATCACCGTGGCTAAAAGTGACTGACTCATCAGAAGTTTCTGCGCCTGGGCCACGCTGATTCAATGAGCTTCAGCTCTGAGACCACCCCTTCCTCCTGAACATGTGGAAGGAGTTTGGGCCTCTGTTTCCAGCCATTCATAAGGCCTGTGTTCTTGCTCAGCCTCAAGGGCCCAGACTCAGCCCTGCCAGAGAAGTGGCAATCTTCATCAGAACTTTGTCGCTGAAAACAATCAGCAACCCCACCACCCATTTCCTCTGATGGTTTAGCCAGAGCAAGCAAACAGGGCCCTGGTCCTCACAGGGTGGCTATAAGGATTAAATGAAACAAGTCCCTGTCAAACTCTGAGCACAGAGGGCTGGCACACAGGAAGCACTCCCTAAAGGCTGCTGCTGCTGCTACAGTGGCTGTCGTTTTTGTCCTTGCTGTTTTCATCCTGAGTCCCAAGCTGTTTGAGGCAGGTGAATGTTTTACTTTCTTCTTACTTTTTCCCTGAAGCCACTCTTCTACACGACACTAGACACACTGCTGAGCATGCCCTGAACAGGGGGGTGGTGGGAGCACAGAGCCAGAAAGCATCAGACTACAGTAAAACGATCAGTTGTCAGATCTAACTTCTAAATGTAGTCAGGAATATTAGTGTTTGAAAATCCAGTCCAGGAGGGATGGCCAAGAGGAGAAGGCCAAGTAGAAAATAGAGAGAGGGGTGCCTGGGTGGCTCAGCCGGTGAAGCGTCCAACTCTTGATTTCAGCTCAGGTCATGATCTCACCGTTCGTGAGATCGAGCCCCACGTCATGCTCTGTGCTGGTGGCTTGGAGCCTGCTTAGGATTCAATCTCTCTCTCTCTCTCTCTCTCTCTCTCTAAGTAAATAAACATTAAAAAAGAAAGAAAAGAAAATATAGACAAGACCGCCAAGAAATTTGCCTGAAAAGCAGTGGAAGGAAAGGCTGTGGTTTGGCACGTCAGCCCAATTCACAAAACCAGAAGAGAGACAAAGGATGGGGAAAATGGGGGAAAAAAGAGGAACTAGGAAGGGAGTTGGAACAAGTGGAAGTCATAATGCGTCAATGAGAGCTATTTTGAGGACACACTGTCCAATGAGCCAGGATGCCAGAATGCAGGAATGGGCCACCCTAGTGAAGCCAGGGTGCTTCAGGAAAGGGCTAAGTCAAAAGGAGAGGTGTTTAGTGGGAAGGGAGGGTGATCCACACTGCATACACCACGGACTGTCTTGCTATCTGCCAGAAAGGAGGTCTGGCCTGGCTCTCCAGCCCTGCCACTGACCTTTGACTAGTCACTTCCCAATTAGGTCCACGGGGACACCGGCTGACTTGGCGGGGCCTGATCTTCCATTGCAGTCACCTGGCTGAGTGAGTCATCCAAGAACAAAACATCTCATGCTAACTGCCATATGGATCCACAAGTTTCTCTAGAGCTTTCTTAGAGCAATCTGCTAAGAAAGTTTATTTTATTTTTGTTCCTTCATTACATGTAGCAGCAGCTCAGTAATCTAAGGAAGGGGAAGGGGAAGGGAAAAGTGAAGTTCAAGGTAACACGCACCTCTGAGCATAAAGCTCCAGGAAGCATCACCCAAAATGGCAGGAAATCCAAATTTCCACGTTTCACCATATCTAAGACTATGGATGTAGGATGTACCATAATTTCAGAGATTTAAAAAAGTGCATCACAGTTCGTTAAATATGGCATGTGACATCAGAAGGCATTTGTGTATAATTTGCCTCTACCAATATTAAAATGTGTTATGGGTTGAATTCTGTGCCCCCAGAAAAATATGCTGACGTCCTAACCCCCAGTGCCTACCACTGTGACCTTATTTGGAAACAAGATCTTTGCAGATATAATCAAGATAAGGTCCTTAGGGGAGGCCTAACCCAGCCTGACTGATATCCTTGCAGGGGAAAAACACCATGTGAAGACAAACATACAGAGAAAATGCCATGTGATGACAGAGGCAGAGATCGGAGTGATCCAACTGGAAGGGAAGGAATGCCAGAGTACCAACAACCACCAGGAGACAGGAAGCATCAGGGAAGGATTCTATCCAGAGTCTCTGAGAAAGCAGGGCCCTGCTGATACCTTGCCTCCAGTTTTCTAGCCTCCAGGGAGACTAGAATAAAGTTCATTGCGTTAAGCCCCACAGTTGTAGCACCCCTAAGAAGATAATACAAAAAGGTTTTGCATTTCTATAGCATATATGACACGATTTCGAGAAACACTGCCCTTAAATACTTTATGTGATTGAGAAAAAAAAAAGCCATTCTGGAATGAAAATTTTGCTATGGCTAATCCATCTATAGATAATAGGAACATGGCCACTTCAGCTTTATACTTTTATACTAATATACATCAGTGGTGTTGGTGTTCATTCATTCATTTACTCAACAACTATTCATGAAGCACCTACCTATGCCTGGCGCTCTCCTAGGCACTGGAGACATATTGTGGAACGAAACAAGCCCCCTAGTCTTGTGGAGCTCAAATTTTAGTGCAAAAACAAAAACAAAAACTTACAACAAAAATGGACAATTTCAACCAGTGGCAAATGCTTTTAAAAAAAACAAAAGGAGAATAAAAGAATAACATCAATGAGGGGAAGAAGTCTCTTCTAGAGAACATGGTCAAGAAAGGCTTCTCTGAACCTGAATAAGCATTTTTCCAGAGACCTACAGATGGCCAACAGACACATGAAAAGGTGCTCAACATCACTCATTATCAAGGAAATGCAAATCAAAACTACAATAAGATATCACCTCACACCTGTCAGAATGGCTAAAATCAAAAAGACAAGAAATAACACGTGTTGATGAGGATGTGGAGAAAAAGGAACCCTCATTCACTGTTGGTAGGAATGTAAGTTGGTGCAGCCACTATGGAAAACAGTAGGGAGGTTCCTCAAAAATTAAGAACAGAAACATCATATGATCCAATAATTCCACTACTGGGTATTTACCCAAAGAAAACAAAAACACTAATTCAAAAAGATACATGCACCCCTATGTTTACTGAAGCATTATCTACAATACCCAACTTTGGAAGCAACTTAAGTGTCCATCAATAGATAAGTGGATAAAGAAGATGTAATACACACACACACACACACACACACACACGCACACACACACACACTAGAATATTGCACAGCCATAAAAAAGGATGAGATCTTGCCATTGGTGATAACATGGATGGACCCAGAGGGTATTATGCTAAGTGAAATAAGTCAGACTGAGAAAGACAAATACTATATGATTCACTTATATGTGGAATCTTGAAAACAAATTAATGAACGAACAAAAAGCAGAATCAGACCTATAAATACAGAGAACAAACAACGTTTGCCAGAGGGAAAAGGGGATAAGTGGATGGGCAAAATGGGTGAAGGGGACTGGGAGATAGAGGCTTCCAGCATTGGGATGAGTAAGTCATGGGAATAGGGAATACAGTCGATGGTATTACAATGGCGTCGCATGGGGACAATGGGCGGCTACACTCGGGAATGTAGCATAATGTATAGAGATGTTGAATCACTACGTTGCACACCTGAAACTAATGTAACATGTATGTCAAGTGTACTCAAATAAAAAAAACAATTAAGAAAAGGGGGAAAAAAGAGAAAAAGAAAGGCCTCTCTGAGTTGACATTTCAAAATGATACGAGTGGGTCATGAGAAGATCTAGGGGACAAGCATTCCAGAAAGAATCCACAAGTGCGAGATGGACTTCAGCCTGTTAAAGAAGTAGCAGGAAGAGAGAGGGAGGAGGAAAGAGGCAGAGAAGTGGCTGGAGAAGCAGTCAGGGACCAAAACGCTAGAAAGCTACAACCATGGTAAGGAGTATGGCTTTCATTCTCCATATGATGGAAAGCCACGAGAGGAATTTGAGCAAACGTGAGTAGAGAAAAGGTCCTCCTGGCCACTGAAAGGAAGGCAGACCTAAGGGGAACAAGATGAAAAGAAACCAGTTAGGAAGCTATTACAATAATTCAGGCAACAGACGGCAGGGATTTGGATCGGGATAGTAATGGTGTTAACAGTGTGGTCAGACCCTAGACATGTTCCAAGGACTTACTGCCGGATGGCATGTGGGGCACGGTAGAAAGACAGGTTTGCTCCCTAGCAAGTGGACCTGCTTGGACAAAGTTCGAATGTTTTCACCACCGGCCATACCCTTTCACTGACTCTTCAGCCAGTAGGCCCTACCCTCGTAAGTAAAGCCAGATCATGCCTGGTTTGCATCTCCAACTGGGTTAATGAGGTAGCCGTGTGCAGAACACTGCAGAAGGCCCCTCCTCGGACCGAGTCCTACCTTCTGTATGGTTGTCATATAACATTAACACCCAGACCCTGAGCAACACCATAGGGCAGCCGTGGTAAAATCAATGATCATTATTATTGCATAACAGTGAACGTGGTGGGGAAAACAAGCAGAACTGTAGGCAGGGGATCTCAGGTCCAAAGCCACTTCTTTGCCATTCGGCCGGCTAGGTAGCCTCCAGCAGGCCCATTCGTCTCCCTGGGGCTCCGACAACAGTGACTCTTGTAGTCTCTACTCAAGGACTCGTAATTGCTCATTGGTATTTAAAGGGCCTGATGCAGCCACATCGGCCAAACACGGGAGACCCCAAATGGCTGCTTCCTTTCCCCATGCTCCCAAATATGGACATAGTACTTATCTCAGGCGTTGTTTGGATTAAATGAGATAATTTATGTGGAAGAACCACCTGTGGTGGATGCTCAGTAAATGTTGGCTTCCTTCCTCCTCACCTTCCCTCTAACTGCTTCCTGCGTTAGGAATGCCATCCCCACCGCTGCCCCAGCCCTGCCCCAGGGTCAGACTCACAGGACCCTCTGCCTCTAAAAGGATATGCTGAAGAAATCGCTGGCCTGGAGACAAGAGCCCCCAGGGCTAGAGCCTACCAATGCCACTAAACGAGCTGTATGACCTTGGGAGGGTCCCTTCAACGCTCAGGGTCTCCCTTTCTCCTTCTCTGTAAAGCAAACAGTGTTGGGTTAGAAGATCTTCAAGGTTCCGCCAGTCCTGGACGTCTATATTCCAGCCAGAAAGCATCACGAGTGACTCCCAGTCTAGGAGGCCTAGCATCCCTGGGCCCAAGACCACTCACACAATGCACAAACGCCCATTTCTTCTTAACAGCTTGACAGACATTTGATTCAAATGCTGCATCTCAAGCTCTGGAAAATGTTATCAGCACAGGCCCCACCTCCCAAGTGACACACTCAGCACAGAGAAGAAGCGAGCTGGTACCAAGCTCTGTTTGAGGCCCAGCCCAGCGGTGCCCTGTTGGTGACCTCCTTGGCATGCAGCTGTCCAGTTCTGCTACTCCTCCTCCTCCTCCAGCTCACGTCTGGTGGGTACGGACAGCAGGCAATGGTCCTCACGGTCCCCACCCCCTCCCCTCCCCACCCTGTCTTGGTAGGAAGGCAAATTACTCCCACCGTTTTGGAAAACAACTCAGCAAAACCTATTACAATTTAGATGTAAAACATTCATGTCCTTTGACCCAGCAGCTTCGGTTCAAGAAATTGAACCTGCAGAAACACTTGAACAAAGGTGCAGACAATGAACAAGGAGACTCCCTGCCGCTTTATTTGTAGTAGCAAATACATGGGAATGATCCCAAAGTCCGCCAGCAGGGAATCCATTAAGTAAATTCTGCTACATCCATATAACAGTATGCCTTCTGGCAAGAATTATATCTCTTAGGATAAATAATGGAAAGATATAAACTGACATAAAACATGCTTCGAGGGGCGCCTGGGTGGCTCAGTCGGTTAAGCGTCTTGACTTCGGCTCATGTCACGATCTCACAGTTCACGAGTTCGAGCGCCGGGTCGGTCTCTGTGCCGACAGCTCAGAGCCTGGAGCCTGCTTCGGATTCTACGCCTCCCTCTCTCTCTGCCCCTGCACAGCTTGTACTGTCTCTCTCTCAAAACAGGTTTTAAAATTTTTTTAAAAGAAATAACAATAAGAATAAATAACTGCATATGGTGACACACATGGGGGAAAAAAACTGGAGTAACTATTAACAGTGGGTATCTTTAAGGACAAGACTACAAAGGACTTGGTACTTTGCATTATCCTACTTCTGCACTGCTTCAACTTTTTTTTTTTTTTTTTTACAAGCGGAATTACTTTTATAAGCTAAAAAAAAAAAAAATTAGAGCTAATTCTGAATGTCCTCAGTCCTGTCTCATTTTGTACACTGGCATTCACCTACATGTAGGCTCCCCAGAGCATGCCAGGCTTCCGACAAGCCGGGACATCTGCAGCATCAGCACCCGTTAGCCTCTTTGAATCTGAAATCCAGCGGGAACTCAGGAATAGACTTTGGCCCACTCCCTTCAGGAACCGCCCGGGAGAGAGCAGGGTATGGTCTGTTCTCAATATGTAGCAGTCCCAGATCGCTCATCAGTCTCAATATGTAGCCACGTTCCCCTCATCTCAGAGAGGTGGTCACACCCGCCCTCCCGCAGCTCCAGCAGAGGTTTAACCTGGAGGAGCTTACCTCGTGTAGTGGCTAAAGCAAGGGTTTGAAACCACGGGTGGATCTCACAGGCCCGGGGTTTCTCGACCCAGGAATCCCATTTAGCACAGAGATTTAGGTTAACTACGGGGACTTTTTTTTTTTTTTTTAATTTTTTTTTTTCAACGTTTTTAATTTATTTTTGGGACAGAGAGAGACAGAGCATGAACGGGGGAGGGGCAGAGAGAGAGGGAGACACAGAATCGGAAACAGGCTCCAGGCTCCGAGCCATCAGCCCAGAGCCTGACGCGGGGCTCGAACTCACAGACCGCGAGATCATGACCTGGCTGAAGTCGGACGCTTAACCGACTGCGCCACCCAGGCGCCCCATAACTACGGGGACTTCTTAAAGTGGCTACTGAATGTGCCTTTTGCCAAACCTCTGGAGCTCTCTTCTGGTGCGAAATTTTTCAAGCCTGTTTTTAACTGTAGATCTCCCCCTTCCCTGCCCCCCACCCCCCACAAAGAAATCTTTACATGGAGTTCCATGATATGAATTAGTTAAAGGAAAAGCTTCTCCAGTTGAAGGTGAGGAGGGGCAGGTGTGAACCAAAGTCTCTCCCTCCATCTCCTTCCATTTTGCAGCCCCTGAGACACCAAGAGCCCGACCAGGTTCAGGGGGAAGATGGCTTGTGCAAAGTCACCCAGCAAACGGATGAAAAAGCTTGCACAGCTGGGAATCGAATATAGGTTTCTCAGTTTCCGACCCGCAGATCTTTTCACAATGACTTTTTTTTTTTTTTTTCTGCATGAAAGGAGGTGTTTTTTGTAAGCTTAAAAAAAGAAATAGCACAAGTTTAGGTAGAGGCATAGGAACACACATGAGAATTATTATATATACATGGAGGAAAATCTGAATCGAGCACACCACCTGGGGGCACTGGGGCGGATCAGTCGGTTAAGCGTCTGACTCTTGATTTCTGCTCAGGTCATGATCTCACACAGTTCATGAATCCGAGCCCTGCATTGGGGCTGTGTGCTGACCCTGCAGAGCCTGCCTGAGATTCTCTCTCTCCCTCTCTCTCTCTCTCTCGCCCTCTCTCTGTCCCTTCCCCCAGTTGTGATCGAGCACGCGTGCTCTATCTCAAAATAAATAAACATTAAAAAAAATAGAACACACCATCTATTTAATATTGAACGTTATGGGAGAACAGAATTAAAGGGAAACTAGCCATTTTACTCTCCAATGTTTGACTTTCTTAAAATGAGCACATATCACCTCATTCTCTCCTTGAATGTCTGAATGTCTTCACCAATTGAGCTAAGAAATGCTGGGTAGGGGGGGCGGGGAAGGAGACTAGTCTTTTTGTGGGAATATGACTAAAAACCAGAAGGAAGACTTATTATTTTCAGATATGCTATCAAAAATTTTAATTAAACATTTTTAAAAAATTTTGAAATTTTTTTTTAATTTATTTTTAAGAAAGAAAAAGTGTGAATGGGGGAGGGGCAGAGAGAGAGAGAGGGAGACACAGAATCCGAAGCAGGCTCCAGGCTGTGAGCTGCCAGCACAGAGCCCAACGCAGGGCTCCAACCCACGAACCACAAGATCATGACCTGAGGTGAAGACCAACGCTTAACCAATTGAGCCACTCAGGTGCCCCCCACCCCCACAAAAAAATTTTAAAAGGTAGAATAGCTCCAGGTTTACTTAACAAGGATTGTGATGTACCATATTTGGCCACAAAATACGCATTCCTTTCCAGACTAATAATAAAAGTGCTGGTTGCTGCAAAGTCCTCTCCAATATCCTGAAGAGATCACTACTTAGCACTGGGGAAATCAAATGGGTTATACATGGCTCAAAGGCATTGATCCCGTTAGAAAATTTAGAAATGGAAAGTTGCATCTGGGTTTCATTCACATGGTCCCCTGCTTTCTTTTCTTTTTTAATTTTTTTAATGTTTTTATTTATTTTTGAGACAGAGACAGAGTCCGACGCAGTCTCCAGGCTCTGAGCTGTCAGCACAGAGCCTGATGCAGGGCTCGAACTCATGGACTGTGAGATCATGACCTGAGCTGAAGTCGGACGCTTCACAGACTGAGCCACCCAGGAACCCCATCAGGGTAACCGCCTCAGCACCTGAGGAAGATGAAGTAGACCTAGATAACCCCTGGGCTTTCTGGGGTTCTCCACAACATGGATGAATCTCAGATGTGTCACGCTATGTGAAAGAAGGCAGACTTAATGGGCTATGACTTCATTTATATGACGTTCCATTAAAGGTAGGACTGTAAGGACGGGAAACAGATCAGAGGTTGCCAGGAACTAAAGGTGGGGATAGGGTACTGATGACAAAGGAGTTCAAGGGAACCTTTTGGGATGATGGAAATATTCTGTATCTTGATCATGGTGATGGATACTTGATTAAACGTGTGTCACAATTCAAAAAACCATATACCTAAAAAGGATGGATTTTATTGCATGTAAATTACCCTTCAGTAAACCTCACTTTAAAAAGAGTGTTCCTGGAGGGGCATCTGGGTGGCTCAGTCAGTTAAGTGTCTGACTCTTAATATTGGCAGGTTACCATCCCAAGGTTATGGGATGGAGCCCCCAGCCAAGCCCCACATTGGGCTCTGTACTGAGCGTGGAGCTTGCTTAAGACTTTCTCTCTCTCTCTCTCTCTCTCTCTCTGCCCCTTCCCTACCTCCTGCCCCCCCTCCTGCTTGTATGTGCACACTCTCTCTCTAAAAAATAAATAAATAATAAAAAGAGTGTTCCCGGAGACACTATGTACATGGGGGAAAAAGGCAGATTTTACACATTTCTTTTGCTGGATAGTTTCACGTTGCAATAAACAGCAGCAGCTTACACAGGAATAGACAGTATCATTCTCCCACTCCCACCTGCATTGGCACTCAGGAACCGAGTTCCTTCAAACACAATGATCTTCCCATCTAGGAACGGGCAGAGCTCAGGGGCAAGGAGGCGAGGCGATGGGGTGAAGTAGCAGGCCAGCTCTGTGGGCAGCAGAGGGGGCTGGCTCAGGCCAAGTGGTTTATCCCTGAAGCTGCTCAGTCACTCCCCCAGTTAATTATCTGCCTGCTGATTCATGAGTTGTGGTTCCTGTGGGCATGCTTCTTGGCTATTTCTGCCAACAGAGGCAGAAGGATTCGCAGGGCTGGGAGGGGATGATAACCAGAGATCCTGAGTGTGGTGGGGAGTTACAGAGGAAGAATTTCTATTAGGAAATTCCAGAGTCATATCCATTTTCCCCCTTCTCACTGTCGCCTCCTTACCCCATCTTATGCTGTCCCCAGGAGATCTCTACCACTCACACGGTTTTGAGGGAGGTAAAGGAGAAAGCTTCCCTCCTGAGTGTCTCCTCCCAGGAGAGAGGGGAAAAAAGCAGACAATCCACAGAGGGTCCCCTGAGAACAGAGGTCTAAGGCACCATAGTGCAGAGATCCAAATGCCCAAAGAATTCATGGTCTCAGCTGTATTCTAAAAATCTCCAGAATGCCCAGATGGAACACTGGAGGCTCCTCTGTGAATCAGTGCAGATATTCAAATACTGGGTTTCTTGCAATGAGGCACATCACCTCCAGATGCCTTTTGCTAGCCTTCCCTAGGTATTTATTTTGGCTGCCAGGGTGCCAGTCACTGGGCCTACAGCACTGAACAAAACAGACATGTCCTTCTCCTCACAGCACCTGAAATCTTGTGAATGTCTTTCACTTTCCTCTTTTCCCAGAGACAGAACTTAAGGTTTTCTAGTATATAAAGCAAATGATGGGCCTCTTTTCTCCTTGGTCTCTTCTGTGGCTTCTTGCTGGGTGAGAGTGGCTGAGATATGCCACACCACCAATGGCGGAATGTCACAAGGGTATGGAATAAGGGACTCCATTGGTCTCACTCTGGGAGCCTGGGTTGCATGCCTGCATGAAGCAGTAATAGTTCTTGTCTCCAACACATGGTAGGTACCATGGATAGGAATAATGGCAATAGTAAACACCATTTGGGGTGCCTGAGTGGCTCAGTCGGTTGCACGTTTGACCCTTGATTCGGCTCAGGTCATAATCCCAGGGTCATGGGATCGAGCCCCACATCCAGACCCGTGTAGGGCTCTGTGCTGATTCTCTCTCTCCCTCTGCCCGATCCCCTACTCACATTCTCTCTCTCTAAAATAATAACTGATAATAATAATAAAATAGTAAATGCCATTTGTTGAATGCTTATTTTGTGCCTTTATCTCATTTAATTGGCATAATCATCGAAGTACTGTTTTCTCCACTTTACAGATGAGGAAACTGAGATTCCCAAGAGATGAAGTAACTTGCCCAAGGTCACACAGCCAATAAGAGGCAAAATCAAGAATTAAACACGCATCTGGCTGGTTTTAAACCATAGCTGTCCCTTTCCCCAGCCAACAAGCCTTCCTGCCATGTCTCTCCAGGCCCTGAAGGTTCCTGCAGAAGCTTCATCTGGAGAGTTTCCAGGATATAAACTCAGAAGAAGAAATTAGCACTTCAGCTCAGAACTAATCAACTTAGATGGTGACAGCAAACAAAACTAGTTATCCCTCAGGTCTCAGGTTAGAATAAAGACTTAAACTCGGGAAGCCACAAAACCCAATACCTCTTGGGTGAAGCCAGAAAGATCATCTTTGCATGTAAATTCCAAATTTCAATTCTACCCTCAAACGACCTCGCTTCTCCCCATACCAGACTCTCCTATTCTGGGACAGCCTCTCTGTGCCACCACCCAGCTCTTTCTGTGTGTCCCTTCAACACTGTGTGGACCAACAACCCTCTTCCGCTCTCATCCTAACCTCCTGCTTCCCCAGGAATCTGACAACACCTGCAACCCAGCAGCGGGGGATTCAACCCTGGGGTAGGGGATTTAAACGTAATTGAAATTGCTTTTACCAGGAGTCTATTATTTTGGAGGTCTGACTCTAGAGAGCAAGCTCTTAAATACTTCTCCACCCTGGCTCTCAGAAGGAGTCTGGGGCTGGCTCAGCACAACCCATCACAACAGCTGGAATGATCCCAATCAACGACGAATCTGTGAACAGATCTCCCAAAGGATATTTAATGCAAACTTAAGTATGTCAATGTGGTGGTATCCTATATGGATCATTACAACTCTGTAAACCAGATCTACAAAAAAGACCAGGAGGGAGGGGTGGAGGAAGAGACACCAAAATGACAGGTACACTCCTCATCTTCACTAATACTGGCACCTGCACGATGCTAGGCTCTACCTTAGGTTACTTTATTTCCTTCTAAGACTATAAGAATATAATGATTAGACTCAGAAATCATTCAGAAATTCAGAAAGCTGTAGACGTAAAAAGAAAATGTTTTAAGTTCACGGAAGCAGGCAGCCCCACTGCCCTCGTCGACACCAGGCAGCATCTGAACCGCGGCTCTAACACCTCCCAGGACACAAGGCTGGAGATGCGTATTTCTGTCCTATGGTCACCAGGCTGCTCACTGTAGGCTGAAGACATCAGTTGACATGTTTGAGCATCTATCGCATGGGAAGCTTCGGTAAAAACAGCTTAGTCCCCTATAAATGATCTGTAACTCCCCCATCATATCATTCATACAGATTGTGGGGATGGTTTCCTGGGTGTACATTTATCTACAAACTCATCAAGTCATATACATTAAATATATACAGCTTTTTGTATGTCAACCATACACTAAAGTGTTTTTTTTTAATATTGTTGCCTTGTCCTGTATAATCTTTTATACACACACACACACACACACACACACACACACACACACAAGATCTTGAAGGCAGTCATCAAAGTATTTCTGAAGAGCTATCTTTGATATGGACTTATCTCTTTTAAATACCTCCTGCAGGATTTAAATGGTGTTACAAGGAGTACTACTGGTTTCATTAAGAGTACATATATGTACACATGGGTGTCCTCTGCAGAGGAACGCCCTAGCGGACCAGGAGCCAGAGTTCTCCCTGGCAAGGTCACTAGGGCTCCGGAAGGACCACGGGCAGCATCCCTAGACTGTAATCTCTGCCCCTCCACCCGCTCCCCAGGCCCAATGAGGCCGAATCGAATGCTAACTGCCTTGGCATGGTGTGTGCAACAGCAGGAGAGACAAAGCCAGGGATCGAAGCCAGTAACAGGGACCCGTGGTGTGGCTCCTCGCATATACTGGAGGGCGATCCCGGAAGCGGAGGCACTGCTGTAACCCAGGACCCAGGAGGAGGGTGGGAGCCAGAGCCCTCACCCTCCTCCGAACCGCTCCTGCCGGGAGCCACCAAGGAAAAAGAAGAAAAGAAAACTTGGGAGAAAGTGTAACCCAAGGAGAGAGAGGAATGTGCAGGAGCGGGCACACCCGCGCGCGCACACACTCTCATCCCGAGCAGCTACAACCACATCCCTCGACAGCGCGCGGGAACAGCCCCGGGAAGCCGCAGCTCGCCGCGCCCACCCGAGCCAGCCGGCCTCCGCACGCCCCAGACCACCTGCGATGCGCGCCGCCCCGAAGGTGCGCCCGCCACCCCCCGCGCGCGCGCGCGCCGAGGCTGCCGGGGGCAGGCGCCCGACTCCCCTAAGGGCTCCGGCGTCCTGGAGGACCCGCCCCTAGGTGGCCTCTGAGCCCTGCTACCGCGGGGTCGGGAAGCTCCCCGGCTGCGGGCTCCGGCGGCCCAGCCTGGCCCCGCGCACTCGGAGCGCAGACGCGTGGGGGCGGCCCGCGGGTTTCCCGGCTCCGAGTCCGCAGACACCGCGGCGGCAGGATGCGCGGCGCGGATCTCCGGGGAGCCGCGTCCCCGCAGCGCGGGAGCCTCACCCACCTCCGACACCGACGCCCGCCAGCGCCCCCAGCACCAGCACGGCGGCCCAGAGCGGCCGCGCTCGCATCTCGTCCGCCGCCGCCGCCGCCGCCGCGCCCGCCCCACAGCGAGTAGCGGCGCCCGCGGCTACTTTTCCCGCAGCGGGAGGGGAGGGGAGGGGAGCGGACGCGGTGGGTGGGACAAACGGGGCGGGCCGCCGACTCGCGCTTCCTCCCCTCCCGCTCTTTCCTGGACCCTGCGCCGGCAAGGGGGTGGTGGGAAACCTCGGCTCCTCTCCCCCTGCCTGGCCGGGACCCGCCTCGAGAGGCGAGGCTGGGACCGGAGCGGGGTCGTGGGCACGTTCTCCGCAGACATCCTGGTCCCGGGGTCCGCGTCCGGATCCCGGGTATGCTTAGAAAAGCCAGGAGCCTGTGGCCCGTCTCCTGACCCAGTCTCACCTCCTGAGGGCTTTCTCTTTCACCTGAACTCCCAGGCACTTTCCCTCTGTACCTTGAGTTTCATTCATGCACACTTTAATTTGTTTATTTGACAACCTTTTGAATGTTTACTCTATGCCAAGCACCGGTCTAGTCCTTCGTTATTCACTGTTTTTCCCCCTTTGGGTTACTTTGGTTTTCCAGAAAGCCTCTTGACAAGACCGCATCTCAAGCTTGTGTAAGCAATGATGTCCATAAAGGGCCTCTCTCTACAAATACTTGGCTTGCGTATGGAAAGTGATCAACAACGTAGGGCCAATACACTTCCTGCAAACGCAAACTCACAGGCTTTGCAGCTTTATCGTATTTTCCTCCAAGGTTTCCTTCCCACTCCCTGCCTGCCCCCCCCCCCCCCCCCCCCCCCCCCCCCCCGCCAATCCCTCCCCTGGGTCTCTGGGTCTTTCCCAAGACCAGAAATCAGCCGGCTCAGAGGGGCAAAACGCCGCGGATGTGAGCAGCAGACCGCCAGGGGCTGGGGCTGGTGCTCCTGACGCAATGGGTAGCTCTAATGACATAAAAACCAAACCTGATGCATCAAAGAGGATATGGAAGTCTCTCCAGCTCCTGGGCTCCCCTAAGGGCTTTCAACCTGCCCCTGGGCTTCCCTAAGCCCTCTCGAGACACGCAAGATACCTGAAACCTGGCCCTGACTCAGCTTTCCAGCCTCATCTCCCACCCTAAGCCCAGGAAATTAACTTGGCATTCTCAGACACTCCATGGCTTTCCATCTGACTGACCTTCCTGAATCTTCCACCTGGAAAATTACACTTCTCTTTCAAAATATCCCCGATGTAATCTCTTCCAGGTAGGCTTGTCTGGGCCCGTTCCTCCAGCCCCACCCTCTGCAGAGGTGGGCACTTCCTCCTCAGACCTCCTAAACATTAGGATACAGCAAAAGAGCAGCACCCATCAGCAGAAATGTCACTAGCAAGTTGAAGGGGACAGAGGAGGAGCCAGCCCACAAAGGGTAGCTGGGCTTCCTGACCCGGGGTTTGAGACACCAGCTGCACATGCCTCTCTCAGCTGGGGAAGAGTCTCTAAACCATGTTCACAGTGCTGTCCTTGCCCTGGCACAAAATCCAGATCACACGGCCTGGTCACATGTCTGCCCACGTATTTACTTATTTGCTCAATTCCCACAATTATAACCAATCTCCCAATCACCCAGGTGTCTCCTCAGCCTAGCTCTGTTGGCACCAGAGGTTCAACAAACCTGCTGTCCCACTCCCCAGCCCCTTCAGCCTGAAAAACTTCCTTTAACAAACCTTGCAGTGAAGGTCTCCTGGCAACAAATATGCTCAATATTCATTCGTTTCCTGCTCGTTTGCAATATTTCTTAGATCTACATTTCTATGTTGACAGCGGTAGGGGAAGTGGTTTTCTTGTACTTTAAAGATGTCGTTCCACTGTTTTCTGGCCTCCACTGTTTCTTATGAGCAGTCAGCCACCCCTAACATTGTGGTTCCCCTGTCTTTTCCCTCTGGTTTTGGTTTTTGTTTATTTGTTTTGAAATCATTTACAGAAAAATTACAAAATACTAAAGACTTCTCTCCAATCCTTCACCCGGTTTCCTCTAATGTCCACATCTTATTACCAAGTCCTAATTATCAGACGCAGGAAATTAACATAGACACAATAGTATTAACGAATCGAGATACAGTATTTGGATTTTGCCAATCTTCCCACTAAGGTCCTTTTTCCAGTCCAGGATCCAACGTGACATCTTCTCAGCCTATTTCTTTCCTCACCTTGACACTTTTGTGTCAATTGTTAGGCCAGTTATTTTACAGTATGTTTCCCGGTTTGGGATGGTCTGATGTTTTCTCATGATTGTATTGAGGGATTCTAGACAGAATACCACAGTAATGATGTACTCGTGGACACGTCATATCAGGTGGTACCTGATGACAGTATGTCTTGTTACTTACAATGTTAACCTCGGTCATTGGTTAACCTCGGTCAATGTTAACCACAATGTTAACCTCGGTCACATGGTTCAGGTGGTGTGTGCCAGACTTCTTCACCATAAAGTTACTGCTTTCCTTTTTGTAATTAATAAATGTTTTATGGAAAGACACTTCAATTCTATACAAATATGTTTTTGTTCATACTTTCAATAATTTTAGCACCTGTTAATGGTTCTTGACTGCTATCGGTCCCGTGGTGTTTGATTAAGAGTGATCTCTACTTCCTTTTTTTCCTTTCACTGCTAGCAATTGGAGTTCCACAATAAGGAAGAGTTGCCCCTTTTCTCTTATTTTAAAATTTCAATTATTGGGACGCCTGGGTGCTTCAGTCAGTCAAACGACCGACTTCGGCTCAGGTCATGATCTCACAGTTTGTGAGTTCGAGCTCCGCATTGGGCTTTGTGCTGACAGCTCAGAGCCTAAAGCCTGCTTTGGATTCTGTGTCTCTGTCTCTCTCTGCCCCTCTCCCACTCATGCTCTCTCTCTCTCTCAAAAATAAAGATGTTAAAAACATTTTAATAAATAAAATAAAATTTCAGTTATTTACTTATATCAGTATGAATTCGTGGATATTTATTTTATTCCACAAGTCATAATGCAGGGCCATCATTATTTTGTTGCTCAAACTGTCTCAGGATGGTCTCCAGTTGCTTTTAAGTTTTCTCTTTATCTTTGCTTTTTTTACCAGCTTGACTATAAGGCGAATAGGTGTTGTTTTCTTGGTATTTATCCTGCTTTGGGCTGATGAGTCTTTTGAATATGTAAGTGGCTTATTTTTCACCAAATATAGGAACTTTCTTAAAAATATTTTTTTTATTTTGAGAGAGAGAGACACAGAGCGTGTGCATGGGGGAGAAGGGTGGAGGGAGAGGGAGAGAGAATCCTAAGCAGGCTCCACTCTGTCAGCGCAGAGCCCGATGCAGGGCTCAATCTCACCAACCATGAGGTCATGACCTGAGCCAAAATTGAGAGTCTGATGCTTAACCAACTGAGCCACCCAGGCACTCCAATCACCAAATATAGGAACTTTTAAGCTATTATTTCTTCAAATATTTTTTCTGCTCATTCTCTCTCCTTACCTTCTGAAATTCCAATTACACATATTTTAGATGTCATCTAAATATTTATAATTATTTATATAATTATAAATATTTAGATATTATCCCACAGACTACTGAGGCACTATTCTTTTTTTTTTAATCCCTTTTTCCTTTTTGTTTTTCAGATTAGACTATTGATCTCTCTTTAAGTCTCTCAATTCTATATTTTGCAGTCTCTAATATGCCGCTAAGCCTATCCAGGGAATTTTTCAGACATTGTGTTTTTAAGTTCGAATAATTTCCCTTCACTTCTCTTTCATAGTTTCAGTTTCTCTGCTGAGATTCACCATATCTTCAGTTATTATATCTATGTTTCCTTTTATGTCCTTAAGCATGTTTATAATCCTTTAAAAATGCCTGTCTGCTCATTCTGACTCCTCTCAGGGACTGTTCTACTTGATTGCTTTTTTTAAAAACTGTGGGTCCCAATTTCCTGCTTCTTCAAATATATAGTAATATTAGACTGCATACTACACATTGTAGATGATTCATTTTAGAGTTTATGTGATCTTCCCTTGAAGAGCGTTGAGTGTCGTCCTATTAGGCATTTAAATTACTGGCAAATAATCTTGACGCAGTCAAGCTTGGTTTTATTCGTTTACAAGACTAGTCTTTTATATATATTTTTAATTTTGAGTCGTTTTTATTTTTGACTATAGAACACGGTCCTTACTCCTAAAGCGTGTAGACCTCCTGTATCATCTAGGGACCCAAGTTGTTCAGTGAGGTCTCTGCACTCCGACTGAGCTGAAACTCCAACGTCTCTAGGCGATGTGCAACTTCTGTTCAGCTCCCAGCTGCCTTCTGCTAAGACTTCCAGAACCTCACCGTGTACATGTGCTGCTTCTCCCTCATCCAAAGACCCCGGAGGACACCCATGCAGACTTCTGGGGGCGCCTCTCCAGTCAGCCACTTCCACTCTAAGAACCTTCCCCACAGATGACAGACCCCTCAGCAGCCTCCAGCTCTAAGCTGTGCTCTTGGGTGAGACCGCCATGCACTTCTTAGGTTCACTTCCTCGCAATGCCATCCAGACAGTCCCCCCAAGCAGAAAGTGGGGCAGCCGTAGGGCTCACCGCACGTGTTTCCCTTCCCTCGGTGGTTTTAGTTCGGCGTCCAAAGCAGCTCCTCAAACATTTTGTCTAAATGTATTGTTTAACATGGGAGAGAGAGCCCCATACCACTTTGTCAGAGTCAGAAGCAGAAGTTCTGCGATTATGAGTTTTTTCACGCTCACCTCTCCATCGCTGCTGAACAATGAGCTCCTGGAGAGCGGGAACTGTAGTTCGTTATCTTTACATCGCCCAGTAGGACCTCAGCATGTAAGAGAATCTCTTCTATTTTTTTTTTCTTACTTTCTTAGCAACTAATTTTAACTACTAATTACTTTCTACTAATTTCTTAACTAATTTTCATAAAATATTGGGGCGCCTGGGGGGCTCAGTCGGTTAAGCGCCCGACTTCGGCTCAGGTCATGATCTTGTGGTCCATGAGTTCCAGCCCCGCGTCGAGCTCTGTGCTGACAGCTCAGAACCTGGAGCCTGTTTCGGATTCTGTGTCCCCCCCCGCCCCACCTTCTCTCTCCACCCCTCCCCTGCTCGTGCTCTGTCTCTTAAAAATAAACAAATGTTAAAAATTTTAATTAAATAAATAAATAATGAAATAAAATATTAATTGAGCAACAATGGTGGACACAGAGCGTCCATTCTGCGGTCTTCTTGAGAGTCTGTGGATGGAGGGGAGGGGTGTTGAAGGCATGACATGTAGATCTTCTCCAAGACTTTTGCCCCTTTAAGAGGCAAAAATCATGTTATCTGGCCCCTTGCCTGACCATAGCTGAGCTGACACCAAACTAGGGATCCTTTACCTGTGCTCTCACCAGTTATCTGCCCCACTGGGGAAGCCCCACCCCTGTTCAGATCTTCATTGGAGGAACCAGGTTTTGGCCATTTCCTAGACCTCTTGCCTTAAAAGTCATGCTTGCCTTAAAAGTCATACTAGTTACGTGATCTTGAAAAAGTCCAAATCTTCTCTATAGTCATTTCCTGTATCTGTAAAAAATAACCCATCTGGTCCCTGCCCTTTTCCTTACCACCAATCCCACTCTAACTCTAACCCCCGCCCTTCAACACACACACATCGTTAGGAGGTTCTATGAGACCATGGATGTGAAAGCCCTTTGGACTCTGAAAAGCACAGAGGAATATGTAATTATTATTGTTACTATTTGTGGAAAGACTGTAGATCTCTCAATGCAAATCCATTCCTGTAGTTAAGGAGACAAAGTGTGGAGTGGCAAATTGGCTCAGAATCTTCTCCTCCTACACATTTGGCAGAGGTCCTTCTGTCCATTGAGAAAAGGCTGACCTAGCTGTTCCTTTGGCCTGAAGGAAAATGGACTTTTTAGAGTCCAAAATGACTAAAACTGGTATAGCTTGGAATGTCTAGACTCCGGGGAGCTCTCTGAGAAAGTACTCCTAGATTTTATCAGGATAGTTGGGGAGAGAGGAGCTCAGCCTTGGCATTTTACATTCATTCCCTAGCACATATCAAGTACCTGCTATGTTCCAGGTCCTTCTCGAGATACAGTAGCAAAGAACACCAGGGGCCCGCCCTCCTGGGGCTTGAGCCCAGTTGGGCCCAAGACAATCAACTTCTGTCTTGGGGTGCATCCTCTCATGAACCAGGACTATCTCTGCTGAGAAAAAAAAAAGTGAGAGCCGAGGACTTTGCATCCCAGCTCAGCATACAAGGTACCACCTGGCCAAGACTCAAGGATTCAGGCTCTATGCCCATAGAAGGCATAGCGTAACTGCTTACACTCCATCTGAAACCAATTCAGGCCCTTTCCCCAACCAACCCTGAAGCCAGGGTAACACCATGTTCTGATAACAGAGCTGCTGCTTGGCTTCTGGCACCCAATTCCTGTTTTGTGTCTTTCTAAATCCCCAGTCATTGAGTCTCTGCTCCAGTGAATACAAGCTTGCAGCTGGGCTCCAGACACATGTCTTAGCCCTTTCAGGCTCTCCTTACTCCCCCTCTTTTTTTTTTTTTTAATTTTTTTTTTTAATGTTTATTTTATTTTTGAGACAGAGAGAAACAGAGCATGAACAGGGAAGGGTCAGAGAGAGAGGAAGACACAGAATCGGAAGCAGGCTCCAGGCTCTGAGCTCTCAGCACAGAGCCCGACGCGGGGCTTGAACTCACGGACTGCGAGATCATGACCTGAGCCGAAGTCGGTCGCTCAACCGACTGAGCCACTCAGGCGCCCCTCCTTACTCCCCCTCTTAAGAGAGAGTAATGTCAGGATTGAACTCACCATAGTCCGGTGGCCAGGATTCAAAAACTAGCTCTGCCATTTGTTAGTAACCTGGGGCAAGTTACTTAACTTCACTCGGCCTCAGTTTCCTCATCTGCAAGATGGGAGTTAGATGGGAAAAAAATTAACGTAAGACAGCACAGTCACTGGCATGTAGTAAGTAGTCAATAAATGTGAGTTAGCTTTTCCACCTTAGGATCAACTCATCTCTGCTGGATTCCTAGTCAAAATCCCCAGATTCTGCCTAGAAGTCAAGACACCCATCTGCTTCTTCATTGCTCCTATCGCTAGACCCCTGGGCAATGTTGGCCCAGTTAAGGTGGGAGGACATTATAGGCTATGGGTGAGGCTGTTGCTGGTCAAACTGAGCATCCTCTGACAGCTCCTAGGTCAGATTCCCTGCCCCTGTACCGATCCATGGGTGATCTTTGGCACATATACAATAGTACATTGCATATATACCCTCCTCTTTTTGTATACCTCCTTCTTTACAAATATTGATCATCTTCCTTAATCCTCATAATAACCGCATAATAACTTTTAACAGAGGCAGAAAGTAAGGCTTGGAGGGATAAAGAGGCAATTAGTAGCAGTAGTAGTCAAGGCACCCGGGTGGAAGGTAGTAAAGCTAGAACGAAGAACAGGTTGATCTGGGGTGCCTGGGTGGCTCAGTCGGTGGAGCATCTGACTTTGGCTCAGGTCATGATCTCACAGTTTGTGAGTTTGAGCCCCGAACTGGGCTCTGTGCTGACAGCTCAGAGCCTGGAGCCTGCTTTGAATCCTGTATCTCTCTCTCTTTCTGCCCCTCTCCCACTCATGCTCTGTCCTCTCTCTCTCTCTTTCTCTCTCTCTCTCTCTCTCTCAAAAATAAATGAACATTACAAAAAAAAAAAAAACAAAAAACCGGTTGACCTGATTCTACAACCCATTGTCTCCCTCACACTAAGTGTGGGTACAGGATGGCAGACACCCCCAAATGTTTCAGGTGGGCATTGCCATGTTAATGGGAGAAATTCCTATTGGAATACAACATTCTCGCGCTGCCCACTTCTGAGATAAAACTGGGAAGTCTACAAAGAAACAGTTACCCGTAGGGTCTCTGCAGTCCAGATCAAGCCCAGGAAGTCTACGCAAGGGAATTATGGCCCATGGAGGCACCCAAGGCCTTTTTCCACCAGAAAAGCCTTCTCCCTACCCTCCCACCCCCTAGGACTGCTCTATTTCCAGGTCCTGACCACTTCCTGTCTTGACAATTATAAGAAGTTCTCATTCCCCCCTGTTTTCCAAGCTGTTTCGCTTTGCAATATGTTACTGGTAATGAGTTGCAGGATAATGCAATCTTAACTTGTTTTCTCCTAAGTATTTGAGTTCAAAACTCCTGTATCTAAAGAAATACTTCATAGTTCTCAAGAATTAAAAAAAAGAAGTTCTCAGCCATGCCCGGCTGACTTCTGAGATACGGCAGCCACACCGGAAAAACCTGGGCACTAGACCAAGGTCTGGGCCGAACAGAGGGCCCCTGGGATTCAGCTTTTCCCTGAAAGGATGACAAAGAGTGGGATGATGGTGAGCTGGGAGTGTGATCAGCAGTATGGCTCACTTCCCCATGGCTCTTGTTGTTTCCAACCCAGTAAGACCTGCGGTCCTAGGCCCTGACCTGGAAGCCACGAGGCCTGAGGAACTGAGGAAGGTGTGGAAGGGGAGAGTCATGCCTCCTTCACCCTCACCAGGACCCCTGGCAGGAGAACACCACCACTTCTCTGGCCCTCCCTCCCCCCACTCTCCTCTCCACCCCTCTTGCTCCATTCTCCTCCCCTCAGGGGCTCACACTTGTGACCACCCCAAGGGCCTTATTCCCCATCCCTCGCTAGTTTCTCCCAACCACCTTTCATCTGTCCTCCTGATCCTGTTTCTTTGGTCCTTCCCTAGGAGCTTGCACCCTCACCCCCAACCCTTAAATGCTCAGCGGAACTTGTACGTGATCAAATCTTCAACTGAAACCATCCTACTTTAATGAATGCCCTGTTCTTTCTGGAGCTTTCCTTTGCCCGGATCACAAAATGTGATGTTTCCTCTTGCCTCAGAACTGTTACTGGGCAATCCACTGAATAAGGCAAGATGACAGAGTGGTAACAACTTCATAGCCAACATTTATTAAGGGTTTATTTTGTTGTTGTTTTTCAAAGCTTATTTATTTTTGAGACAGAGAGAGACAGAGCACGAGCAGGGGTGGAGCAGAGAGAGAGGGAGACATAGAATCCAAAGGAGGTTCCAGGCTCCAAGCTGTCAGCACAGAGCCCGACGTAGCGCTCGAACCCACGAATCGTGAGACCATGACCTGAGCCGAAGTCGGACGCTTAACCAGCTGAGCCACCCGGGCGCCCCAATTGAGGGCAATTTTATTATGTCACAGCCACTGTGCTAAATGCTTCATACATGTTACCTTGTAAAATCCTCACAGAACCCCTCAGCGAGATGAGTATTGTTTTTATCCCCATTTCTCAGATGAGGACAATAAAGTACAGAAAGGAACAGTCCACTCGCCCAAGCTCATTCATTGATAAACCATAGTCCTCAGCGTCAAACCCTGGCATTCCAACTCCCAAGCCCAAACATTCAATTAACAAGCTACACCCAGGACCCTTCAATGCCTACGCCCGCCAAAAGTGGTTGATAATGGACATTTGGGACACTCTGGCAGGGACCATGGGTGCCCTTTGAGGCAAGAGGACAGAACTTTCAAAGTCCCTCAAAAACTAATTGGAGTGTGGCAACACATGGAGGACAAGCACATGACAAACTCGCCGAAGATTCAAGAAACGAGCTACGCGGGCTCTAAGCCGTAAGTCCCAGCCCTATCTATCTGCAGCAATTTTTAATTGTATTTCTTATCGAGATAGAAAAAAAAAAAAAAGGCAAATAAATGCTGGAGTGATTGTGTATCAGGACTACTCCTAACAAGTCCAAACCTGCAGGAAGAAAGAAATTTAGTAACCTATCCACCCAAGCAGCAGATCTTATCACACCAGTGACTCACTGCCTCTCCGACTCTGCCCTGGAATACTCTCTTCCTGTCCCATCTCCCCCACCCAGCAACCCTCAAATTCAGCTCAACCAGACGCCTCAGATGCTACAAAGAAAGGGACAGGGTCACCGGGGAGGTGTCCCCTCCTCTCACTTTCTCAACTGGAGCCCAGAGTAGCATTCCCCGGTTCCTTTGAGGTCTGCTCCCTGGGAAGGGTCTCTGGTCACTTCCTTATTCCAAATCACCTTGGTATTTTGGAGTTTGTAGCCTTGGTTTGTTTGTTTGTTTGTTTGTTTGTTTGTTTTAACCTGCTGGCAGGTTTGTATATGCAAAGCTGTGGGGTGAAGGACTCAGGGGTGGGGAAGGGGGATCCAAGGAAGGCAAGGAGACTATAGCTAGAAACTCAACCCAGGCTTAGGCAGTAAACGGATGCGGGTCTGATTCCTGAAGTTTCTGCTCGCTCTCTAAGTGCTCTTGTGATACTTAGTCTCTATCAGCCTCAGTTTCCTCATTTGTAGAATGGGGATAATCATGCCTGCCCCAGGAAGAGCACTGGAAAGAAGAAATGGGGCACCTGGGTGGCTCAGTCGGTTAAGCGTCTGACTCTTGATTTTGGCTCAGGTCAGGAGCTCATGGTTTGCGAGATCGAGCCCTGCCTCAGGGTCTGTGCAGACAGCACAGAGCCTCCTTGGGATTCTCTCTCTCTCTCTTTCTCTCTCTCTCTCTCTGTCTGACAGCTCACAGCCTGGAGCCTGCTTCAGATTCTGTGTCTCTGTCTCTCTCTGCCCCTCCTCCACGTGCACTCTGTCTCTCTCTCTCTCTCTCAAAAATAATTAAACTTTTTTAAAAAAAATCTTAATTAAAAAAAAAAACCAGTAAATGAACATTGCATGGAAAGCACAGAAGAGAATTAGCACAGGATAGGTATGCAGTAAAGGCAATTGTATTCTAATGAACATTATTTCTTCTCCATTTGTTTGCAAGGTATTTTTATTATTTTGGTATATTTATTACTTTTATCATTATTTTATTATTCCCAAAAGAATAGTAGCTCTTGAGTGCACTTGCCATGGTGAGCACTGGGTGATATATGGAATTGTTGAATCAGTATCTTGTACACCTGAAACCAATATAACACCATATGATAACTATACTGGAATTAATTTTTTTTTTTTTAAAGAAGAATTGTTCTTCCATTTTCCTTCTTTTGCTGGAGTTGTTGCCTCTTCCTAGAATATTCTTCTTCCCTATAGAGCTAATAGTTACTGAATCCTTCAAACAGTGACAGACAGTGTTTTAAGTGTTTTACATGTATTCATTCACTAATCCATCTCCTAATAACCAAATGAGGTCAGTGCTACTGTTATCTCCATTTTGTAGATTGGGAAATTGAGGCTCAGAGAGGTTGAGAAACTTGCTGGAGGTCACACCGCTCCTGAGCATAGACCCATTGTGACCCTGAGACTATACTCTTTTTTTTTCTTTTTAATGTTTATTCATTTTTGAGAGGGAGAGCATGCGCAGGGGAGGGGCAGAGAGAGAGGGAGACAGAGGATCCGAAGCGGGCTCTGCGCTGACAGCCACACGCCCGATGCGGGGCTCGAACTCACAAACCATGAGATCATGACCTGAGCTGAAGTCGGACATTCAACCGACTGAGTGACCCAAGTGCTTGGGATCTACTCCCTTGAGATTCTACTCTTAACCCACTGCTCTACCGCTTCTGTGGGTGTGGATCAACCCCCCCCCCCCCCACCTCTACTCTTTCAATGTCAGCTCCTCCTCCTCCAACGAGCTTTCTGTGATCTCCTAACTGGAAATAAGCCTGCTTCTCCCTCTCAAGCTCCCCCCCCCCACTTCTTTGCGAGTATCAGTCTTACAAGCCTTTGTCTTCTGCTTGATGTTTTCGTGTTTGTGCACAAAACATGTCTTAGCTTACCCATCAGTCTCGATATTCCTTGAGGGCAAGGACCAGATTCTATTCAATTTCCTAAACAACAAAGTCCTGGCACCATGCCAGCTTTTTCAGTACAAGAGACTAGACCCTGGCAAACTGTCACAAAGACGAAATTCTAAGGCAAACGAAAAGTTGCAGTACCAGCAGTAAAACACATGAAGTCGGTGTGGAATTCTTCACATTCCAACTGGTAACCGCGCTGTCAACGCTGGATGTTTAGCCCTGGCTTCTCCATAGCATGTAGGGCACAGAGGAGCTGAGTTCAGACAGTGAGCCTGGGTTGGGATGGAATGGGAGAAGGGGTGGTAGGGCCCAGGGGGCTACCTTTAAATCTCCTTTGAAGCCTGAGGGTCAGGAGGCTGAGGGAGCCCTGAGACCAGCCCAGCCAGATGTGCAGTTCCCGGTCCTCAAAGGCTGGGACCAAAGTCTCACGTGCCACAGAGAAAACTGAGACGCAGACAACCCCAAGCCCCTATCTCCACACTGACTGTGGCCCTTAGTTGTCAGAGGCACCAGATAAGATTCATATAAACACAGAATGACTAAGTTCTTGTAGAAATTGCACATACTGTCTTGGGGATGACCAAAAATTTATGAGATGGGATTCATCTCCATTTGACAATGGACTCTGTCTAAGAAAAATGAAACTGGTAGGAGAGTAGGCATGAGAATACTGACCACCAAGAAGACTCACATCCACAGGGAACCCACTGTCTGGAAGCCCAGAGGAGGCCATCGAATGTGATAAGGGAAGAGAAGTGACGGTAGAAATTCAACGAGCTCCAGCTGGGAGGGGGGCAGTGGTGCACACCCACGTGGGTCCAGCTTGGTAGGAACATTTAGTCAGCTCAAAGGGGGGCCACAGAGGAAGTGGAATTGCCTCTTTAAACCTAAGTGTGACTCAGGGATGTCTGGGAGAGAGGCAGAAGTGAAGAGAGTCCTTCGAGAAGGGGGTGAGCTATCTTAGAGGTCATGGTAGTCTGGAAGGAACTCTGGCCACACCAGATGCAATGTCAGAACAATGAGGGAAAAGATAAACAGAATCCCACAAAGACTGTGAAACAATGGTTATTAACCTTTTCTGGTTCTCTGACCCCTTTGAAAATATGATGAAAAGTATAAATCTTCTTGGAAAAAGAGCATGAATATGCCCACAAGGGCCTTTTATGGTTAAATCTCTGTTCCTAGCACCAGCGGAATGGATGGTATTCAAAAGCAAATCACAAACAACTAAATAAGGAAAAAGGTGGGGAAGGAGCTCCAAAGAGGCCGATGGAGCTGAGGAAAGAGGTTCTGAGGGTTCTTATCCGTAAAGGTGGAAGGAGGGGCAGCTGAGGGCTGATTGTGAACATAAACTTGGGGCATGGGGCTGTGAGCAATAAGGCCAAGAAGGCATAAGTCCTAAATGAGGAAATTTTTTTAATGTTAGAATCAATAAGAATATGATGTGCATATGTTCAGAGCAAGAAGAACGGGAAGAGTACAGTCCTTTGTGCTGGCAGTTTTGACCTCAATTACATCTTTTCTGTCCAGAAGATTAATTTCCAGACTCTAAAGTGTGCAAGTAGGGCGCCTGGGTGGCTCAGTCAGTTAAGCGTCCGACTTCGGCTCAGGTCATGATCTCGCCGTTTGTGAGTTCAAGCCTTGTGTTGGGCTCTGTGCTGACAGCTCAGAGCCTGGAGCCTGCCTTCGGATTCTGTGTCTCCCTCTCTCTACCCCTCCCCCACTCATGTCTGTCTCTCTCAAAAATAAACATTAAAAAAAAATTAAGTGTGCAAGTACACTGCTAAGAGAGAACTGAGCCCCAGATAGAACAAGTTAGAAAGCAACTGGCCACGTTAAGTGGATTCAAGGATTTGGGCCTGGAACAAGCACCTGCTGGTAGGCCCTCAGCTGAGGAAAGAAGAAATGCCAACTTCTGTCATGGGGAATGTTCTTACATCTTTTCTGGGTTACTTTGGAAGACAAAGCCAGGACCATTTGATAGAAATCTCAGAAGTGTAAATATCAGATTCTTACTAAGAAGAATATTAGAGTTTCTCTCAAATGGAATGGGTTACCTTGAGAGGTGGCGAGTCCCACATCACGGTAAGTATTCGAGTGAACAATGGGTAGTCATGTTACACAGCTCTGATGGAAGGGTTTGAACCAGAGGTCTCTTCCCAGCCTGGAAGTCTATAATTCTGTGGTTCTACAAGGTTAGGGGAGAAAAGAAAGTACTTTCCCAGTTTACCTTTAGATTGTTTTTATATGTCTTCTCTACCTCTGAATTGGTGCACATCACTCCAGAGTGTGGTCCCTGCTCACCCCTCTATCTCTCTTCCATTCTGCTCGCCTCTCGTCCCATTCTCCAGTTCTTTTTCTCCCTGTCCTTTCATTCTTCCCTATTTCTTTTTACCAAGTCCTAAAAGACAGAGACTGGTTCTAGTTGGTGGAGATCCAAGCTTGCCACACCTCTTGGGAAACCCTCCCTGACTACATCTCCTCTGAGCTCCCACTGCTCTGTGGGATCCCAAGCCTCTCCTTTGATACATAGACTTATACTGCCTGGTGTCCTTTCTTCTATTTCGTCTTTTAACGTAGTTTAACTATTCACATGCAGGTTGTTTGTCCTCCAAGAGAGCTTAAACTCAAAACTTTGTTTTGTTTTGTTAATCTCCCAAAGCACCTACTACGGTGCACTCCATAGTTCTTCTGAGTGAATGCTTTCTACCACTGAAAGTTCTAGAACCACAATGACTATGAAAAGAGAGCAAATGGACTAAAACTGAATAGCAAGAAGTTTGTCGAGTTCTAAATGGTCAGTATCAGAAAGCTGCAAGGGATTAACGATGAGCTCATCATCCTCCTCATTTTGCAACCTGTGGGACTGAAGACGAGCACGGAAGCGACTTAGGAGCCGACTGGACGTGTCCGGGATAGTGTCCTCCCTTTGACCCCTCATTGCAAAATTTTGTGGGGTTACTGAAGCAAGCTGGCTAATAGTTGTGAGTCTTTGCAAGTGAATAAACCCCCCATTTTCCTGAAGGCATAGTGATGGACTGAGTGACTTCTTAGGGTTCCTTCCAGCCCAGCCTGAGAATTCCTCTTCCTCCGCTTCTCGGGTCCAGCTGTGCGATCACACCTGGGCGCCCAGCGGAAACATGCCGCTGCAATTCTGCCATCTAGCGGTGTGAGGCGGGTATTGCACCACTGGCAGTCTCCACCAACACACCTTCCACCTGAAAGCCCTGGTAACCAAGGACGTTTTACAGACCGCCACCCAGGCACGTGATGTCACTACGCGAAATGCTGCTCTCGGGTGATTACACTCCACTGGAAGTCTCCAGGGTCTCCTCTAGCTCTGATATCTTGGGTTCCAACTTGACAGCTGTGTTAAGGAGACTAAATTGTGGCCATCGATAATTAGCACAGACCTCTGGCAGCGGGGAAAGCTGGGGGTGCGGGGCGGAGGGGCAGCCTGACTTGGGTCTTGAAGGGTGGGAATCATTTGCGCAGAAAGAAGAGCACGCATCAGGAGGGAGGAATGAGATGGATCAAGAGGACGTGGAGGCGAGGAGGGAGACGAGGAGGAGGAGGAGGAGGGAGACGGGGAGGAGGAGGGAGACGAGGAGGAGGAGGGAGATGAGGAGGAGGAGGAGGAGGAGGAGGGAGACGAGGAGGAGGAGAAGGAGGGAGACAGGGAGGAGGAGGAGGGAGACGAGGAGGAGGAGGAGGAGGAGGAGGGAGACGAGGAGGAGGAGGAGGAGGAGGAGGAGGGAGACGAGGAGGAGGAGGAGGAGGAGGAGGAAGACGGAGAAGAGGAGGAGGGAGACGGGGAGGAAGAGGAGGGAGACGGGGAGGAGGAGGAGGAGGGAGACGAGGAGGAGGAGGGAGACGAGGAGGAGGAGGGAGACGAGGAGGAGGAGGGAGACAAGGAGGAGGAGGAGGGAGATGAGGAGGAGGAGGGAGACTAGGAGGAGGAGGAGGAGGGAGACAAGGAGGAGGAGGAGGAGGGAGACGAGGAGGAGGAGGAGGAGGAAGGGGGGAGGAGGAGGAAGCAGAATGGGGGAGCTAACTGAGGGGAAAGAGGTCAGCTGGCCACAGCAAGTGGTGTCCCTAGGAGCATAGGGCCAAATAAAGGAAGAAACTGACAGAAAAGTTTGGGAGTGACCAGTAGCTTTTAGGGAGGTTTTGGAAGTCCTAATTGAGGAAGCAACTTGATGAAAATGGCGTTCTGGGAATATTAATATTATACCATGCTACAGCCTTCGACTGCAGCAGGGAAATTAAGAGACTAAAGAATAGAGCTTGTCATTCTCTGTCATGTCTTAAAAATCTTAACAGGGATAAGGACTCTTATCTCGCAGGCTGCTATGAGAAAAAGTGAAGTGCTTAGCACAGCGCCCAGCACATAGTAGGTGTTCGCTAAGTTGATAATGCTCTTTATCGTCATCTCTCTGAAATTTGCCTGTGGCCTCAGCAGACCCCATTCCGTAATCACCTTGGCCCTAGTGACTGCCTTCCCCATTTTGTCTCCAGGGGGCAGGACAGGCTCTGGGCTTAGGAGCCAGGACGCACACAATACCCTTTGGACGGGCAGTGGTGAAGGGGCAGAGCAGGGGAGAGTGTAAGCAGGAACCTTCCCTAAATCTCCTCCCTGTGTCCTGCTTTGGTTCATCCCCTCTGATGGTGGGAACTTTCAGTGAAGCTGCCCATCCTCTCTGAGCTGGAGCAGGAAGCTTCCTCTGCAGCATCTGTCCGCAGGGCTCGGGTGGTGAGGAAGCTACACCAGGGTCTGTGTTTACTGTCCCAGGCGCTGGGAGATGGGAAGTCTGGCCTGTGGGCACATCCAGTCGCCTTCATCCTTCCACAAAAGCAGCTGTTCCGTGTGCCATCACTGGCCGTCACCCCACGGGGACGATGGCATTGCTAGCCCCAGGCCGGAGCCCTCCTCCCATCTGCACAGGATCTGGGATGGCCCTTCCCCCAACCTTCATTCGACCTCCTTGAAGGGCCACCCTCTTAGGTCAACAGTTGGCCCCCCCTCAGGGTGGTGGAAGGGACCACAGTGGGCTCAGTCCTATTCCTATAGAGTATATGGTCTGCTACAGAACTGAATTATGTTCCCAAATTCGGTTCCCAAATTGAATTCCCCAAATTCATATGTTGAAGCCCCAGCTTGCTACTCTCAGTGTGAAGGTATTTGGAGGTGGGGCCTTTGATAACCATGTTTGGGCAAAGTCACGATTGTAGAGCCCTCATATGGGGTTAGCCTCTGCCTCTCTTCTTCTCTCCCTCTCCTTCTCTCCCCACTTTTTCTCCTCTCTAGGGATACGACAGGAAGACAGGAAGAGAGTCCTCACCAACCCAAGCAGACTGGCATCCTGATCTCGGACTTCCAGCCCCCAGAACTGTGAAACATAAATGCCTTTTGTTTAAGCCCCCCTGGTCTGTGGCAATTTGTCACAGCAGCCCGAGCAGACGAAGACATGGCCCGGGTCATGGTTTGAAATCCTGGAAGTCAGTCCAAAGAAAAACTTGGAAATAGGTCGCCTTTCACCCACACCTCTTCCCTGGTGGGGCAAGTGCTGACTGGCATGT
The DNA here is from genome assembly GCF_046562875.1 of Panthera onca. Lineage (NCBI taxonomy): Eukaryota > Metazoa > Chordata > Mammalia > Carnivora > Felidae > Panthera > Panthera onca. Next base: position 1,085,308 of record NW_027675816.1, on the reverse strand, counting down.
CAGGCCGGAGGGAGGCTGGGGAGGGAAGGGGTGACTAAGAGGACAGGGGTTTCTTCTGTCTTCGCGTGAACAAGCCCACCACCACAGAGGTTGTGCTGGTGCCCGAGGAGGCTCACCAAGTAGGAAATGCTTCCGGAGCTCCTCCCCCGGTAGAAGCGGTAGCTGAGCCAGAACAGCCATGTTAGACCATGAAGAGAGGTCACACACAGCGGGGCCATAAGGTACAAGGAGCCTGGGTCCGGAGGGCTTTGTGCAGAATGGCTGCCATCCCAGCCGTGGACGGCCAGCCTCTGGACTTCGACGGGAGGGAAAGATGCACTTTTGTTTCTTTTAAGCCACTTTTGGTCTTCGTGACTCACAGCCAAACACAAGCATAACTGCTACTGTGTTCCAAAAATGTTGGCTGTTCTCTGTCACGTGATTACAACCACTTAATGTCTGTCTTCCTGTTAGACTGTAGGCTCCATGAGGGCAGGGACCATGGCTGGGCAGTGAATCCCCAAGGCCCAAGCCAGTGCCATCCACACAGCAGGCACCCAGTGTCTATTGAAGGAGTTGGTAAAATCCCTGCTCGAGACCTTCTTTCTCCCTGGGGCTGAGCACCAGCCTTGGGGCATCTTTAAGGTCTCACTTCAAGCCCATCTCCCAAGGAAAATCTTCCCTGTCACACCTCACTTCCTTCTGGTTCCTCTTCTTACAGGCCTCTTGGAACTTACACCATAAGTTACAAGGATGAAGCCATCTTGCTGCTGTTACGCCACTGGGCAGTCATTTCCTGGTTAGTCCCTGGATGCTTCTGTCATTGCTGAACTGGACCATACGCTACTCTTTGGCAGGGAAAACACTTTCAGTTTTGTAATCATTGGGAGCCTTAGCCCCAGTTCCTTAGAAATGCATATAGTGAACAATAAACACTTCATGAAGAAAAGAAGGGAGGAAATCTGATGAGGCCCCAACGTGGAGGAAGAATGTCAGATTTCAAGTTGGGGAGGGTGATTTTCAAAAAGGAGAAATAAATAAGGTCAAAAAAGAGCAGTCAGAATGGGAGGGAGTAAACAAGAGTGAAAGACTCCCGAGAGCCTAACTTGAAAAAAAATTTCAAAGGCAGGTTGGTGTTGAAAATGGGGAAAAGATAGGATTCTGGGAAAGTGGGCTCGACTACTATTAGCTGTGACCTTGGATAAGTCACTTTACTTCAATTGATCCATTTCTTTTATTTTTACAATTAGGTCTGGCTCAATCACTGGTCTTCTGGTTGTGCTCCAAGGAGCCCAATTAGAGACTCCAAGAAGCTGGAATCCAGCCCGCCGTCTCAGCCAGAGAGCTCGGTTCCCATCAGCTTCATGATTGGCTTCCCCATAGAATATAAGTTAGTTCGAGCAAAAGGCTTTGGAGCTAAAACAGTTTAAAAACCACTGGAGTCAACGACCCCTCTCACAACTACATAAAGATCTCTGGTTTTATGATTCAACCAGTTTACTCCCAAAGCAGGAGCCCTCTTCAAAGAAGAAGGCCTATACATGGGCCTTGGTCTCCTCTTCCTGGCCAGACTATAAATTCTGAGAAGGGCAAATTTGGGCTTGCGGTTCTCTGCTTCCCACAACAATCTTCCCATTTGGGCTCATGGAATCTCAACAATGGCTGGATTTATGGATGTTCCACAAAGTTCTGTGGCTGGATGCCCCAGCAGGGCAGCAGAAAGGCTGTGAGAGGAGAATCTGATCCACCCTGGAGAGTTCTCAGGGATATAGGGACACCCATACAGGGGTAAGGGGGTCCCTGAGCTCCCATATCAGTGTTTCTGCTCTTGGGTGTGTGTCTTTAACTTCATCGCATCCTCCATCTCCTTCCCTAGCCTGGTTTTCTCATCTCCTCTTGCCACTTGCCCTCCACTGCTCCCCTGCCCTCCCAGGCTGAAGTCTGTGCTCCCTCTGACCCTGACACTTTCCAGGGCCCTGAGCTGGAGTCCTGAGTATGGAGCCCAAGGTTTGAGCAGCAAAGTCAGGGAGATGTCCAGGACACGCAGGGCTGGATCAGGTACCAGGGGCTTTGTACTCAGTGGAAGAGGCACCTACAGGGGCCCACGTCAAGAAACAAGGACCATACACAAAATGTGGTACATACCTGCAAGGGAATACCATTCATCATTAAAAAACAGGGGAATTCTGACATAGGCAACATCGCGGATGAACCTTGAGGACACTATGCTAAGTGAAACAAGCCAGATGCAAAAAGACAAATACTGGATGACTCCACTTACGTGAGATATCTAACGTGGTCAAATTCATGGAGACAGAAAATAGGATGGTGATCACCCGGGGCTCAGGGGAGGGGGAAACGGGGAGCTAGTGTTTCATGAACATAGAATTTTCAGCTTTGTAAGATGAAAAGGTTCTGGAGATTGGTTACACCACAGTGTGAATATACTTAACACCATAGACCTATACACTAAAAATGGTTAAGATGGAAATTCTATATTGTATGTATATTGCCTCCCAGCTCCCAGATACTACTCATTTCTCTGAGGAATATGCATGAAACCTCATATCTCATACGCACGCGCACACGTACACACACACACACACACACACCTCAATTAATTACTTAAAAAAAAAAAAATTCAGAGACTGGTTGGAATCAGAGAATTTGGCCCAGGCTTACTCAAACTGTTTATTTACAGGGAGTCCTTGGGGCTGCGGCACAGCGGTTAAGTCCAGGACCCCAGTTCCAGCTCAGTCACTCTGGGCCTCTTGCTTAACTCACCCCAGAAAGGCTAAGGCCAAGGGCCAGGCACCTGAAAGAAAGTGCTAGATGAACCCCAGCCCCATATCACAAACCCCACACCCCAATCAGGATGGCCCTAAGCCCAGGGGAGCTCAGGGGGTGGGGAGTGAATAGGAACAGAGTCCAGAGCACCGGCCAGAAGCACTCTCTCTTCTACCCAGGACCTGGATTTCACTGCAGGAGCCTGCACAGGAGACCCCAGGCCTAAGGAAATGGTCTTGCCTTGAGAGCCTCTAAGAGAGGCCATAAAGTATGACTGATGGGGGTGGAGATAGGGTACAAAGACCAGGGAGAGCGCATGGCCAGGCTGGAAGGGAGCAAGGGCAGGAGGCAGGAGCACAGAGAGCATAGGTAGACAGACAAAGCTGCTCTCCCATCATGACCCCCTCCGGTTACCCCCTCCAGTTTCCCGCTACCCCTAATCTGGGGTAGGATTAGGACAGAAAAGCTCTAGGGCATGTGGTGGTGTTTGGGAGGCCCCGGAACACCCCAGAAGGGACCAGGAGGGAGAGGCCGCACTCACCCTAGACAGGTCTGCTTCACCCAGACATTATGTGTTTGACAAAGGCTGGGAAAGAAAACAGAAATCAGTCACACACTTGGCACCTCCCAGCCCCTAGGACCTCTTCCCCTCCCATATACCGCCAGACTTCCAACCTCCCCACCACCCTTTCTCCAGACTGTGACTCTTTCTCTTATTTGGGGTTGAAGGGGAGCAGCTGGAAGAAGAGACGGAACCTCTGCCCTGTGTCTTCGCCGCTGACACTCAGACATGGACAAAATGAGCTACGTTTTCTCTGCTAATCCCTGCAACCTTGAGAAAGGTACCAGCACCACCCCATTGTTCAGATGAGAAAACTGAGGCTCAGGGAAGGTAAGTGACTTGATCCAAGTCACACAGCCAGTCTATCACAGATCTATCTCCAAACCCTGTGCCCTTTCCATTATACTATGCTGTTCACTGCAAGGAGGGAAAAGAACATCCACCGAGAGCTGACCATTGCCCATCTGGTACACACAGCCTCCAGGCCCTGGATCTGTTCCGTCCTATTCTGCAGATCCGCCCAGCCCAAACTGTGCCCACCATGCCTGGGTGTCCGAGGGAGTGAGGCATGACCCGATACCTTCATAATTGATGCAGCCATTGGCATCCTCTTGCCCAGCCAACAGCTGTTCCACTTCAGCCTCGGTCATCTTCTCTCCTGGGGTCGGAGAAGTAGACTCTGAGTTACAGATGGCCAAGGAGGGACAGGCAAAACCCTAGCACTCCCTTGAGTCTCAAGGCCCAAGGCTCCCCAGGTCTGGGAGGTGGACATCCAAGCTTTGGAAGGGGAGCCAAGGGTCTTAGGTCCCTCCTACTCCCTGAGGCCTCTCCCTTTGCCCTACAGCCAGCACTGGGCAAGCAGACCAGGGCCTCGGTGACTGAAGCAAAGACAAGGACGGGGCCCTGGGTCCCACGTCTCAGGCCTCATCCCTGTCTGCTCTCCCAACCTGCTCTCCTCTCCTCCCAAGCCAGCTGAGCAAACCCAGTTGGGGAAGGTTGGAACAACCTTGGGCCTGGGGAGACAGGGCCTGAATCAGGATGTGACCCTAAGGACGCAAGGGCCCTTGGACGCCCCCAACATATGCCACCCGGGCACTTCCGACCCTCCATTCCTCCCACTCGGGCACCACCGGCCTGCATACCCAGGGTGGCAAGGACATGGCGAAGCTCAGCACCCATGACGGTGCCATTGCTCTCCTTGTCGAAAACGCGCAGCCCCTCCACAAAATCCTCGTAGGTGCCCTGCTCCTTGTTGCGGGAGATGTGCTGCAGGATGGGCAGGAACGTCTCAAAGTCCAGCATCTTGGCATTCATCTCTGTAGGCAGGAAGGAAACAATGTGATGGGAGCAGAGGGTCGGCAGGGGGCCTGGTCCCAGCTCTGCCAGGTCAGGACCGGGGTAGAAGGGGAAAGCCGCCATGACTCCCAGCCAGACCTCTCAGTTCCAGGTGGCCAGCTAGGCAGGGGAGCTGAGGGTGGCCGCAGCAGGATCTGAGGGGGCCCAACAGGTCACAGAACCAGGCCTCACATTCACAAGGTAGACTTGTGACATGTGACAGGCATGTCACAGAGGTAAACCAATAGGATTGCAAAAAAAGAGAATTTTGCAAAATTCTCCCTTTGGGTCTCATTACTAGACCGCATTGCCTGGGACAACTCTGAATCAATAATTTTTATAAATTTGCAATCCTTTTGTAACTAACCCACTTTTCCATGTTGACATGTGTTAAAAGCTTTAATTTTTAAATACCGCAAATGTTGGCAATTCTTTCTTTTATAACAACACAGGAACCTCCAAAAATGGAAATTCCAAGCATCTTTTAACCTCTAAGCAGGCCTGCTGGTCCTCTGACCCTTTCCTGCCCACATCCTTCACCCCACACTGTTGTCTTCACCAGCAAGAGGAGGAGGGGAAGGATCCAGATGGAGCCCAGGAAACCTCTAGAGATGCATCCCAGCCCCCCGCCCGGCTGGGGGCTCTGCCCAGGTCTGCCTGCCCCGCTTAGTACCTACACCTCTCAGAAGGACGTGTGTGTTGGAGCAGCTGTTAACCTTACTACCCATACATGACAAGTGATATTCACAAATGGGACACATTCCCTTATATCACTTTTGAAACTCATCCCCCAAAACCTACTGAATGCAAATGAGCGAAAGAGGCATCATTACAGAGCTCATCTCAAGTCTGCTCCAACTTCTATCAAACAAGTAATTTGCAATCTTTAGTTCTCTGACCCTCATTGGAAACAAGTGGTCACAGGACATTTCAGGGTGGTGACACCTCAACTAAGAGCAACTGGGTGCAGGGGTACGGGCAAGTGGTTCGTGGTCAGATCCCCGCCTCACCTCCCTGCACCCTGGGGCATCAGAGGAAGACACTGAAGCAACAGAATGTCACTCCTGCTCTCCAGGAGCTCCGACCTCACAGGGAAAACAAGAACAGCTCCTAACCTGGGGAGGGGGGCTGGTCTTGAAGGGTTAAAGTGGGAGAGGAGAAAGAGCCCCAGGGGCCAGCGGGACAGACACCAGGACGTGAGCTACAAGGCCCACACTGACCTTCAGGCTTAGGCTTGCCCAGGACACGCAGCACCTCGGCGTTGGTGGGGTTCTGGCCCAGGGCCCGCAGCACGTCCCCACACTGCCCGTAGGTAATCTTCATCTCCCCAGTTGGCGTCCGGTCAAACAACGAGAAAGCCTCTTTGAACTCTGCAGAGAGAAGAGCCGACTGCAGGCCCCTGGGCCAAGGCTGATCAGCCTCCACCCACCCAGGCTGAAGAGCAGGTCAATGTGGTTGATAAAACATTTCAGTATTTCCCTTCGGCCATCGTTCCAACCCCTCCTTGGAAGCCACCCCACACCATCTTCTGACAATCAAAGGGGCATCCTGGAGACTACATGACCTGCTCCAGCACTGGGCCTGGGATCTATCAGTCATGGTCATATAACCTCAATGTCTCCCCTACTCCATGGCTCCCATCCATCCACCCTTCCCTGCTGTAGGGGAGGTGCCTGCCTGTGGAAAATGTCAGGGAAATGAAAACAGCACTAGCTCAGAAGTCAGGATTCCTGGGTTCTCATCTTGGCTCTGCTGAGTAGCTTAGAATAAGCCCAGCTAAGACTGTTTCCTTGTGCAAACACAGGGAGTAAGGCTCCACTGTGAGTGTCAAAGGAGGTGGCAGCGTGTGGAGGCACTTTGCAAAGTGATAAGACCTGTTCAAAAGCTGGCTACTATCAGTACTGCCTTTTCCAGGCCAGACAAGCTGACCTGGTAGAGACCATCAGACCACTCCAGCTCTACCACTGACCTGCATGTGGCCTTGAGCAAACTACTAGCCTTAATCGGCCCTCTTTTTTTTTTTTTTTTAGCTCTAAGCAGGGATACAATGTCCACCTGAGTGGGTTGCTGTGCGGATTACCAAGTGCACCAAGCATGCTGTCTAGTGTATTTTAAAGGAATTAACAAATGGTGGCTATTATTGTATTCCCTAGTTCTGGAGCCAGCTCAGAGCTAGGACTCGATTCCTGAAGGTACCAGGTTAGGTATCAAAGAGGCAGGGCCGAATTAAGGCACTCCTGGGCCTTTTGCAAAGAACCTTAATTCCTCATTAATTTGGATTCAACCAGTTCATTACTGGGGATAATCTGGACTGGGAATGGCAAAGAAATGATTTACTAAGCAGATAGATTAACAACGTAAACCAAAGAATGCGTGAACCACTTAGGAAGAAAGCTGCTTTAAACCCTCACCATATACGTTAGAAACACTTATTCCTTAGAGGCTGCTTATGGATTATTTACAAATCATTCTGCACATCAAAGCAAGTTCCCCAAGATGTTTACTTGCAAGTCTTTATTGGGCTTTGTAAGAATTTAAAAAGATAGAAAACCATATGTCTTGCAATTACTGAATAATTGAGTTCAAATTCCATTTCCATTGCTTACTAGCTGTGTGACCTTGGGCAAGTAAATATTTAATCTCCATAAACCTCTCCTCTTCCATAAATGGCACCTACCTCATAGGGTTCTTAAATTACATTCAAATTAAATACAATAACGTATGTTAAAAATCTTAACAAAATGGCCAGCGTATAGTAAATGCTCAAACAATGGAGGTAGTATTATCTCACTACCACTCAACTATGCAATCCTGGCCAGGTCACTTAACCTCACTGAACCTTGGTTTCCTCCTTTGCCAAAAGGAAATAACACCCACCTCACAGTTTTGTTAGAAGGATTAAAACAAATTTTTTTTTTAACATTTAAGGCAATGAGCATGGCTTCTGGCACAAATTCAGTGCTCGATGAATGTATGTTAGCCGAATCTGAACTCAGACTTTTTGATCTTCTAGTTCATTCAGAAGAGTGAGGTCAGGTTTAATAAAAGGAGTCTCCTCATCAAAGAAGACCATAATGATACTTATTAGGAGGGTGGGACCTGACAGGGGAAGTAATAAGAACGATGACCTGCGATTTGATCACTTACAACGGACCAAGATCTGCACTAATAATGTTGTATGGATTACCTCATTAATCTTTCGAAAACCTTAGGCTACAAGTATTGTTACCCTCATTTATAGGCCAGTGTGCCCATGACTTCTGACCAAGGATTCATGGCACCAAGAAAATAGTGAGGAGGGAGGAGGAGGAGGGAAGGACCTGCTTTACCTGCTAAACTCCAGCCTGCTGCAGAGTCCTGGTATGCACAGAAACCCCAAACACTGGAGTTTAGGGCTGCTACTAGGTAGAAGACAAAGCCAGCGTGATCACGGGGTGCATGAGAGGTGATGTTCATGGCCCAGAAGAAACCTTTTCTCAATAGTCTGTAGTAGTCAGGTGCTTACTAGTGCAAAGAGCAAAGGTGGTAATTCCTTCCTACAAGAATATGGAAATCTGGAGAGGGACTGGTAAATCAAGAGTTAGAAGCTAACTCCTATGGTAAAACAACAACAACAACAACAACAACAACAACAACAACAACAACAAAACAGCATTAAAAAATGGGGCCAGGGCACCTCATTGGCTCAGTCGGTTGAGCATCGGATTTTGGCTCATGTCATGATCTCTAGGTTTGTGAGTTCTAGCCCCGCATCAGGCTCTCTGCTGTCAGTGTGGAGCTGGCTTCAGATCCTCTGTCTCCCTCTCTCTGTGCCCTTCCCTGCTCATGCACCTCCCTCTCTCAAAAATGAATAAACATTTTTTTTAATGGGGCCATATCACCTGGAGAATATAAAGCTAAGACATGCTGAAAAGAGTCACAGAATTTCTGAATTGAAAAGAACCAAATATTACTTTGCCAATAAGAAAATTAAGGTTCAAAAAAGTGACTTGCCGAAAGTCTCATGGCCAACAGTGGCAGAATTAGGGCTAATACCAAAGTTTCATTCCAAATAACATTATTTCCAGCATAACACAACCATCTTCAGCTTCATCAAAGATCAAATGAAGAGCTAGCAGGAGTAAAATTAAAACAGAAACAATTCCGATCCAAAATAAGAAACATCTTCAAGGCCAGAGGGATGACAGACTGAAAGGAATTAGGCCACAGCCCTAAATATCTTCACAGAGGAAAGAGGCAACCAGCCGTCCCCCTTGGCTTTGACCATGATTCCCACTTGGAAAATGAAAAGTTGTGGTCATTAGTTGACTTTCTAGTCCTCGTGAGTACCACTATGCTTGTGTCTACACAAAAGTATATACTTAATTAAAATCCACTAAAGCTCAACATAGTATTGCAAGTCTTAGCCTCAGCAATCAGACAACACAAAGAAATAAAAGGCATTCACATTGGCCAGGAGGAGGTCAAACTTTCACTCTTCGTAGATGACATGATACTCTACATGGAAAACCCAAAAGATTCCCCCAAAAAACTGCTAGAACTGATCCATAAGTTCAACAAAGTCACAGGATATAAAATCAATGCACAGAAATTGGTTGCATTCCTATACACCAATATTGAAGCAACAGAAAGAGAAATAGAGGAGTCGATCCCATTTAAAATTGCAACAAAACCCATAAAATACCTAGGAATAAATCTAACCAAAGAGGTGAAAAATCTATACACTGAAAACTATAGAAAGCTTATGAAAGAAATTGAAGAAGACACCAAAAAATGGAAAAATATTCTATGCTCCTGGATACGAAGAACAAATATTGTTAAAATGTCGATACTACCCAAAGCAATCTACATATTCAATGCAATACCTATCCAAATAACACCAGCATTCTTCACAGAACTAGAACAAATAACCCTAAAATTTGTATGGAACCACAAAAGACCCCGAATAACCAAAGCAATCTTGAAAAAGAAAACCAAAGCAGGAGGCATCATAATTCTGGACTTCAAGTTGTAATACAAAGCTGTAATCATCAAGACAGTATGGTATTGGCACAAGAACAGACACTCAGATCAATGGAACAGAATAGAGAACCCCGAAATGGACCCACAAACGTATGGCCAACTAATCTTTGACAAAGCAGGAAAGAATATCCGATGGAATAAGGACAGTCTCTTCAACAAATGGTGCTGGGAAAACTGGCCAGTGACATGCAGAAGAATGAACCTGGACCACTTTCTTACACCAGACACAAAAATAAACTCAAAATGGATGAAAGACCTAAGTGTAAGACAGGAAACCAACAAAATCCTCAAGGAGAAAGCAGGCAAAAACCTCTTTGATCTTGGCTGCAGCAACTTCTTACTCAACACGTCTCCGGAGGCAAGGGAAACAAAAGCAAAAATGAACTACTGGGACCTCATCAAGATAAAAAGCTTCTGCACAGCGAAGGAAACAATCAGCAAAGCTAAAAGGCAACTGATGAAATAGGAGAAGATATTTGCAAACAACAGATCAGATAGAGGGTTAGTATCCAAAATCTATAAAGAACTTATCAAACTCAACACCCAAAAAACAAATAATTCAGTGAAGAAATGGACAAAAGACATGAATAGACACTTCTCCAAAGAAGACACCCAGACGGCCAACTGACACATGAAAAAATGCTCAACATCACTCATCATCAGGGACATACAAATCAAAACCACAATGAGATACTCCCTCACACCTGTCAGAACGGCTAACATTAACGACTCAGGCAACAACAGATGTTGGCAAGGATGCGGAGAGAAAGGATCTCTTTTGCACTGCTGGTGGGAATGCAAACTGGTGCAGCCACTCTGGAAAACAGTATGGAGGTTCCTCAAAAAATTAAAAATAGAACTACCCTACAACCCAGCAATTTGCACTACTAGGTATTTATCCCAGGGATACAGGTATGCTATTTTGAAGGGACACATGCACCGCCATGTTTATAGCAGCACTATCAACAACAGCCAAAGTATGGAAAGAGCCCAACTGTCCACTGATGGATGAATGGATAAAGAAGACGTGGTGTATATATACAATGGAGTATTACTCGGCAATCAAAAAGAATGAAATCTTGCCATTTGCCACTACGTGGGTGGAACTAGAGGGTATTATGCTAAGCAAAATTAGTCAGAGAAAGACACATATCATATGACTTCACTCTTATAAGGACTTTAAGATACAAAACAGATGAACATAAGGAAAGGAAAGCAAAAATAATTTTAAAACGGCGGGAGGGAACATAAGAGACTCTTAAATATGGAGCACAAACAGATAGTTACTGGAGGGGTTGTGGGAGGGGGGATGGGCTAAATGGGTAAGGGGCATTAAGGAGTCTACTCCTGAAATCATCATTGCACTATATGCTAACTAACTTGGATGTAAATTTAAAAAATAAATAAAAAGTAAAAAGTAAATAAAATAAAATACACTGAAGTCAATTTTAAGTATTTCACTGCACCCCAGACTATTGACTGAAAAGTGAGCATCCACAGGGTGTTGCAAAAGCAGAGTCAGATTCAATCCACTAGTTTCAAAATGCATCCACTAGTTCTCATGCCCTGTGTTTGGGTAAACTGGCATCACTTTTTGGAAAGGCAATTTGGCAATAACTATTACAGTTTAAAATGCATGTATCCTTTGACCCCCTGCTAGGAAGTTCCCCTGGGGAAACCATGCCGATACCCCCCAACTGGAAACAGCCTAAAGGTCTAGCAATGCTAGCCTGATTAAATTAAAAGGTGCATCCAGGGGCGCCTGGGTGGCTCAGTCGGTTAAGCGGCCAACTTCAGCTCAGGTCACGATCTCACGGTCCGTGAGTTCGAGCCCCACGTCAGGCTCTGGGCTGACGGCTCAGAGCCTGGAGCCTGCTTCCGATTCTGTGTCTCCCTCTCTCTCTGCCCCTCCCCCGTTCATGCTCTGTCTCTCTCTGTCTCAAAAATAAATAAAAACGTTAAAAAAAATTAAAAAAAAAAAAGGTGCATCCATTCTTTTTTAGAGAATGTAATTCTTAGGGCGCCTGGGTGGCTCAGTCAGGTAAGCATCCAACTCTTGATTTCGGCTCAGGTCATGAGCTCATGCTTTGTGAGATCGAGCCCTGAGTAGGACTTTGCACTGACAATGCAGAGGCTGCTTGGGATTCTTTCTCTCCCTCTCTCTCTGCCCCTACCCACCCAAAATAAATAAATAAACTTAAAAAGAAAAGAATGTAATTCTTTTTAAAAATGAAAAATTGTATAAACTATAAAAAGATACCAAGATACAGTATTAAGTAATATATATTATATATTAGTAAATCCAAATATGCATTAAGTAAAGGGTATAGGACAGTATGTATCACATGACTCAATATGTATACATTTTATACATACTGGTATATCACTATATTTTTCTCAAAGGACACGTAGTCTTATCAACAGTGGATTTGGGAGAGGGATCAGCATCAGAGGAAAGCAAAGGGAAAATATTTTTATTTTTCATTATTTATTTTTAAGTAGTATATTTTTTTTTTTTAACCATTTGCAGGTATTAGTCTACTTTTTAAAAATATAGTTACGGGGGCGCCTGGGTGGCGCAGTCGGTTAAGCGTCCGACTTCAGCCAGGTCACGATCTCGCGGTCCGTGAGTTCGAGCCCCGCGTCAGGCTCTGGGCTGATGGCTCAGAGCCTGGAGCCTGATTCCGATTCTGTGTCTCCCTCTCTCTCTGCCCCTCCCCCGTTCATGCTCTGTCTCTCTCTGTCCCAAAAAAAATAAATAAAAACCGTTGAAAAAAAAATTTAAAAAAAAAAAAAAAAAAAAAAAAAAAAAAATATAGTTACGTGCTTAAAATCAAGGGGTTGGATCAGAGGACCTTTCAAGGTCCCTTCCAGCTCCCATGATTTTATGTCCTGGAGGCATCTGGTGGGGAAAACAGAGGGATAAGTTGCAATGGCAGTGAGCCCCAGCTATAAAGCAGATATCACATGATGAAACATTCCATTCCCAAAACACCAGACTCCTACAGGAGACGGGCAATAATCAGGTCGGAGGGAAGGAGATCTTGACGCTTCTCTTGAAGCTGTACTTAATAAAACTTTATGTCTTCATCAAAGATGGAGAAGGATTGGTGGTGGGGATCACAGGTGGACTAAGCACCCCAAAGTCACCCTTGACCCTTCCCCCTTTAGTGAGTGAGCACCTCAGTGGGCTACAGGGTGAGGGGAGAGGATGCCGGTGACCTAAGGAGGGCTTTCTAATACCAGGAACAGAAACGGGAGTTCTAAATATCTTGAATAGTAGGTTTTGGGGGTGGAGGGGAAAAAAAGACATTTGTGCTGTGCATGTAATATGTTCCAGGCAGTCTGGCAGAATAGGTGGGAATTCAGGTCTGGAATCAGATTGCCTGAGTTTGAATCCTGGCTCCACTACCAACTGCCTGTGTGAGATTGGGCAAACTACCAAACCTCTCTGTGCCTCAGTGTTATCACTGCAAAATGGGGGGAGTAACAGTCTCTATCTCATCAGGTTGTTGTAAGAGTTAAGTGAGTTAATCCATGTAGAACACTTAAGAAACAACACATTTAGGGGCATCTGGGTGGGTCAGTCGGTTGAGCATCTGACTCTTGGTTTCTATTCAGGTCATGATCCCGAAGCTCTGTGCTGGGCATGGAGCCTGCTTACATCTCTCCCTCCCTCCCTCTTTCTCTCTCTCTCTCTCTCTCCCTCTCTCTCTCTCTCCCCCCTCCCCCACCCCCTCAGACCCTCCCCACCCCCACTCCCTCTCTCTCAAAAAAAAGAAAGAGAAAGAGAGAGGAAGGAAGGAAGGAAGGAAGGAAGGAAGGAAGGAAGGACATATCTGTTGTAGTTGAAAATGGGCACACAGAAAACCTTTGGCAAATACAGGTTATCGATGATGATGACAGTGATTATTATTACCTACAACTACTGCTCTCCTTCCTCCTCCTCCTCCTCCTCCTCCTCCTCCTCCTCTTCCAGGAAAGTGCAACAGAGGGTGTGTGGGTGGAGGTGGGCTTGTCAGTACTCACCTTCGATCTGGTCAGCAGAGAAGTCTATCTGTGGGGAAGGGAAACACAGGAATGAAGGCTGAGACTGCCGAAGGCTCCCGAAGCACAAGTGGCCTCCGCCGTCGCAGTCGGAGTCACCTCCCGCAGGTCACCAATAAGCAGGGCAGGAGACTGAGCACAGAACCCAGCCTCCTGACTAGGAGCCACGGCTCACAGGCTATCACATAGGGCAGCCACCAGAGCTCCGTCAGGACCATTTGTGAAGCCATGGCTCACAATGAGAGGGAAAGAGAGAAAGAGAAGTATGCTAGATAATGTTAGAACCTATGCTGACTCCCTATTGTAATTTCTTTGGGTCAAATGTAAATAATTCCTCATCCCAGCCGGCAAGAAACCACACTCGCTTTCATCCCTACTCCACAATCCACCCGCAATCCCTCTCCCACCGCCTCCTCACCCTCGGGCTCCCTTTCCCACTGGCGATCCACCTCCTCCAATCACGCCTTCTCTTTCTGCGCCCCATTCCACCCCCACCTCTCCCTCTTAGGCACTGGGACAGCAAGACTAGTTTGGGTGGACCCTTGATGTTTCATAACCTGCGGTCCTGCCTCTAGGTGTCCCCAGGCGGGGGGCCCCTTGAGGCCAGGGTTCCCGAGGGGCAGGCATTTCTGCTACTGTTCACAGAAATGCCTGGCACAGGGTAGAGGCTCAAAGACTATTTGTTGAGCAAACGAATAAATTTTGGGTTCGCCCCCACAACTCATGATAATCCGATGCTGAGTACAGAAGAGGCAGGTGGGAAGCTCTGAAAATGAATGGCAATGAACAAGCATGAGTCATCATTGTAATTTGGGATTTTGTGTGTCACTTCATCGTCCTTATCTACCACCACCCTCCCAGTGGCGGTGGTAACCACTCCTGGTATATCTTTAAGGACAGCCATTTCTAGTCCTAACTCTGCCACTTGTGATGTGTCCCCCCCCCACTTCTGCCCCCCACAGGCTGACCTCCATTAATGAGGACTTCCGGGGGTGACTGGAAGGAGCTAGGAGAGCGGAGGAGGGGTTACAGTGGGTTGGGAAGGAAACTGGCTGTGACCAGGAACGGGCTTTGGCGAAGGTGGGGTGGTCAGGAAGGTAAAGGAACCCCTAAAATAGGGTAAAGGATGCTTTGCACGAACTTTCTGAGGAAATGGTGTGGTTGCCTCACATCGTAATGCGTTAAGCCCCAGGAGTAAATGTGTAAGAGAAATTAGTATGAAAACATAAAATCAGAATATATAACCACACATTTTGGGCTTAAGTTTACTTTCGTTCTATCTTTGAGCGAAGAGTCTTCTAAGCAAAGGAACCAGAGAAGTACAATAATAGGGGAAACAGTCCTCATGAAGGATACATAAATTCTTTTTTCACTTTAAAGCAATTTCAACAACCCTCAGGATGGGAAGCTCCAGACATGGGAAAGAGGACTTCAACCAGGGGTGAGAAACTGGGGGAGGTGGGTAGATGGAGAGAAGTGACGGGCCAAAGAGACTGGGAGGGTGGCTCTGATCTGAGATCACTAGGCACCTGCCATGCAGATGTCAGGGACCAGGCTGCCCCACAGGAGTAGTGCATTATCAGAACAAATCAGAAATAAAAGCATCCTGGGGGCCTGGGTGGCTCAGTCGGTTGAGCATCCGACTCTTGATTTGGGCTGGGGTCATGATCCCAGGTTCATGGGATGGAGCCCCTGTCACACTCTAAGCTCAGTGTGGTTCTCTCTCTCTCTCTCTCTCTCTCTATCCCTATGCTTCTCCCCTGCTCACACTTGTGGGCTCGTGCGCTCTCTCTCTCTCAAAAACTAAAAATAAAGTCATCATCCCTGTTTGTCTCTTTATTTAAAAAAAAATGTTTTGTAAAGAAATAAAAGGATCCTGATGGGGGTGGGAGATAGTCAGCTTTTCTTGCTAGGCTCTGCCCATAGTGGGAGTAATGAATGACCCAGGGACTTTCAAGGTCTTACACTATTGCCTTCACGTGGACCCTAACCAAGCCCAGGGACGTGCAACTGCCTCCATTTCTTGGCCAACCCAGTTCTGCTTGACTCCTGACCCTTGTAATGATTACCATAGATCAACCTCAGGTCCCTGGCACAACTGCAAGGTCTCGGGGGGCTGTGGGTGCTGGGAGGAACACTGAGAGAGCCAGGGAGGGTCATCCAAATTAGAGCCCAGAGTTTCAGTTTCCCTGCCTCCTCGTCACAGAACCCAGTCCTGAGCTCTTATTTTGATCTAATCCCTTGCCACCCCCAGACCTGCCCTAGTGGCTATCCCCAGGGGCCCACCACTCCCAACCTGTTATTAATAGCTCTTCATACCAGTAGCACTTGACCTCTTACATTCTGGTGCCAAGGCTCAGAACTGCTTCACTCTCCAGAGGCCTCTGACTCCTCCCTCTGCCCATCCCCTCCCAGTCCCATTCCTTCAGCAGCTGGGCCAGACAGCTGGGAGGCCTAAAGTGACTGAGTCAGCAGGCGGAGTCTACACCAGCTCCAGGGAGAGGAACCTTCCAGTGCGAGGGGGAGCAGGGAGGGCAGAGAGGGCAGAGGGCCGGGGGAGCAGAGGGAACCAGGCCCCACTCCCTCACCAGGTTAGAGGGAGGCTCTCAGCCTGGGAGGGGCCAGTTCCCTGCACACTCCAGCCAGGAGCCCAGGTTGAGGCCACCGAGGGAGGGAACCACCTGGGGAGGGGAGGGGAAGGGAGAGGGAAGCAGGCCTCCTCTCCCTTATCTGGAGCCTCTCTGCCCCCACCGCCCACCCACTGCAAGGGTCTTACAGACGAAGCCTCTCCCAGACCCCCTGCTTCCTCACTGCTTAAATCACTTACTCCAAGTTGCGCGGGCAGTTATCATTATGTGTCTCTTCTCCAGAAAGATATTGTACTACTACCTCTGAGAAAAGGGCCAGTCTCTTTTTCTTTGCTATGGTGGCTCCCCCAGTGCCTTAAAATTTAAGGCTGAATGGTCGGTTGGCTGTACCTCCCTGCCATTCCCAACTCTGCTGGGTAAATTTGGGGTGACAGAGCAGAAATCCATTGCTGAGGGGAAAGACCTACAACCCCAAATACCCCTCACCAGCTCCAACACCGGCTCCCTTGCCCCACGCACTGTGATGTGGGGCATGGACGCCACAGCCCTCACGCCAGTCCAGTCTCCAGGAAGTAGATCTCTAAGGTCCAGGACAGACAGGATCCTGAATTTCATCCCCACCTCCATCCCAGTGGCGGAGGCTCACTCACCTTTACACTCTTGGGGTCAAAGGCAGGTTCCTTGGGGGGTTCAGGAGCTGGGGCAGGGGCTGGGGCTGGGGCGGCCTTGGCTGCTTCCTTCTTAGGCTCAGGCTTCTTGGGAGGCATGTTGTCTTGCTGGGATCTTCAGTGGAGGTGGGAGCTAGGAAGGAATCAAGAGATGTGGCGCCTGGGAGATGAGACAGGAGGCCGGGCCGCCTCCCTCCCCTTTTATCCTGGGCAGGAGCCCCCACAGAGGGGCTGGGTGAGAGCAAGAGCAAGTGTTCTGACTATAAAAGGAAGAAACACCGGCAGGGTACAGCTGACAACTGTGTATTGTCACCAGGTTTGGGGCGACAAGCCCCCCTCCCCCCACCGCCCCTTCCCTCCACACCTCACACTCCTCCTGGCCTCCACCTCTGGGACAGGCTGATCCCTTCCTGCCAATCAGTGGAAACCCAGAGGGGCCAGGAAAACAGACCCTCTCGAAAATGCCAGAGTCCAGCCAGAGAGATGAGCTGACTTGAGCAGTTGATAACCCTCACACAAAGCCCAGGGGAGGGTAAGGCTTTTTTTAGCCCCTCCTGAGCAGAGGCAGCCCACTGCGCATTCCTTTTAAGCCAGGCTCCTTTAAGCTGAGAGCCACTCTGGGGCCTCGGCTCTGCCTCCGGGCTGGAGCCCTGAAGCAACAGCTGGTCCAGTCAACCCACACTGTCCCCACACCCTCCCTATCCACAGGGTAAAGCCCTCCATCCTCCAGAGCAGGCAACCCAGGAGCTGCACCAATCTCGAGTCCCTGGGTTTATCTGCCCTCACCCCACCAACCTCAGTCATGCCTTCAACAAGTACTGAGCACTGAACTTGTGCTTGGGGGGGGGGGGGGGGTCTTAGGTGAGAGGCAGGGAGGTGTGGCTGAAAGTCAACGAGACTGGAGGTCAGAAAACTTGGGTCTTGTTGTCACTACACCTCTAACTCGCTCTGTGCCCCTGGACTCTGTGTGTGTGTGCATGTGCAGATGTGTGTGTGGTGCTTACTGTGTACCAGGTACTGTTAAGTGC
The DNA here is from genome assembly GCF_046562875.1 of Panthera onca. Taxonomy (NCBI): domain Eukaryota; kingdom Metazoa; phylum Chordata; class Mammalia; order Carnivora; family Felidae; genus Panthera; species Panthera onca. The sequence goes on along the minus strand of NW_027675816.1, from coordinate 1,067,292 downwards.
TGTCATATAAAATCTCATTACATCTTTGCCACAATACTATAAAATAAATATTATTACTCCTCTTTTGCACCTGGGGAGATTGAAACCAAAAGTGGTCGGGTAACAGGGTCACTCAGCTAATTAGCTATGAGCTGGATTACAACCCAAGTGTGTCCGATTCTAAAGTTTATGCTTAAATCATTGATAGCATAATCCCATTTATGGGGACGGGCGTGCGCGCACACAGATATGTTTGTGTTCATCGGAAAGCTCAGGATGGATACACAGTAAACTGGTAGGAAGAAACACCCCTGGGATCCTGGGGCGGGGAGGGGGTTGAGGAAGGGAACAGGACGGCAATTTGTAGCTTTGTACTTTTTTCACTTCCTATATTAATGGAAATTTTTATAACGAGCATGTGCTGTTTTTGTAAAAAACATTGAAAGTCTATAAAGTGTCCAGAAAACTCATCCACCGCACAGAATTGCTTTCAGCTGAACTTTAAGACTCTACAGTTCAGAAGATAAGGAGAGACCAAGCTGAGAGCAGAAAAGTCTGGTTTACTTGCCTATAAAACAGGATTGCTAGACTCCCACAACACCGGCTCCCTGCCAGCTCCTAAGCCTGCAAATCCAGGCGTCGGGAGCCCGCACCAGCCCATTCTCCAGGCTCCCCAAGCCCAGGCTCCATTTGCCAGATCTTTCCTAGACGAAAGGGCCCTTAGAGTTGCTCTTATCCTACCTGGTTTTGTAGGTGAAGAACCTAATGCCCAGAGAGACTTTTAAGCAGCCTCAAGACGTTCAGCTATTTATAGGCACAGCTGAGCCAACTAATTCTGGCCCCCGGTGTGTGGCGCTCTTACCCCACCCTACCGCTCCCGTAGCCTAGGTGTGCTTTCACCACTGGTAAGCAGAGAAGCCTTCAAAGGAAACTGAGGCAGGAAAAGGGGCCAGACTCGCCCAAAGGGGAACGCAAACCCTAGGCCAGTGCTGGTCCCGTCTGGGACAGCAAGCAGCTGCTAGCTCTTTCACCTCACCCACCCCTTTTCTGCCTCACCTTCTCTTCCTTTGCGTTACCTGTTTCCCAGGGCCTCCCCTTGCACCCTTCCCTTTTCCGTGTCTGTCCCTTCCCTGACTTCCTCGTTCCCCACGGCCTTGGGGGCCCAGGTTGTTGATAAGGAGGAAGGAGGAGAGTGGAAGCCCAGCCTCTCCCCTCCTCTACTCCCACTGCAGCCCCTTCCTGGACCAGGTGTGCTGCAGGGTTTGTGAAGACACAGGGCCTGGGGTTTGGTGGAAGGCTGCAAGCCAGAAGCTGGAAGACCCAGACACTAGCCCTGACCTTGCCAGCCACTCCCCCTCTCTGGGCCTCAGCTTGCTTATCTCTAAAATGAGAGATAATCAGAAGCTTTCAAACAGTTTTCAACAGACACCCAAGGCTTCCTTAACTTGCTTCCGGCTGTAAGGACGCAGAGAGGCCAGGTTCGGAGCTCCCCCTGCCATTTCAGCCAGCAGCACTCCTGTGTGTTTTATGTACCAGGGCCCCAGGATCATTTTCTAAGAAAGTATTCTATGGTTTAAGAGTCTAAAAATAACCACTGAATGGGATGATCTCATATGTCCCCTTCCGGTTAAGAAATAGGTTATTCTAACCATTCTAGTAAGAAGTTTGATCCTCAAAAGAAAGAGTTGGAGGGCGCCTGGGTGGCTCAGTCGGCTAAGCATCAGACTCTCGATTTCAGCTCAGGTCATGATCTCACTGGTTGTGGGTTCGAGCCCCACATTGGGCTCTGTGCTGACAGTGCAGAGCCTGCTTGAGATTCTCTCTCTTCCTCTCTCTGCTATCTGTCTCTCTCAAAATAAATAAAATAAACTTTTTTAAAAAGCGAGAGTCGAGCATTTCCTTTAATTTCATTTATCTTTTTGTTTTTCTTTTCTTTAAAAAAAATTTTTTTTACATTTATTTATTTTTGAGAGACAGAGTGAGACAGAACATGAGGGGAGAGGGGCAGAGAGAGAAGGAGACACAGAATCCAAAGCAGGCCCCAGGCTCTGAGCAAGCGTTCAGCACAGAGCCTGCCGCAGGGCTCAAACCCACAAACCATGAGATCTTGACCTGAGCAGAAGTTGGACACTCAACTGACTGAGCCACCCAGGCGCCCTTTCTTTTTTCTTTTCCTTTTTTTTTTTTTTTTTTTTAAATTCTAAGGAGGAGTAAAATATCCAACCTGCTTGGGAACAGAACTATGAGGTTAGAAAACTGGGAAAACCGAATGGGGCTCACTGAACATCCAGACATGGAAAGGGTGTGGTGGGGGGGAGGGCTTTAGAGGCAGACAAGCATAGGGCTGAATCCCCGTTTTGCATTTCCTAATCTTGGGCCCAGCACCCTAAGGACCTTCAACAATAAACATTTCCTTCTCAAGCTGTTGTGAGATCTGTATGAAATATCGTAAGCAAGGCACCACAAACCATCCCTCGCACACTGGAAACACTCCTGGCTGTGAATTTCATTTTGCTTTCCCAGGCAGATGAAGCTAGACGAGTGTTCAGGTTTCTCAGACTTTCCAGAAGGAATTCCAGAAGAGGGGACCACAGGGGGAGGCACAGGTAAGGCGGCAGAGGCTACTGGGATTATAAAGTGTAGGTTTAGGAAAGAGGAAGAAGTGGAAGGGAATGGGGGAGGGAGAAGGATGGCAGCTGGGTACCCACAGTGTGACATATTTTGTGGCTCAGAAAGCATGTAGCAAGTCCCTGGGGCCAGGAGGCCTGCCTGTCAGCCACACTCAGACGAGGTGCCAGCCTGCCTGAAACCTTAGGCCACAAGCACTCCAGCAGGAGAGGAGACACTCCTCAAACCAGTTTCTGATTCTCTTTGAGCAACACCAGCTAAAAAAGTATCTGGCACTTCAGCAGCAGCGAGAGGAGAGTGTGGTTTTCCAGAAAGAGCCATGCATCAAGAATCAAGACACCAGAGGCTGGCCTTGCTATTACCATAGCTCATGATGCCCACGGTTCACAAGGGCCCATTACTGGAGTCAGAGGGTCCACTTTTATGGTCCCCATTCTGCTTCACGGTCACTGACTTTTACCTTCCTGTCCATCCAGAGTATCCTGCACAGGGTCTATGACAGTGCCCGCCACCACCACCCCCACCCTCCCCGCCCAATACATGTGGACCAATTAGAGCAAAGGAAAGAGAGAAGGAAAGAAGAGGCAGGGTATGAAGAGGCGAGCGTGGCAGCGGGTCCTGGCAGCCTAACCGGTGCCTCTGGGAGGCTTTGAATGGTTCCTGAGCCAGAGCTGTGCCAACACACTCAGATGCTCCCACTGGAAGGACTTCAAACTCAGTAGATGGAAAACGCAGGACAGAATTTCACACCAACCCATTTATGCCCCATGTCAAATTCAGAGACAGATGCACAGAGAACTGACATCAGGCCTCCTTTAGGCTGGGCTTACGCACGCTCACTCACCCTTCTCCCTTCCCCTCTAACCACACAGGGCCTGTGTCCTATCCTGAAAGAGATCCATCAGAGTCTCCTGCCTGGGATCAAATGCTGCTGACAGCAGGCCTGGCTCTTAATGCCTTGTCCTAGTCACCCCTCCCTCCTCTCTTCTGGCCAGTGTCTCATAAACTAGACATCATGGGGCAACGCCCTGGCCGACACTAATCTGTCCCCATACAGGGCACTGGGTAAATCGGCAGAGGGTAAGAGAGACCACTCAGGTGCCAGACTGCCTGGGTTAGAGTCCTGACTCAGTTAGTTAAGCCAGCTAATTAACTTCTTTATGTCTCAGTTTCCCATCTATAAAATGGGGCAGCCAATACAACCTCAGAGAGTTAAATGAGTTAATGTGGGTGACATCCTTAGAACAGTGTCCAACACAGAGCAAGTGCTCAAAATCCTTGAGTTTGCCTCCTGATTGAAATAGTGTGGTTGCTGCTCCCTCTTCCAAGGTCAACAGCAGAAGAATTGTACAGAGAAAAACACCAACAAGAAATGAAGAGAACTGTGAGAAGCCGCTTGGATGAAGGGGAGCCCTATTTGAACTGGTGTGTGTGTGTGTGTGTGTGTGTGTGTGTGTGTGTGTCAGAGAGATGTGGCCAGGCATGGCTGTGGAACAACCAAAAAAAAAAAAAAAAAAAAAGAGCTCTGGGGTCCTGATCTGTCTTTCCCTCCACTATTGCCTTCGAACATGCAATGATGCCCCATCACCTGTGTGACTCAACTCTATGATCCAGGTGCTGGTTAGGGTACATCAGGGCACTGAAGATGTACTGTGCTTGTAAAGAACTGATAAAAAAACAGCGAGGGGGCAACTGAACTTTGGACAGTTGTTTTCTCCCTTATCCCCTAAAATCTCAGGACAGATGAATTACAATTTAAAAAGTGTCTCTCTTGGGGCACCTGAGTGGCTCAGTCAGTTAAATGTCTGACTTTGGCTCAGGTCATGACCTCATGGCTCATAGGTTCTAGCCCTGTGTCGGGCTCTGTGCTGACAGCTCAGAGCCTAGAGCGTGCTTCCAGTTTCATGTCTCCCTTTCTCTCTGCTCCTTCCCCACTCATTCTCTCTCTCTCTTTCTCTCTCTCAAAAATAAACATTTTTTAAAAAGGCAAAGGAATAGAAAAGCTAGGAAATACAGGGGATAGAGGTAGAAGGGCTTTGTGGTTTAGAAGGGCAATCAAGCTGAGTGGACATCTGACAGAAATCTCACCCGAGTTCAGGAGAGACATGAATAAAGAGGTTCCCTGAAGCATGACTTACGGTGGCAGGAGGTGGAAGCAATGTGGGTCCCCATCACTGAGACCATGCCACATGTCAGTTAAAAGCAATAGATTAGATGTATACCCAGAAGAAACACAGTGATGAGTAAGAAGCTGAAAAAGATGTAAACCACAATAACATTTCTATAAATTTAAAATACCTGCATATAATCTCACTGACGCCACACTGCATATGAATGTGCCACAACTCAAGCTCCAAGGAAAGAAAACACTTATTTGCAACTCAGCCAGCTAGATAGGTATAAGAATTTCTGCTACAATTGAAGCCGCTCACAATGCAAATTAATACACATTTCTCTAACATAAAAATGCAGATTTTAATCAACAGCATTATGTAAACGGGCTGCAAAAATGGCAAGAAAACTTTAAATGTTTCGTTGATATTAATAAATTTAGAGTTCCTTTTCAATTTATGCAATATCTCCTTGAATTTCATGTTGGTAATACTGAGTTGACACGGAGTTAGTGAATTAACTTGGACATACTTTTGATACTGATTTGCTTTTGCTTCAAAGTCAAATCAATTCTTTTAAAATAGATGAAGCAATTTTGTCCATTTAGAGGCAAATATTAGAGGAAAGTGATTTTTTTTGTACTTGATTCAGGTATTGGAAAATTCTAAAGTACACTTGAAACAACTTAGTATGTGAATCTACTTTTTCAACTGTGAAATTACAAAATCTAAATACAGATCGAGTATTTCTGACGAAAATTTAACATCTACACTGAGATGTGCTATCAGAAAAAACACACACTGGGTTTTGAAGACTTAGTAGCAAAAAAATAATAATAGTTTAATACAGTTTATCAATAATTTTTATATCATTCACATGTTGAAATAACATTTGGCTCTACTGGGTGGAATAAGATATATTATTAAATTTTATTAAGTACATGGATACTAGAAGCATTACGTGTTATTCAAGGACACAGACAAACAAAAAAATACACGTTAAAAATCTCTGAGGGTTGGGGCGCCTGGGTGGCTCAGTCAGTTAAGCGTCCAACTCTTGATCTCGGCTCAGGTCATGATCTCACGTTCATGAGATTCAGCCCCGTGTTGGGCTCCCCGCTGAGTATGGAGCCTGCTTTGGATTCTCTCTCTCCATCTCTCTGTGTCTCTCCCACACTCTCTCCCTCCCTCTCACTCTCTCTCTCAAAATAAATAAACATTAAAAAATTAAAATAAAAATATTTGAGGGTTGCTTATGGTGAGTGTTGTTTGGATGGGATGGAACGGTGAGATAAAAGGGCGCAAATAAAAAATTAAACAAGAGAGGCCTTGCATGGACCACTGATGAAAGAAGGCTATAAATTAAGGAGAATGATTAACCCAATCCCCTGTATCTAAGATTCCTTGTGACCACGGAAGAAGGAAAAAAGCAATGAAAATCTGAAGTCTCCGTGACCTTTAAAACCCAGAGCACCAAAGGTAAAGGCAGAGAAAGAATGAAAGGGTCTAAAAGCAATTTTTCAAAGACCATGATAGGACTAGTCCTCAGAGCGCTTTAAATCATCCCGTCCAACTTCATTTCCTTGGCTGTTTAGTGCGGGTGGAGAATGCTACACATTTGGCCTAATCACTCGAGAGTCCATCTAAATGGTTGAAGCTAATTTCTGTGCTGTGATCAAGGCAGTGCTGCCTAGTGCTGTATCTGTGAGCTCAGCTGTGGGAGGAGGACATTGGGAGGGGCTCCAACAACAGGTGGGTTGGAGTCCGCCTGAGAATCTAAAGCAGAGGGCAGGACAGCTGGTGTCTGGCAAAGTGATTTATAGTTGAAAGCAACAGGGAGCAAGTCAGAACCCTCACCGTCATCCAAACTACACCCCCCCCCCCCCCCGCTGCCCCAGACATCCTGTCAGCTGCAAGGGACTTTAGAGGTGCAGATAGAAGGGGTGACTAGACCAAGGTCATGGCAGACCTGAGACTAGAACCCAGGACACTACTGTAAGGCAACAATGGAAGCTGGTAGAGCTGATAAGGATTCCTCCATGGAGAGCCCTGGCCCCCAAGCGGGGAAGGGAGAAAGAAAGCATCAATGACAGCTGGCCCTGTCACCCACAGTGTGGATGGCTCCTAGCAAGGAAAAAAAGACTCTACCCCTTAGCAAGCAGTTTGCCTCAGCATTTGGGGAGATGTTCTTAGTGCTAAAAATGATTCTCTTTTCTTGGTTTTCCTTTCTACCAACTTCTTCTTTTACTTCTTAAATTCTGACTTCCTCCCTGACTTCTCTGTGGCTAGATCTAGTGGTCTTGTCTCTGGGCCTTCTCTGCTGTACTTATCATACCAAAGTTCTGTCATTGACCCTCCTCTCCTGTATCTCCTTTATCCAGTTTACTCTCATTCATTCATTCATTCATTCATTCAGCTAACACCTATTAAACACCTACAGTATGCACTTACTTTTACTAAAATGAGTAAGAGGCCATCCCTGCCCCTAAAGAGCTTCCTGTCTGGTGTGGAAGATGCAGATATATAAATAGTTTTAATGTAATGACAAATACTCACACGGAGGTTTTAAAAGGTGTTATATAACCAAAATAGAATGCATTTAGTTCAACCGGGAAAATCTCTTATCTCCAGCCTCAATTTCTTTCTTAAATTGTTCAAGCTTCACATATTCAATTAAAATTTGGGCATTTCTCACCTGAGCATTTCAAACTCAGTATATTTTAAACTGAGTTCATCACCTATGTCCCAAATCATATATTTGTGACACATAAAACAAGCAAACAACAACAGGTTCTATTTGTGACAACTATAGAAGAGACTCCAGACTGGAACAGAATCAAGTCTGCATTTAATTCATTGCTATGCAATTATTTAGAGAAAAATTAAATTTTGCCTAGAAGCTACAAAGGGGAGGGGGCAGGGGCACCTGGGTGGCTCAGTCGGTTAAGCGTCTGACTTGGCTCAGGTCAGGATCTCACGGTTCATGAGTTCGAGCCCCACGTTGGGCTCTGTGCTGACGGCTCAGAGCCTGGATGGAGCCTGCTTTGGATTCTCCCTCTCTCTCTGCTCCTCCCCCACTCACGTTCTGTCAAAAATAAACATTAAAAAAAATCTTTTAAAGGGGAGGGGGCACCTAGGTGGCTCAGTCGGTTGGGCGTCTGACTTCAGCTCAGGTCATGATCTCACGGTTTGTGAGTTCGAGCCCCGCAAATGGGTTCTGTGCTGACAGCTCAGGGTCTGGAGCCTGCTTCCGTTTCTGTGTCTCCCTCTCTCTCTACCCCTCCCCCACTTGTGCTCTGTCTCTCAAAAATAAATAAATGTAAAAATATATACATTTAAAAAGGGGAGAAACAAAGAATCTATTATTTGGTGAACATCCTCTCCAGATAATAGAAATATTTTTTATCTAGCAATCAGGCATATAAGTGCCTTCTGAGGAAAGGGAGATAATAGCTGGTAAGATCATTGAATTCATTCTTCTGATCTGTCTGTACTCAATAAGCAGCCTCTGGTTGGAATCTGAATGCCCTTAAAAAAAGGAATTGGATAAGAATATTTCCCACTGTAAATAAGTAACTCGTAACTATTTTCATTTTCCATCTTTTTCAGATTCAATTATGAGAGAGAAAAAGGCAAGCTGAGGGCAAAACACGATCAACATCCTGCAATCCCCCCTTTAGGGGCAACCTCCCCACTGCCTTAAGGTGGAATATATATATATATATATATATATATATATATATATATATATTGGCACTAGTAACTACCTAAGAACAAAGACAGGGGAAAAACAAATGGTTAACTGATAAAGATCACAGTCATGCAGGACATGAAACTCCATTATAGTTTGTAACTGTCTTAATGATTTACAAGAAAAACACAATCTCAGTGATAGACCTCCAGGAACCTATAGACTCCATTTCCTGGAGACCTAGCATCACCTTCACCTCCATAGGATAGAAAACCCTATATAATCAGTCACTCTTCACAATCACAATGCAGCCTTTTCTGCCCATGGGTCCTGCTCCCGTGCTACAATCAAAACACCTTTTTGCACCATAAAATGTCTCAAGAATTCTTTTTCAACCAACCGCTGGGCTCGCTGATCCCACGTCACAACCATCCGAGAATAATGGAAATTTAGAATTGCCTTATCTCCCTAGCAGCCTCTTTGCTGCACTCCTGGCCCCTACTGTCTTTCTCCTCCAATTCACATAATCCTCAGCTGTTAGCATAATCTTTCTCAAATTCCATTCCCGTGAAGTCACTGCCCAGCTCAATCACCACCAGCAGCTCCATAGGTCTATTTTATCAACCTAAAGTCATCAGTTTGGAACCCAGAGCTTATCAACTGTCCCACACACCACCACTTCAACCAAGCTTAAGCTGCCTCCACTGCAGGCAAGCTAATTTGCTTACCATTTATCTTCTTCCCTGTGCTTTTGAAGTCTGTCCAGCCCTCCTTGCCATCAGCCATGTAGACCATCTCAGAGCTCACCTCAACCAGGATGCATCTGATTAGCCTCAACACTTCAGACTGCTTTGACCTGAAATCCCTTACGGACCTGTGTGCAAAACCAGCCTGTTCTCTGGGTCCAGAAAGGGACAGTCAAAAGAGCATCAAGTTATGACCAATAAGGGATAACACTGAGTAGTGATGTCATTTAATCATCAGATATACTTATAATATTTTAATAACTTTATATTTGTGCAGGGCACTATACTAGATAATGAGGACAGCAGGGTGAGGCAAAGTCCCTACCTTCAAGGAATTTATATTAAACACATATAATTAAAATTGCCGTACATACTATGAAGGAAAAGAATAAAGATGTTGTGAGAGAGAATTGTAGGGTAGAGTTAATAATTTTGGTTAGGTAGGACAGGGAATATTCTAAGGATGTAACATCAAGGCCTGAGGCCTGAAGGATGAGTTGAATTTAGCTAAAGAGTAAGGGCAGGGGTGCCTGGGTGGCTTAGTCGGTTAAGCGTTTGACTCTTGATTTCGGCTTAGATCAGGATTTCACAGTTCGAGAGATCAAGCTCTGCATCGGGCTCCTCGCTGGCACTGCAGAGCCTGCTTGGGATTCTCTCCCTCTTTCTCGGCTCCTCCCCTGCTCACGTACTCTCTCTCTCCCTCTCTCTCTCTGTCTCAAAATAAACTTAAAACAAATTATAACTAACTAAATAGCTTCTCCTTGTTAAAAAAAAGAATAAGGGCAAAGTGATTTAGGAAGAAGAAGTAATATGTGTAAAGAGTTCCACTTTAATCAGTCAATATTTTTTAATTGTCTACTAAATATGTAATTCTTTTCCTAAAACAATAAAGAGACATGTAAGGCTTAGCCTTCCCTTCGGGAGATATGACATAAATAATCTTGATCATATTAGTCTGCTCAGGATGCTATAACAAGATACCACAGACTGGGTGGAGTAAGCAACCGAAATGTATTTTCTCACAGTTCTGGAGGCTAGAAGTCCATGATCAAGGTGCTAGCAAATTTGGTTTCTGATGAGAGCTCTCTTCCAGGCTTGTAGATGGCTACTTTCTTGCTATGTGCTAGACCGTCCCTCTACCCTCTTAGGTTTGTATCATGGACCGTCCCTCTACCCTCTTAGGTTTGTATCATGGACCCTGTAAATTAAACTGATGAAAGACAGATTAACAGAATTTTAAAAATAAGAGTTTAAAAACCAGAGGTGGTTAGAACTTGAGGCTTACATACCATCTTAGCAAACAGCAATAAATTTGTGGAGAAGTGACAAAACAAAGGAGAAAAGTTTGGGCTTGCGGGGTGGTAAGCTGTGGAAAGGTAAACATATGGGGGAACTAATGGGAGATAAGGGTTATTTCAGTAACGTTTGTTTGTGCAGAATCAGTGCCAGCTCCTTGTCTCTGGTGATAATGGTTGTTTTCCTCCTCCTGGTACAGGAGAGGGGGGAAGAGGAAACAACTTCACAAAGGGAAATTGATGTCCTGATTTTAGGCAAATGGGGGAAAGCAAAGAGCACTTTCTGTGTTTGTTGCTTCCTAGTTTTTTTCAGGTCAAAATAATCCTTTTGCCAAAGTGACATATTCTGGTCCCCTTTGGGGAATATAGAGTATAACAGGGAAGTGAGGCAAGGCTGAAAAAAGTGGCAGAGACTAGACCGTGGAGGACCTTAGAAGAGAAGTTAACAGGTTTGAGCGATCTCCTGAGAGCAATGGGAAATCCTGAGTTGGGAGGGGAGGATTAAGAGGGAGTCCTGACATGATCAGACTTGTTTTTGAGGGTAGGTAAGGCTGGAGACAGGAAGAGATGAGAAGGTATATTCAGGGTAAAATTAGTAGGGCTTTTGTGACTAGTTGGTAGGGTCAAAGAGAGAGCATGGTTTCAGGTTTGGGTAATGGAGAGGATGGTGATACCTTAAACTGAGATGGGAAGTACTTCAAGTATGAGGAACAAGGAATTCTATTCTCAACAAGAACCTGTGAGACGTCCAGTTGACAGCTAGGCACTCAGGTCTGGAGTTCTAAGGAGCAGTCTGACTAGAGATACAGATTTTGGAACAATTCTATGAGCGCGGAGGCCAAGAGAACGGATGGGTTTGGAAAGGAAGAAAGCATAGGGGTGAGAAGAAGGCCTAGAACAGGCCCCCGAACCATTCTAACATTAGAGGGGCTACAAAGGAAACTAATAAAAACAGAGCAGTAGGAGGAAAACCAGGAGACTGTGTGATCAGAGATGCCAAAGGAAAGGGATGATTTGACCAAGAGGGAGAAGCCAACACAGGAGTAAATGCCTCAAGGTCAGGTAATATAAGATGATACGACCGCAGCATGAACAGGGACAACAGGAGGTACAGACAAGGGTCACTGAAGGAATTCAGAAGAGCAATCTTGTTGGGGGCTATGTATTTAGTGGGACCTGCATCTTGGCAAGAAAACCAAGTCTAGCTTCTTAAACGGTTCCCTGAAAGCCGGCCTCTGAATCTGAGTGAACATGAAACAGACAAAGAGGCAGGCTAAGGAAAAGAGATAATTTACCATGTTTGGAATAATGCTTATTGTAACCCAGCTCCGTTCACCAGCTAAACATTATGTGGATAATGGATGACAGCAGGATGCCTAAGTGGTTGCTGGATGGCAAGTTAAAGTAGGTCAATCAGGAACACAGAAGGAAGTAAAAATGCTTTAAAAGATCCCATCAAAGCACAACTTCAAACAATGTGGCCTTGCTGTGGATGAGCAGAAAACCACAACAGATGTATTAGCCTAGTGAAGAACAGTTAGAAAAGACATGCCTTTTTTTAGGGAGAAAAAAAAAAATCCCAGGGATTTTAGAAGCAAATTGTAAGTTTAAGAGCCAGAACACCAAGCATCAGAGACGCTTCTGACTCTAGATACACATTTTCACACACCAAATATCATCATTACGTATCCTGTGTTGCAAGTTCCTACGTTCAAGTTTACAAGAATCTATTGCACAAAAATCTACTGGCTGCATGTTGTATGTAGAAGAGCTGTGTGTGTAAAACAACCACAAGCTTCGCATGGGCAAATAATGTCATGTGCCAATTAAAAACGCAAATACAACTTTAGTCTACTTTACTAAAAGTCATCCCGATAATAAAAGCAATAGTCTTAGCGCTCTCTGCATTAATCAGAATAAAGGTGGAGTGTTGTGACCAGCTAAAAGCATCACATTTTAAGAGTGATACCTCTCGCCCATCTCCTTTCCATTACCATTACAGATTCTCTCATCTCACATCTGGTAGACTGTTTCCAAAGACGGTCCGGCCATCCATCCCTCTGGTGGCACAAGCCTTTTGTAGTGTCATGTTGCCAATTCTCCCATCTAGAGTCTATTTCTCCTCCCCTTGAATCCAGGCGAGCCCTGTATCTTGCTTTAATCAATGAGAAGTGATGGGGTTTGATTTACAGACCTATACCTTAAGGGGCCTCCTGGCTTCAGTTTTTACCTTCTCGGTTGCCAGCCACAAAGTCAAGAATGGGGCTAGCCTACCGACTGATGAGAGGCCAACGCTGAGACACAAGTCATGTGGCGATGTGGAGAACTGAGGGGCACAGGCAACAGCAAGCACCAAGGCCCCAAACGTGAGTGAAGCCATTTTGGATCTCCAGCCCCAGTCAAGCCACTGACAGTAATATTCTATATCTGTGCTACCCAGTATGGGAGCCACTAGCCACGTATGTCTATTGAATTCTTGGAATGTGACTAGGGTGTCTGAACATTTTCATTTTTAATTCACTTGATTTTAACTAAGCTTTAAATAGCTAGTGACTACGCAGTTGGACAGTGTAGACGACTCATAATCCTGCTAAAAACAAAAAAAATAAAATAAAAACAGGGCACAGGGCAGAAGATCTCCTTGGCACTTACGCTTTACGGTGCTACAAATAAGCAGTTACTCGAGATGGTTGGTGGTGACAGATATAGCTCTGTTAACTAGTATTGAAAAACAAAAAAACCCTCCCTTCAACATCACCCAAAGGAAGGAAGGAATCCATTCTAACCTGTTTCATCTGCATAAAATGTGAGAACCAGAAAGGGAAATTCCCACATCATAGATTATACCATGAGTTCCACATCTAGCACAGAGATGTCCTGATTAGACAATCAACTTTCCAAAAGTGCTTTCATCATCTATCAAAAAACAAAATGTTAATAGTTCCCTGGTTCACACGTTTTGCGGGGGAGAGGGAGCAGGAAGGAAACTTGAGAGAGCCTACTGTGTGCGTCAGACACAACCACATACATCAATCCATTTAATTCTTTTAATCATTATTTTCAGACTAAGGAAATACAAATTCAGAAATGTGACTTGCCTAAGGACCTAAAACTAGTTGGTGCCAGAGATGACATTCAAAATCAAGCCTCTAGATTTCCCAATACGCCCAATGCCTCTCCTATCAGGAATAACAATTTCCATGATCCAGTCATCTATGTAACTATTTCCAGTTAATGCCTTAACTCTTACCAGACTGATCTCATTTCTGCTTCCCTTCACTTGACACTCTTCTTCTCATTCCACCTATCCTTCAGAGTCCAGTTTAAGTCTCCCTTTTTCCTTCCCTGAAACTTTTCTCATCTTAATCCCAATTTATTTCCCTCGCTTCTGAATTTTTACGTCGCTTATAATGGGCACCACATAACGTAGCAGTCTGTTACATTGTCTTTCCCTTAAAGAGACCGTAATCTCTTCAAGGTGGACAGCCCATGTCCTTACCAGTCTTTGAAGCCTGGCAATCCTTCCAAATTTCCTATTTTCCTTGAGCCCTGAATAGGTACTTCTGGAATGATGCATGAACTAAACTCAACAAGTACTTCTTGATTAATTAAAGTCAGCCCCAAACTCTCGTGTTGTACCCTCTCCTCAAACTACCGCGCCTCAATTGATTCGGAGAGGTTCAGCGGCGAGTGGAGGCGGTAGTCCGGCCACGAAACGCTCCCCGCCCGCTCCGGTAAGCCACGCCCAACCCGCTGGTCGCGATTGGGCGTGGCTCAGCCTAGGGTGGCCGATTGGGCGTGGCGTGCGTGAGTGAAGGCGTGGCCGAGAGGGGAAAACTCCGCTCTGGATCGGACTCGGTAGTCCCCGGGAATCCTCGACAATTTCCGGCAACGGGCTCCTCCTCAGCCGATCGGCCTCGGGCATTTCCGGTCCCCTTCGGAATTTTCCGTCTGGCTCCCGCGCGGATCTCACCACTTCGGGTATTTCCGTGTCCCACTCGGAGGTACTCGGCAATCGCTCGGCCTCCCCCATCCCCCGGTAACGGTCGCTGGTGAGTTTAAATGAGCCGGGGCTGGCCGGGCCGGAGCCGCTACGGGGGGGGCCTGAGGCACTGCAGAAAGTGGGCCTGAGCCTCAAGGATGACGGTGCTGCAGGAACCCGTCCAGGTAATGATAACCCCGCTCGCCGAGGCTTGGCTCGAAGCCTCGGCCGGGAAGCCGCGTACGGCCACTCCGCGGCCTGGTGCGGCCTAGGCCCGGCAGCTTCTCCCGCCTCCCCTGCTGCCGGGTCCTGCCTGTCTCCGCGTCGGCTCGGAGGCCTCGCCCGCAACCTTACCCGCGTTGCCTTGGTCCTGCCTTGCTTCCACCCCGGGTGCGAGCGGGGTTCGGCGATAATGCCTCTGTCCACCGCCGGGCCACGGTCGGGCCAGCCCCTCCTGTCAGTCCAGGGGCCTGGCCCCCCCGGCCGGGGTGAGAGACCAGGGGCCGAAAACTCGCCCCAGGTGCTCTCTTGCCCCGGGATGATTGGGAATCACGTTTGATCAGAGCTTGTATGATCTTCGTAATGGTGGGGCAAGTTGGCGGGGTGGGGGTGGTGGGGGTGGTGGTGTTCGGTTTTGTTTTTGTTTTATGTGAGAGGGCGGAGGGCCGATAAGATCGGTATTTTTAATACTAATTTCTGTTTTGGTAACAGACGTCCTATAGCCCACGTTGCTTTCCTCGCTCAGTGAATTTCCCACTGGACAATGATCTGGGAAGAGAACTCCCGAGGCCCAGCGCTGAGGGGCAAGCACCTATACGAGGGGAAGGGGTGGAAACGGCAAATCTGGGTGTTTTGGTTTTTTTTTTTCCCGTGACCGGTGTGATGGGGATCAGGAGTGTTTTATTGTGCATGTTGATAGTGCGTTCAGGAAATGAAAGACAAATAAGGGTTTTTACATCCATTTCGCTGTCCTTACGACACCAAGGTATGCTTTGACGCACAGTGCTCTGTTGGCACGGGAGAAACCCTATTGGATTTGAAGTGTGATGCAGTGCCAGTCATTTTCCCCCTGCCATCTCAAGAAACTGAATCTTTTGTCCCTTACTGATGGACCAGGTCTGGGAGACTTTCAGCTCACCATAGGATCTTTGACTTGAATAGAAGAGTTGACCTCTATCAAGTGCTGTCATTGAGTTATGGACTTTTTTTTTTTTTTTTGAAGTTACAAAGCAAATCAATTTTAGAAATTACTTCACATTACCCTTAATAGGCCTGTGACCAAATAATAAATATTTTAATACATCACTGCTTCCATATTTCCTTTAATTTTTCTTCCCGGAATGAAATACAAGGATCTCCCAGTTTGCTTTTTTTACATATAGCAACTATTAGTATTTGAACCAATATAATGTGGAATTCTGTCTTAGGAAATTTACCTGTCTGTAATTGTATCCATGCTTCCAAAGCTGTTTCTTTTCAAACAAATTCCTCTTACTGGTAGAGTCCCTTTTTTTTCTTTTTTTTTCTTTTTTCTTTTTTTTTTTTTTTAGGCCTAACATTAAATTAGAAGTTATCTGTATCTTTTGTTGTTGTTGTTATTAAGTAGCCTCCACGCCTGTCATGGAGGATGACCCTGACAGCAAGAGGCACCCAGGTGCCCCAAAAGTTATCTGTACCTTAAATGAACAAGTATATCACTCAAGTTGTTTAATTTCTGTTTCATATTTTGTATGTAATTTTGTCTTCATTAATGATACATTTGCCTCCTCTGGCCCCCCAGTTTTCTCAGTTGATAAACTACTCTCAATGCTAGCCTATAGCCACTATTTAATAACAATTTCAACTTGTATAAAAACATGGAGAAGAAAAGACTATGTAGCCCGTTCCTAGATGGTACCCATCAAGTTTCCTCTTTTTCCTTACAGTACTCGTAGTGGTAATGCTCTTAGGTCTTTCTGAGGCTTAAAAGTCAAATTTGTCCCATTTTTCTTCCCCCATACTACCTTTGTCCATTAGATTTGGGGACTGTGGTAAGAAGTTTTAGGATAGGGCTAGGTGAGAATTTTGGTTGTAATTTATAGTAGAAGAAGCCCTTCAGTAAGGGGTCTGGCAGTGGGAGAAACAAGCAACTTTAGCTACGATGATGATGATGATCAACTGATTAGGGATAGGGCTGAACATGGGAAAGAATCACTAAGGAGAAAATAGGACAGATAGATACTATTGTTTTTTTAAACTATGATAAGTAATTGCATGTACTTGTAAAGGAACGAGTGTAAGTTGGGGAGTTGTTTGGGGCATCATGATATTACCAGGCTTAGGAAAAAGTTGAGAGGAAAGATGAACAACTGTTTGCTGCTTTTTTTTTTTCTTTAAACTTTTGACACGGAATAGCCAGTCTGATAAATTGCGTCAGCCTAAATATTAGCTCCTCCTCCAAATTGTCTCTCATAGAAAAACTTTATATTTGAGTCTTTACAAAAGACTCTCCTGCTATGAGGCAGAAATTCTGTCAATTATTTTATTTTTAATTGTTTGGGGAAGACACACAGCCTAAATGATTTCAATCAGTGTCAATTTGGATATTTATAAAATTCACCTGATGAAATGGATTTAAAAAAAAGCGAAGACATTTTAATGGATTTATCAGTTCTTCCTGGGGGTAGAACTTCATGGAAGTGTGAAGTTGTAAACAAGCTTTGTAAAAGTCGCCTTAATAAGCAGTGTATTAAGTGGATAGTATACATATGATATTGTTTTAGAGATCATTCAGCTAGTGGAGGAATACTTTGGGCTTGGAATAAGGTATACTGGGATAGCATCTAGCATGGATTCAAAGGGTACCATATTTCAAATAACTTAGAATTAAATGTATATTCAGGAAAGTTGTGTTAGATGAAAAAAATGGCTTTGTTGATATCAAAGATAGATGTGAACAGTTTCCATAAAATCGTTCTGTTCAATGAGAATAGAAAAAGATGAAATTCCTAAATAAATTTTGTCATTTGAGAAATATGTGTATGTAACTAAATTGATAAAGCAATAGGCATTTGACTCTTTGATCTTCATTCAAACAACATATACTTAAGTCAGCTGAAACACATTTATGAAGTTTCCTTTTGGCAAATGGGAAAATACCTTATATTTACGTACAGTATAGTATCTTGAAGGCAGTGCTACATCGTACCTGAACTGGGAGAATAAGCTTTGGGGAATGTGGGTGGAGGAGGAGGTCACTGCAAACATACATAATAATTTCATTTCTTTATGGACTAGTGTTCTGATATAGCCCTTTTTGTGTTTATGCTGTTTATATAGAGAAAGCATTAGGCAAATAATCACAAATTTGTAATTACAAACTGATAAGGCCACTATAAATAGGGTGTGAGGAGAGAGACCTAATGAGGGACTTGACCTACGCCCAGGTGTCAGGTTTGCAATTGAACCACCGAAAGAGGTACTAGAAAATAGCAAAAAGTTAAGCCGCCTCAACAAAAAAATCAAATTGGAAAGAATGTTATGTACCTGCTATGTACCGAGCACAGAAGAGTATGAAAGACATCCTAAAATCTTCTCTAAAAATGGTGTCAGGAAGGTCCTTTTTGAGCAAATAACATTGAAGCTGGGATCTGAAGGTTGAGAAGGAAACAGTAATTTGAAGAGCATAACAGAAGGAGAAAACAGTATGTGCAAAGTCCCTAAGACATAGCAGCACTTGGCACTGAAATAACTGAAAGAAGGCCAATGTGACTGGAGTTGCATATTAATGGAAAACCATTATAAGGAGTTCAGTTTTCATTCTAAGTGTGTGGGGAGTCATTGAAGGATTTTCAGAAGAGGATTGACTTGATGTAGATGTTAGATCTCTTGGCTACTATATGTGAAATGTAATGGAAGAAGGAGGCAAGAATAAAAATATCTTAGGGGCTCCTGGGTGGCTCAGTCGGTTAAGCGTCTGACTCTTGATTTCACCTCATGTCGTGATCGCATGGTTTGTGAGATGGAGCCCTACATGGGGCTTTGCGCTGATAGAACAGAGCCTGCTTGGGATTCTCTCTCTCTCTCAAAATAAATAAAAACTTAAAAAAGTAGGCTTAGGATGAAAGTAACCTAGACCAAAGTGGTAGTAGTGGAGTAGGAAAGAGATTGGTAAATTCAAGAGATGTTTTGGAGGTAGAACCAATGAGACATGGAGACTGATTGAATGGGAGAGGGTGGGGATCAAGACTGCTGCCTGGATTTCATTTTGGTGGTGCCATTTAATAAATGAAGAATCCTGTGAGAGGGGGACAAATCTGAAGGAGGATAATTAACCTGTTTTTGTTTTTTTTAAGAGCATTGATTTTGAGAGAGAGAGAGAGAGCGAGCGAGCGAGCAGGGGAGGGGCAGAGGGAGAGGGAGAGAGAATCCCAAGCAGGTTCCGTGCCATCAGTGAGGAACCTGACTCGGAGTTTGATCTCATGAACTGTGAGATCATGACCTGAGCAGAAGTCAAGAGTCCGACACTTAACCAATTGAGCCACCCAGGTGCCCTGACAATCTGTTTTGAACAAAATGAGTTGGAGATATTTGTGAAGCCAACCAGTAGAAATATGGAGAAAAAAACCTCTAATCTTTTGAGGGATCTAGTCTTGTTGGGAAGCTAAGAATGTTTAACAGGAACAATTGGATAATGTTACAAGTCAGTATGTATTTGATTGCACAGATAATAATAAAGAAATTCAGTAAACAGATCCTTGTAGACTGGAAAAATGGTGTTTCTTGATGGAGTGGAACTTAAAGCTTTAGAAGATGGGAAGTGTTTGGATTGGTAAAAAAGAAGGGAAAAAATGGTTTTAGCATGGAATAGCACGAGCAAAAGCCTAAAATTGAGAATGGTGTTTAGGAACAAAAGAACCATAAAATATTATAGTTTTGGTTGGAATGGGAATTGAGAGCAGGAGGAGATAAGGTTTTGCTAGCCAGGTAGAATCAGATTATAGGGGACTTAACATCCACGTTGAGGGGTTTAAGGCATTGGTAATACATAGCTATTATACGTTTTTGAACAGAAGACTTGTAATGAAAGCACTACTTTGGGAAGATTAATCTGGTGCTGTTGGCAAGGAGGGACAAGACGAGAGTTAGGGAGACATATGGGCTAGTAAAATAATCGAGTTACATGGTAACATACACCTGAGTTTCTCATTCTTGGTACTATTGATGTTTGGGGCAAACTAATTCTTTGTTGTGGGGGACCCTGTCCTATGTATTATAGAGTGTTCTGCAGCATCCCTGGCCTCCACCCACTAGGTGCCCCCTCCATTTGTGACAATCAAAAGTGCCCCCCACTAAGAATTGCTAAATATCCCTTGAGGGGCAAAAATCACCCAGATGGGAAACCACTGATACAGACCTAAACTAAATTAAAGTTCTAAAAATAAGATTTTAATGTGTAACAGGAAAATTCCACAGTGATTTTTTTTCCCCCTTATACCTCCTTATATTGTCTGAAGCTTTTATTATCCATTTCTTTTATGGTTCAAAAAAAAAAAAAAAAAAGGCAGCTATCTTCTTTTTTGACAAAAACAAGAATAAAACAAAATAATTTATATGGTCACATTTAGGTCTGAATTAGTTGTACAGTTACAGAGGTTTCTTTATATTTTTAAAAATATTACATGTTTAAGAACAAGCAAGGAAAAAATTTTGCCATTTTGTGCTGTTGATTCCTCTTTTAAATTAATGCAACCTAGGACTAACCCATTAATTTAATCGGTAGGAATTCTCTTTTAAACTTTTTTTTTTTTTTTTTTTTTTTTGAGGATGGGTGTGGTGTTGCTGTTTGTCTCCCTGTTAGCAGCATTCATCCATCTGGCTTTAATTTGTAGAAGTCCTGAGATGATGCACTGAATGATATTCTTTTGGGGACAGGTCCACACCAGCAGTTGGGCCAAAGTGGATGACTAGCCAGGGGGCTGATCTTAGCCCTGCTCTTCATAAGCTCCCAATCTGTAGTGCCTTAGAAAATAGCCCATTTCCTCCCTATTTCCTACCAAAGAGACACCATCGCTGAGGAACTTAGAGGTGCTTGAGCAGAGTGGTGATAGAAGCTGTAGGTGGGATTCTCCAAGTGGCAAATTTTACGGGGTATATGAGAGTTTGAGTTGGCTGCCTTTACTATCACTTTCTCACCCTCTTAATTGGTAACAGGGGCGCTTGGGTGGCTCAGTCGGTTAAGCGTCCAACTTCAGCTCAGGTCATGATCTCACTGTTCGTGAGTTCGAGCCCCGTGTTGGGCTCTGTGCTGACACCTAGCTCAGAGCCGGGAGCCTGTCTTCGGATTCTGTGTCTCCCTCTCTTTTTGTCCCTCTCCAGCTTGCTCGCTCGCACGCGCTCTCAAAATAAACATTACAAAATTTTTTTAAAAAGAATTGGTAATAAAAAATTATCTTCTTCTGAGCAAAGCTTGATTTTATATCAGAAATGGATAGAATCCTTGATTATGATACTTTTTCTCTTGTTCATTTAATATTGAAAAGACGGGAAAAAAAAGCAAAGTTCCAGGACTTTATGGCCATAGTATATGGCCATATGTGTGTCAAATTTTCCTGGTGATCAGTAGTACTGAGTTAGCTGGTGAATCATTTGGGTCTTTTGTGGCTTATATATTAACAAAATAAGCAATTGTGGCAGATATGTTGGGAGATGTTATAATAATGGAAACTGTGTCTTTATTGAGTTTGTTTATATTGGAAGACAGGAAAAGAGGAGGTTTTTAGTGTCTACTATGTGCTAGTCCGTATACTAGGAGCACTGTATATGTATCATGTCATTTAATCCACACAATCTAAGAAATAGAGCTCTGTTTTCCAGATGAGGAGATTGAGGCTTCCAAGTCACACTCTTGGAAGTGCTGGCACACAAATTTGAACACATACCTCCAAAATTAATCCTGAGTATATCATTTCTACTCCCCATGTTCTTTCATTTACAACAAAATTAAACAAGTTGGTTCTTAGGAAATCTCCATATTTTGTAAAAGAGTAATTAGGTGGTAATTATTTGTATCACAAAATAATAATTGTGTGCCACAGAGTTTCTTTCAGTAGAGATTTCCAGAGATTCTTACCTATTGGACTTACAGTTGACCCTTGAACAAGGCAGGAGTTAGGGGCACTGACCCCTATGTAGTGGAAAAATCCGAACATAACTTTTGACTCCTCAAAAACTTAGCTACTTTCAGCCTACTGTTGCCTAGAAGCCTTGCCAATAACATAAACAGTTGATTAACACATATTTTGTATACGTATTATATACGTGTTCTTATAATACAGTGAGCTAGAGAAAAGAAAATGTTACCAAGAAAATCATAAGGAAGAGAAGATACATTTTTAGTAGTATATTGTATTTATTGAAAAAAATCCACATGTAAGTGGACCCATGCAGTTCAAACCCATGCTGTTCAAGGGTCAACTGTATATGAATACAGAGAAACTTAAAGCTAAGACTAACATAAGATACTACCAGTAGGAGGACTGGCAGAAATCAAAGATCAGTTGTTTATTCATTCAACATCCATTAGTTAAGCCCTTGCTTAAAAAGTACATAATAGATGCTGGGAATCTAATAATGAGCAAAACCAGAAGTAGTCTCTACCTTTCTGCAGTTTATAGTGAGGAAGACATTACTTATTTATGTAAAATTACAGCAGTGAGAAGTATTACAAAGGAAAGGTACTTAGTGCTATAAGAGTGTGTAATAGGAATGCCTGACCTCATCAGAGCTCCCCCAAAAAAGTGTTCCTTGAGAAAGAAGTCCAAAGAATGACTCGAATATGCATAGTTTGGAGGAAGGTACCAGGTAAAGTGAACTATGTATATGTTTAAAGGGCCTGTGGCAGGAAGGTAACATGGTAGGTTTGAGGAGTTGAAAGAAAGCCATTGTCCAAACACAGCGTAAGAAAGCATGATACAAGAGGAATTGGAGAGGTAAGCACGGACTATACCATCCTCCCTGGTTTGGTGGTTTGGATTTTTGTCATTAAGGACAATGAGAAGCCAGAGAAAGATCTTAAGTGAGAGGATAATATGATCAGATCTGATTTGTGAAAAGCTCACAGAGAGAAAATGGATCACAGGGTGGGAAAGAATTCAGGGAAGACAAATAAGACACTATTAAAAGTAATGGTGGGGGGCGCCTAGGTGGCTCAGTCGGTTGAGTGTCCAACTCTTGGTGTCGGCTCAGATCATGATCTCATGGTCATGGAATCAAGCCCCGCACATCAGCTCCATGCATGGTGGGTGTGGAGCCTGCTTGAGATTCTCTCTTTCCCTCTTTCTGCCCCTCCTCTTGCACACACACTCTCTCAAAATAAACTTAAAAAAGGGGGGGGGGGGGACAGGTCTGCCTTAGAAAGTAAATGTTTCATTGAGTTTCTTCCTTTCATCACCATTGCAGTTGCCTAATTTAAATGAGTATCATTTTGGCATATACCTATATGCACGGTTCCAGAACCCTAGGTCATGGGATGGTCTGGTAGAACACCAGAGGGACAGATAAGTTCTTATGGAGGTTTAGAATTCAGCCAAGTACTGTGCTAGATTTATCTCAAAGGTAGTGTTTTTTGTACTTATTTTACAGATGATTAAAACTGAAGGTCAGAGAAGTGACTTGGATATCTTGATTAGAAAGTGTCAGAGGGTTAGAGTTAGGTTTCATCGGCCATGGATTGAAGCTGGAGGTTATATTAAACAGTCAAGAAATAATTGAATCAAATTAGATTTGAACACCCTTTAGCCTGTTGTTTTCTGAACGACGTTTTTTTGAGTTCTTCCACCGTGCAAATGTTGAAGTTCTCTGAGGAAAACACTCGTAGTTTGTCACATTACCTTTTACGTATGTCTTTTCTGTGTCATAGTACAGAGGAGATGTAGGCCAGATAGCAGAGAGCCTGTAGCATGTTTAAAACCTGCTCTTATATTCACTCCTTGCCAGTGCCACCTATTTTTGTTGGAAGGTTCACCTTCTCAATTGTTTGATAAAAAAAAAAATCAAAAGCACAGGGGTGCCTGGCTGGCTCATTCGGTAGAGCATGCGGCTCTTGATCTTGGGGTCATCGGTTTGAAGTCCCAAGTTGGGTATACAGATTGCTTAAATAAATAAACTTTTAAAAACACATTAGAAAGCTTTGATTAGGGAGGAAGACACGATGATAATGTTGATGGCATGGCTAAAATTTGAGTGATTATTAGGTATGTACTAGGAGCCATTATGTACTTTATGTAACATTATGTACATATTAACCATTATGGACTCTTATGTTTTAAAACAAGAGACTTGAGACATTGTCACTTGCCCAAGAAGGAACGTGAAGACCTACAAACAAGAGGCTTTGGAACTTGAGTAACTCAAGCCTTTCTTTTAAAGCTAAGGGCCATGGCCTGAAGGATTAGAAAGTATTTTATTCATAACATCTTGAATTAACAGATGAGACAGCCTTTTTGGCTTTGGGGAATCTGCTGAGCAGGGATATTTTTAATTAGAATAAATCTTTTTTAGATCAGTCCTTTTCAAACTTTAATACGCATATAAATCACCCGAGGATCTTGTTAAAAATGCTGATTCTGATTTAGTAGGTTTAGGATTGGGTCTGAGATTCCACACTTCCAGAAAACTTCCAGAAGATATTAGTGTTGTTGCTCCAAGGACCACACTTTGAATAGCAGTTTTAGATAGTTCTCAAAGTGGTAGGAAATGACTGGATTAAGAACGGTAACGTTAGAGGGAAAAAATGCTGCCTGTGATAGTTTAGATTATTAATTTAAATTAAATTTAAATTTGAATTAAATTTAAATTCCCACCTTTTTCCTTTCCCTTGTGCCTAGATGGAAATGGTCAGATTAGACAGTCCTGAGACTTTAAAAAATTTAGACTGTATAGAAAGTAAGCTTAAACAAGAGGCTCCAGAGACCCCATGAGAAAATAGAAAACTACACCCTTGGGCTAAGTAAGTCATCAACTACTACTAGGACTTTGAATATAAAAAATTATAATTAATAATACTCATAGAAATGTTAGTAAACATTTGCTTTTTCATTCAAATATTTGAGATTGTACTATAGCCAAGGCATATTAATCACTTGTTACAATGTAATCTAGCTTTACTGTTACAGTGTTAGCTAGTGATTTCATGAGGTCATCCCACCGTGCTGGTTTTATTGTAACTATTAAACTGTTCAACAAATTATGAGCTGTATACATGGCTAAAAATAAACACTGTTGTATCATGATCACTTGTAAGATATCTCACTTTGTGAGTTGATGATTTTTTTAATCAATTGGTGACTTTTATATCTTGTGATAGACCAGAAGTTAAAAAGAAACCCAGAAAGATTAAAAGAAACTCCTATGGTGTTGTGCTCCTAAAAATGCTAGGCAAAACATAAATATATGTAAACACATAATTTACAGATACACAATTTATATAACAGACTTAAAATTAGTGTTATATGATACACTAAAACTTCAACAACAAAAAAAACCTCTCTGGTTTAATGCTCTCAAAAATTCTGGATAAAATAGTAAGAAAAGGTAAATCATCTAACAGAAAAATGAATGACACATGAATTGGCATTTGCCAGAAGACCAATAAACGTGAAATAAATTACTATTGAACTCATTTTAATATTCAGAGAAATGCAAATTAAAGGCACTAGATAAGCATTTTACATCTGTCAGACTGGTAAAAATAAGAAATTGGGGGGCACCTGGCTGGCTATCATTAGAGCCTGCAACTCGATGTCAAGGTCATGAGTTCAAGCCCCACATAGAGAGAGGGATAGAGATTACAATCAATCAGTCAATAAACAAAGATTTTTTTGATAGTACATAGTGTAGACAAAGATGTGGCATAATGAGTAGTCATATGTTTTTGGTAGGAGTGTAAATTAAACCCACACTTTGAAAATGATTTGTATTACCTAGTAAAGATGAACCTGTGTATGAACATGAACTCAACAACCCCATAATTTCATTCTTAAGTATATATCCCAATTTGGAGAGATTCTTAAATAGGTACCCTAAGAGATAAATATAAGAATGTTCTTTGCAGCATTATTATAACTGGAAAAAAACTGGAAATAGCCCAAATGTTCATATATTGTAAATAGATAAAATGGATTTTGATGTATTTTTACAATGGAAATATTATTTATTCTGCAATCAAAATGAATGAATTCTAGCTACACAGATTGAGAATGAATTTTTTAAATATTGGATTTCAAAGCAAATTATAGCATAATATGTACAACATGCTTGTATTTATTTAAAAATTCAGAAACAGGGAAAAGTGTTGCATTGCTTAAGGATGATACATACATACAAATGTATAAAAATTGTAAAGAAAACCTGAAGATTAACAAAATTCAGAGTGGTGGTTTCAGAGAGGTTATGTGACTGATGAGCACCTGTGGGAGAGGGCTTGAAATATATTGGTAATATCTATTTCTTGAGCTGGATAGTGAGTACATGGGTCTAAATGTTTTCATTTATTATTAATTAAAATGTCATTCTAGCTGTTATATACTTTATAGCTATGTTTTATAACTTTAGAAAAAGAAAAATATATTCACCTAGATTAAAGATTAGTGCTATTATAGTTTGCTCATTTGTCTCCCAATATGCTTCCTTGGGTGGGTGAGAATAGGGTTGCTTTAAAGGTCATAGGTGGAGAGGCATCTGGATGGCCCTGTCAGTTAAGTGGCTGACTCTTGATTTCACCTCAGGTCATGATCTCATGATCTGGGTCAGAGCATGGAGGCTGCTTGGGATTCTCTTTCTGTTTCCCTCCCACCCCATGTCCCCCTCTCCAACTCATTAGTACGCACACTCAAATAAAAATTTTTTTTTAATTTTTTTTACATTTTTCTCATTTTTTTATTGTAAGAAGTAACCACTTTTTAAAACAAAATTTGTATTCAAGTATTTTGCTTTTATATAGAAAACTGAAATATATGGCAAACCTAGCACCGGGGGTGGAAGAGAAGAATTGATTATGTACTTTTACAAGGATTTGATACTACATGTGGCTCTGTATAACGTTATTTGCATTTAAATTCAGATCATTTAAAAATGTGTATTGTAAACCCTAGGACAATCACTAAAATTTTAAGACTATTTATTTATTTTAATTTTTAATAAAAATTTTTAAAAATAGGTGGGGAAGTTTTTGTGGAGGATGACATTTCATGCATATCGTGAAAAATTGCTTAAACCACCGTTGTTAGTTTGGAGCAGTGTAGTTTGGTGGGGTGGGCAGACCCATAAACACATAACTGTAACAAAATATGAGTGCGCCACTAGAAGAGATATGTTTACCAAAAAAAAAAAAAGGTTAGGAATCAGCCAGGAAACCTTCATGAAGTAGGTGTTAATTAAGCTGGGTCTGTAGAGATGAGCAATTTGTAAAAGGAGGTATGTGAGGGAGCCTCCATTCCTCTGTGGGGGAAGAGGAAGTACAAAAAGGCACAGAGGCCTAAATGTCCATGGAGAATTGAGTGAGTAAATTCAGGTATGTTAGGAGCCATACTGTGAAGAGCCTTGTGTAACATGCCATGGAGTTTGCACTATGGACATTGAGGTTTTGTTTTATTACTTAAATTAGTGTCACTGATTTGATTACACTATGTCAGGCTCCGCTAGGCGTTACTTTGAAACTGTATATTTGTGTACTTATGTTCTTTTCCCTCTACTTTCAGGCTGCTATATGGCAAGCACTAAACCACTATGCTTACCGAGATGCAGTTTTTCTTGCAGAACGACTGTATGCAGAAGGTTTGTAATCTGTTCATTTCTATAAAACAATAAAGGAATAAAATAAATGGAATTCTGTCCTTTCCTATGACTTCAATATAACAAGACTCTGGGGATTGCTTTTGTTGTTTCTTTATGATTGGTACTAGTTCATAAAAACTTTTCCTTGTATCTGTTTTCTCCCTTATGTGCTACTTTTAATAACTGTAGAGTTGTTTCAGGTTTTACACTATGGTTTACTTAATCATTTTCCAATCTCTAGATATTTTTGTCTAGGTTTTCTGTTAAGAGAGTCTATATTCTATAGCTAAGAGCATGAATTTAGTCTATAGCTTTGGTATAAACCCTCACCCTGTCACTTAAATATGCAGTTGTAGACCTTGGACAGTCACTCAGTGTCTGAGTATTTCAGAGTTCTCATCTATAAAATAAAGTTAACGATAATCGCTTGCGAACGTTGAAGAGTGAAATGAGATAATGTATTTAAAGCACTTGGCACAGCCTTCTGGCATGGTAATAAATGTTCGATAAACACGTGCTGGTAATGTATGCTTTGTTTCTGTCATTAATTCTTGTAATTCTCTTTCTAAGATGCTAATACAGATAATTAGGTACAGCTTTTTTTTTCTTTTATATGTCATTTTGTGGGGCTATATATTCTAGAATGGAACTTACAAGTCAAACTGTGATCAGTTCTACAACAAATTACTTTTTCCCCAGTTGATAACCCAGCAGAGAGAAGGGTAAAATAATCTGGGGTGTGACCAACACCATAAGACTTCCTTCATAATCCTTTCAGTATTAGATTTGATCAATTTAATGTATTTTTGCTTACTTGAGAATTATGAAATATTTTGTCTTGCATTTTTATAACTACAAGGGATTCTGGGTATTTTCTCAAGTGTTTGTTTTAAATTTATTCCTAGTTCTATAAGGTATATCTTTATTGTCTATTTGACCCAGATTGTTGCTTTTTAATCTTAATTCTATTGGTATATTTAAAATTTTTATGTAGTTGACCTCATCTGCTTTATCATTTATACTTTCTTCTATTGCTTCAGTAGGTGGAAAAGTCATCTTTCTACAACTACAATTAATATGTGGTTATTGATGGTTAAAAAAATTTAAAGAATTTATCATGGTATTATTACTTAATTTATTCAATATTGTATATTAAACAATGCTTTTTTCCCTCCTGCATGGTGTTTTACTTGGTTTTATATTAAATTTTTAAAAAATGTTTTGTTCTGGGGTGCCTGGGTGGCTCAGTCAGTTAAGCATCAGTCTCTTGGTTTTGGCTCAGGTCTTGATCTCTCAGTTTGTGGGGTCGTGCGCTGTGTCAGGCTCCACAACAGCATGGAGCCTGCTTGGGATTCTCTGTCTCCCTCTCTCTCTGCCCCTTCCTTGCTCATGCTTGCTCTGTCTCTCAAAATAAATAAATAAACTTAAAAAAAAAAAAAAACAAAAAACGCTTTGTTCTGTCTCCAGAATTTCTCCTCTCTTCCATTAGTTAATTTTCTGTTTTTAATCCAATATCATGCCTTTTTTTTTTTTTTTAAGAGAGAGAGTGCAAATTGGGGAGGGGGGGAGGGAGGTAGAGAGAGAGAATCTCAAGTAGGCTCCACACTTAGCATGGAGCCCGACATGGGGCTTGATCCTACTATGCTGGGATCATGACCTGAGCCAAAATCAAGAGCCTGTCACTCAATCCACAGAGCCACCCAGGCACCCCCATACCATTTTTAACACTTTATATTTTAATATTTCATAAGGCCTATCGCCCATCATTTTTTTCTTTCCAATTCATTCATTAGAAGTCTTTCCCCTTTTTTTATCCTTTATTTTTCTATGTCTATTTTATTATTGCTTTGAAATTTCACAAAGATTTTGACCAATGCTGACCTGCAAACATATAATTCTCTAAATTACTATAGATAGCCTTCCCAACAAGAAATAGTGCTGCCTTCTTTTTACTCAGGTGTTTGTTTGCTTAATCCGTTTTTGTACTTTCTGTGTATGTTCCCATTGGATTACTTGCCAAGAGTTTCCATTTTTTTTGTGGTTGTAGATGAGCTTTATTTTTGCGTATTTTGTATGTTTGTGTCTGAATTGCTAGTGGAACCTTTCTGATCAGTTGTATGATTTTACTCTAGTAGCAAGTGCTTAGTAACCTAACTGCAAGCATAAGAAAGTAGATCTTAGGGATTTGCCAGGCATGTGTCACCAGAAAGGACAAGGGATAAGAACATTAAAAATACAGACAAGATACGGACCAGGAAATGTAAACTATAGGAAAGTTAACACAGAAGAATATTGGTGAATAAGATTCAGAGAAGTGCCAGAAATCTAGATGAGGTTGAATTGGGAGATGTGGGGGAATAACATGGGAGCGGAAGACCATGAATCAGGTGCAGAATTTTTCCATTAATGAAGCAGAATGTCCTGCATTTAGTAGCTGAGAGTTATGAGGAGAAGGTATGAACTCAGGAGCAGGGAGTTTCACAAACAGGCAAAGAGTAATGCTTGGAAATGGTTTTACGAAGCAAAGAGGAAACCTTACCTTGATTCTGATGTAAGTGGGATATGAGGGAAATAGCATCACTTTGAGAGTGCTGTCAGGTCCTTCAAGAGAGACTGGAAATTCAGTAAAGAAAGTGGGGAGGATCTGTGTGTGGAACAGGAGTCTGAGGTCCCAGTGAAAGGATTTAGAAGGTGAGAGAGGCTTAGAAAGAAAATAATGCAATAGATTGCCCTACTCTACTCGATATTTTAAAAGCAAGGTGTATCATGCAAAACCTACTGACATATATTTTCATTGATACCTACGCAACCCTCATGTTTTGCTGTCTTATACTTTCTTTTTTGTATTTGCTTATTAAAGGATTGGCAGTTTCTAGTTTATTATAGTTAGGCTCTAAAAGATTGTGAGTTAGTGGTTTCAAATTCAAACAAGTAGGTTTTCCCATAGAATTGGGGCAGGGTTCCAGATGAATCTGGATAAAGCTGTTTAATCCACTTTCTGTGTTTGATACAGTGCTTGACACTTGGAAAGTTGTTCAGTGTTAGTTTCTCTCAACATACAGTTGACCCTTGAACAACGCAGATTGGAACCATGTGAGTCTATTCGAATGCAGATTTTTAATACAATATAGTACCATAAATGTATTTTCTCTTCCTTATGATTTTCCCCTTTTTTTAAAATTATTTTAATGTTTGTTTATTTTTGAGAGAGAGAAAACGGGGGAGGGGCAGAGAGAGAGGAAGATACGGAATTCAGGGCAAGCTCCAGGCTGTCAGCACAGAGCCCAATGCAGGGCTCAAACTCACAAACTGTGAGATCATGACCTGAGCTGAAGTCGGACGCTTAACCAACTGAGCTACCCAGGTGCCCCTCTTATGATTTTCTTAATAGCATTTTGAGAGAGAGAAAGAGAACATGAGCAGGGGAGGGGCAAAAAGAGGGGTGGGGAGAGAGAGAGAATCCCAAGTAGGCTCCATGCTGACAGCTCAGAGCCCAACTTGGGACTTGAACTCAGGAACCACAGAGATCATGACCTGAGGCAAAATCAAGAGTGATGCTTAACCAGGTGAGCCACCCAGGCACCCCAACAGTAGGCTTTTAGTAGTTAAGTTTTGGGGAAGTCAAAAATTACTGGCAGATTTTTGACTCTGCAGGGTAGGTGCCTCTGACCCCCTCATTGTTCAAGGGTTAACTGTTGAACCTAACCACTCTGTTGAACTCTAATTTCTATGAGGGAAAATTTTATGGGAGCAGATACTATCCTAGTTCAATACCAATGACAACAGTAACTTCTAAAGAACATTTATTAATTTCTTATTATGTACTAGGTACTGTAATACTTAATTTCTTATTTAGTTTTCAATAATCCTATAAAATAGACATTACTATTGCCATTTTAGAAATGAAGAAACGGAGAGCAGTGTTCACAGGCAGTAAGTGGTAGATCTGATTCCACTTTACCAAGGGTAGCAGCAGATACAGGCCAGTCTGACCCATGATAGACATTACTAATCCATCATACTACTTGTTCCTGTTGAACCAGCCTCATAATTCTTATTAACACAGTGTTGCTGGCCGACAGTAATAGTTGATGAGAATTGGTATGTTACATGTAACCTGGTGCCCTTTTGCTCAGTGGCATCCTAATGCCACTAGCCATAGCTCCTGTGTTTTAGAGAAGGACACCCTATAGTGCATGAGGCTAACGAAGTAGATGGATAGGACCCTCTGAAAGCCAAATTCTTGAAGTAATTTCTCAATTTCACTAGTTCTTTGTCACCCATTTGTCTTTCTCCTAAGAATTCCATAGTTAGACCACCTAAGACTGTGCTATAAGCCAGGTGGTGTAGAATGTCAGCTCCGATGTTCATTAGCCATTTGATCTTCAGTAAGAAGTTACTCTGAGCCTAATTTTCCTCATCTTTAACTTGGGAAGAGAGATACCTACTTAACAGGATAGTTTTCAGCACTAACTATAATAATCTGTGGTTTTGGCACGTAGGAAGTCCTTTACAAGTTCCTCTCCCCTAGCATATTCTATTACGGTGGCTTTTCAGATTTTTTTTTTTTTTTTTTTTTTTTTTTTTTTTTACTCTTCTTACATATGATGATATTTTCTCTGAGTGTTTGTTATTATTGTTGTTTTAATGCAGGTTGAAATTCACCGAATTGATTTCACAGTGCATAGTGAATCGAGCCTTGCTGTTTGGAAAAACTCCTAATCGTATCACCTCCCTCCATACCCCTTCACCTACTTTTCCTTCCCACTGCCATACCTGATCTCCTTGATCAAAGGTTTTCTCCATTGCTAATTAACACACAATATAGATTCAGCTTTCCCCTTTGCCCTAATAGATAGCATGTAGTACTGCAATATCTAAGGTTTTTAATTGCTATGAAATGTATTTAGCTGTTGAGAATGAATAGAAATGGGTGGTTAGGAACAAATAGAAACAGTCTTAGATTATATGGACAAAGAATACATTAATACAATAAATATGGCAGGTCCTTAGAGGTGATTTATTTATGTTCAGAAAATTAACCGGTTGTAAGTTCTGTGTACATTATATTTTGTGTACATTATATTATATACTTTCCCCAGGACCTCTGGGGAAAGATGAAGAATTGCTATCCGTGAGACTGCATGGGAGTGGCAGTTGTAACTGGTGAAAAGCAAGGAAGAAGAAGTAGCTGAAGACATTGTGTCAACATGTATTCCCTAAGTTATTCTGAGGGTCCTAGGGCAAAGCTCCCAATTGCTTGAAATCTAGTGTTCTATCTTGATGTAGATTTTGCATCCCACGCTACAAAATGTTCATTTTTCAATATGAACATATTTAAGTTACTGTAAAATTGTTCACCAGTTTTCTACCTGTCTTAACGATTAATGGGCCCAGATGTAGACATTGTACAGGGTATATCAGTTTCAGTAAATTGGGCTCAGTTGAAGAGAAGTGAACCCGAGTAAAAGGTTCAGCATCTGTTTCTCTTCTCTGTCTTAGCCAGGATACCGAGAGCCTAGACTCACAGAAATATGTGACTAAAAATGGTAACATTTTTTTTAGAAAAAATTGTTTATCAGGTTATATTAAGGGCATCATTGAGGGGAAATGTCCAGAGTACTACTAATGATATGGCATAGTGTTTCATTTGTAGGCCATTATTGGAAAATTTAATAAATATATCTGGTTCCTAAAAATTTCAGTCAGTTTGTTATATGGGGGTGGAGCAAGGAGGGGAGGGTATCAAAAGGGTGTCTGGTCCATTGGCCTAACCTTTTACTGTCAAAGTTAAATGCTTGCCAGTAAAAAGGATGATGCTTTTTTATTGTCATAGTTTTCATTTTTATAATGTGTTAGTGATTAAGACTCAGGTCTTCGAACAAACTTTTTTTTATTCGAGACTCAAATGTTTCATTGCATTAACTTAGCTGTTTCACACAAACATCACAGACATCAAACTCAATGCATGTAAGCCTGGACTCATAATGTTCCCACGCTAATCTAAGGCATTGCTATCTCTTACTAAAAAAGCTTCCTAACTGCTTTTCCCATATCTACTCTTCCCTGCCTCTTTCCTTTCCCCTTCCCAAATCAACCCATTCTCTTTACTTTCCTTCTTAAAATGCTTCAGAGATGTCTAGTTGCTATGAGGATTTATCCCTAAATCTTTAGATCGCTTTCAGAGCCCTGCATGATCTGCTTTCTCCTTATGTATGACCACTTTCCACCTTCAAACACTAAGGAACCTTTTTAAAATTTCCTCCAGCCCTCTTACCTGTGGTATATTTACTCTAAGCACAGTTTCAAAGTATTTTAAAACATTTTAATCCTATCGCATACAATAAAGACAAAACCAGTTAATACTGCAATTTAGGATGTAAACAAATGTAGAGAAAATAAAAAGTGGCAATAGTATTAAAATACTGAAGTTGTGTATGTAGATGAGGTATTCAACAAAAGAAATGATTCTGAAGGATGGACTGAATCATGCTGCATCTGAAAAGCATAGAATCCAGGCAGTTGAAATCCTTCGCAATAGAAAAGTTAGTGATGAAATGGAATTATTTGAGCTTGTGGCTCATTGTCATGTATGTGTAACCCACATTACTATCCAATGACTATTCAGGTATTGTAAATTTAGTAGTGTTGTACTCCTAAATGCATGTGCTGTACTGCCTTTCTTTGATTTAAGAACTTAGATGATTGGGGTGCCTGGCTGGCTCAGTCAGTAGGGCATGCAACTCTTGATTTTGGGGTTTTGAATTCAAGCCCCACGTTGGGTGTAGAGCTTACTTTTAAAAAGTAAATTAAAATATTTTTTAAAAACAGAACTTAAGGGGTGCCTGGGTGGCTCAGTCAGTTGGGCATCTGACCCTTGATTTTGGCTCAGGTCATGATCTCACAGTTCATGGGATCAAGCCCCACATCAGGCTCCATGCAGACAGCAAAGAGCCTGCTTGGGATTCTCTCTCCCTCTCTCACTGCCCCTCCCCTTCTTGTGCGTGCACTCTCTAAATAAATAAATAAATAAATAAATAAATAAACGAACTTAAAAGTTAATCAGGATGACGTGTGTCACAAATCATAGATGATTTCATAGATTCTATGCCCTTCGAATACTTAACAATATCAGAATTCTTGACAAGGCAGCAGGCAGAGTACTTTAACCTGTAAGCAGTTCTCGATGATAATTGTAGAGTTTATCAAGACCAAGAACCCTCACCTCACCAAACTTTTAAGTCTTGCCAGAACTGGTCCATTTTGGAAGTCTGCTCATTTACATTGTAAGTCAACACAAAGAAGAGGTGTCTGTCTGACTTGAAAGCATTGAAAGACTAATTCACCTTCCTATTTGATGGAAATGTATCTGAAAGATGCAAGCTTAAACCTCTCCTAACTATTTTGGACTTCTATGAAATGACCTTTCGTTTTTGAAGCCTAGCCTGTTTGTAAGAAGAGGGACTTCAGCATCATTCTACAACTTCGTTTGGGGTTTTTTGTTGTTGTTGTTTTCACTTAATAGTGTGTTCTGGAAATATGTCTTTTTTTTTTTTTTTTTTGGACGACTATGGTGAGTGTTTCACCATATGGAAGTACCATACTTTAATTAGTACATGATTGATTCCTCAATATTATGTTAAGAGTGACTGGAGTCAATTCTCACTTTATTCCTGATTATAAAATAAATTATGGGCCTTCTAATTCCCAATCACATATTTTAATTAAGGCTCTAAGTAAAGGATGGTAAATAAAAGGATGTCATGGAGACATCTATAACTATTTCTAGGTCCTGTTGCTTTGATCTCTGCACACTTACTACCTAAGCCATGATCAGCCTTAGAATCTTTCTGAATTTAGCACTCGAGGCAGCCACTATCAATCGGTTGGAGTTATTGTTCCAGACAAAATCTATTTGTTGAAAGTCTCTGCAGCTTAGCTTTATTATAACTCCTTACTACTGGCCCACTGGTTGTATTTAGGACTGTCAAGTTATTTCTGGAGAGCCTCAAAAACCACCCGTGTCTCTCCATGTCTTTTACAACCCTTCAAGTTGTTCCAGATTTACATCAATATCTTACACGTCCATTAATCTTAAGGCGTGCTCAGCCTTCCAATCCATATTCCCATTTGAACTTGTAGATTTTAAGGTATCACGCTTCAAAAAGGTAATTGCATTACACACTAAAATCGTGCGCGCACACACACAGTATTTGGTACTTTTATGTTATTAGGGAATTTTAAAGCAGTGAAAATGGACCTATGCATAAACAAGTATTTGTAAAGAAAACATTTGATAAAGCATTGTTACGGCTAAAAGTTTAGGTTTGGGGAACCATTGCTTTTTGGTATAATCAATGAGTTTTTAAAAAACTTAATTTATAAAGTGACCAGAATCAAGGCCTTTATCGCGAGATCAAAAAGAAATCACACTTTGTAATTTGTGTGAATTAGCACTTACAGTTCAGTGAAATTAAAAGTTTGCTCCCCCTACAGTAGAGCTCCCTATTCATTCTTTTTGCTTCTGAAGCATTAATACTATGTACACCCCATTAACGTGTGTGCCAAAGTTCCTGATCATTTACTCCATATCATTCATTGCATATTGTTTTTTTATACTAGAGTTTCACGAAAAATGTTAAGATGGACCAGAGAAGAAGGGTTCTGTTTTTGCTTGCATATACATATATATGACCCAAAAACCTGTGTAAGAGTAATCTTTCAAATCACCTACTTTTTTATCCTAAACTTTGAAGTTAACAATTTTTTATCCCAAGCTTTGGGTGAAGTTAACTTTTTAAGATGTGTCAAGTTTATCTTGTACTTCAGAACAGTGATTCTCAAACTTTAGCATGCGTCAGAATTGCCTGAAGCGTTTGTTACAACGCAAGACCACCGGTCCTCACTCCCAGAATTACTGATTCAGTGGGTCTCGGTTGAAGCTAAGAATTTCTAACAAGCTCCCAAGTCATGCCGTGCTGGTAGAGGGGCCAGCCACACTTTTAGAACCACTGGCTTAGAACACCCCTCAACCCACTGAGATTATTACCGAACCCGTTTTTAGAAGCACAGATTTGTGATTTTCCTGCTTTCTTTCTATCTCCTTTGTTGTTGGCCTCTCTGGACTCTCACCTGGATTGGTTGGGAGATTGCAAGGATAGAAGTGAAGTGATGGTCAGTTTGGGAGAGAGTGAATAAAGGGGAAAATGCCACATTTCATTAACTAGGACAGAAGGGGCATTTCCTTCCTAGTATGGAGACCAGGGGACAGACTGAATAATTCAGCTCCTGCACTGCAAGGCAGTATAATTGTCGTTGCTGTAGAAGTGTTAAGTCTGTCGATTGAGTGGTTTAAATGCTGTGGGTATTCACAATTTAGAATTTTTCTTCTGTCTTAAATTATCTTGAGTGTAATTTAGTATACATTTGGTGTTAGAAAGAAGTGTTTTTTGTTTTTTAAAATCTGGTCCTTTTTTAATGTAGAAAATAATCTCAGATTGGTAATTAGCTTCGCAACCCTGAGTGCACCTTTCTCATGAAATTGGACATCTGTTCTCTCAAAGAGTCTGTTAGAAAAATACTACAAAAAACAAGACCGTTTACTGGTAGTCTATTTAAAGGTAGGTGTGAGTGTGCGGGTGTGCACACAAGTGTGCACTTTTGTTAAGGATTTACAGAAAATACCATGACTGTCTTCATTGTATTACTTCCTTGGTTCTTTGTAAGAAGAAGGTAATCAGGACTTGGGGAACTAAGATTTCTGTCAGTAAAGTATTTCTCAATTCAAATTTGGATTAATAAATGTTTTATATTAAATAACATGACTAATTTTTTGTTGCTAAACTTGTTTATTGCCAGATAAACAGTGATTACCATTCAACATACTGAATAATAGCCATTTTTTTTCATATGTGCTCTTAGTACACTCAGAGGAAGCCTTGTTTTTATTGGCAACCTGTTATTACCGCTCAGGAAAGGCATATAAAGCATATAGACTCTTGAAAGGACACAGTTGTACTACACCGCAGTGTAAATACCTGCTTGCAAAATGTTGTGTTGATCTCAGCAAGTAAGTTTTTAAATCTTTTCTATCTAATATTGTTTACTTACACTGTAGAATTTTGGATAAAATCCTTTCGATAGATTAAACTCTTGACTCCCTTTCTCCCCTCTTTTTTGGTAGTAGCAATTTGTCTATTTCAGTAACTTAAAATGTTTATACTGTTGCCTGTGGCATTATCACTTTTGTTATGGAGAGATTTCATTGTTATGGTAATAAATAATAGAATTTAACTCTGGGGAAACTTAAGTTATAACTAATTCCTATCATTTCCCAAAATTATCCCAAGTGTTATTTCCTTTCCTTTGCTTTCAATTGGAATACGCCTGAAAACCTCCTTACCTGTTCACCTGAGATTAATGCTTCATTATGTCTAAGTAGTTGTGTAGTTATTTGGCTTTCCAGACCACTCTGTCCTACCCCTTTGAAGCGAGGGGGCGGGTTCAGGAGAGCACTTCTTTTGAACATTACAATTAAACATGTC
Source organism: Panthera onca (assembly GCF_046562875.1). Classification (NCBI taxonomy): domain Eukaryota; kingdom Metazoa; phylum Chordata; class Mammalia; order Carnivora; family Felidae; genus Panthera; species Panthera onca. The sequence goes on along the minus strand of NW_027675816.1, from coordinate 1,029,503 downwards.
AGCTGTCCCTATTCTGAATCTGGAGGCAGGTAGAGATATAGGTAGTTATCTTCTGTTAAACTCTGTTCTGTGCTGTAAGAGATGGAATGATGCTAAAAGGGACTAGATAAATAGATAATCGCAGAAGTGTGTTTGTGAATGTAGTTGGTAGGTTTATAGCGAGAGGACACAAATGAGCCTCCTGAAGTCTCCACAGACTAATAATGATTATTGTATTTGTCCACTGTCTAACTGATGACTTAAATTAAAAAACTAGCTAAAATACCTATAAAATTTCTGAAATATTTGTTATTGAATTATTTTTACTCCGAAGGTTTAATGCTAACTTCCTAAAAATATATTTAATTTGCTAATTTCTTAAGCCAATTCTTACCTTGGACATTCTTATCTCATTTACAAGTATTCATGGTTTTTTAAAAGTCCCACTGACCGTAGAAGAAATATAGATATCACCTTTAATGTTTAGGATATGCTGTGTAAACTTACTAGAGTATTTTCCACATGATGATTTGGAAAAAACTTTAAAAGAGATACCATTATAAACTCTGATATGCTAAAAATATATAGTGAAGTCAAGTTGTTTTTTTTTTTTTTTCCTTTGGGAAACACTTGTGATTTTCTATATCAAGAAAACATAATTGGTAAATAAAAAGAGATGAAGTGCTATTCGGGTTTCTTTTATGAACCTAAAAACGAGTGAGACCATTAAGTATGCAGTTTTTCACTAACATCTAATTAGTGTTATTAAATTCTCTTGCAAATTCCTATTTCAAGGAATTACAGAACTAAATAAAAAGGACCACTACGTCTGTTAATGAAGAACCGTACACATTTTCCCCCAGTATAAAGACCTTCCATTTCTTTTGACATGAGTAATGTGTATGTTGCTCACACTACATTTGTACATATAGGGACTGAATTTAACTGGTTCTGTTCTTAAAGGCAAGACTGGAATTTTAAGACCATAAATTCCCAGTCTTCCAAATGATTCTAAATACATGGCTATTGCTGTTCTAAAGGTGCCATGGACTTTGTACTTTATCTATCCCCATATTTGGAAGTACATTGGTAGTGAAGGATGTCTTTACACACAGTACTTTTTATGTTGACTTTTTTTAATCTGTAAATTTGTGTTTTAAAGGCTTGCAGAAGGGGAACAGATCTTATCTGGTGGAGTGTTTAATAAGCAGAAAAGCCATGATGATATTGTTACTGAGTTTGGTGATTCAGCTTGCTTTACTCTTTCATTGTTGGGACATGTATATTGGTAAGTAACAATGATTCACACGACCAGAAAATTGTTTCCAGTGGTAGAATTCTTTGTGGTTTAAAAAAACTTACACTTTCTGTGTTTATCAAATAGCACTTGGCTGAAGAGTACAGTCTTTTAGTTCTGTGACCTTATTAAACTTATAAAGTCGTGAAGATGTTGATCCCATTTGTCACTATCTGCTTTGCCTTAATGATGATAGCCACAGCAGCACTACCTGATATTTGAGTGCACATAGGAGGTTTTTTCCACCTTGGGTGAGGAGAATATCTTCATGTGATCCACTGAGGAAAAAGAAGAAATGAGTGAAGTTTTTTCTCTAATATTAAATATCACCTCGGCTCCTTAGAACAAGGCTTGAAGATAAATTTCAGTAATAAAGCATAGCAGTTCCCATCTGGTTTGCCATACTAATTTGGAGGCATGTCCTAAGAAATTTCCACGATGGTTGTAGAAATAACAGTGATCTGCAAATCATTTGAAATGTATTTAAAATTTCTCTACACTTACTTAAATTTAGTCTTTTGAAAGCAAGGGAGAGTGAATTCAAAGTTATCACTATAATATTGTTCGCACTCATTTTTAGTCTGAAATACTCCTTGGTTGGGGAGTAGAGGGTGGAGATATAATCAGGTGACGGGAATTGTTCATCCACGCGTGGGAGTGCATCGCCTGTGTAAATGTCACCTGTTACATGTTGTAGGAGAATTGGTTGAGGATTGCTTGTCTGAAGAATTAGGAAAGCACCTGATTTAAGATAAATCGAGGCTAGTTTGAATAGTAGTTTTTTAAAAACCTCAAAAATGTCTTTTTGTACAGAATAAATTATTTGCCTGAATTTGGGGGCTCATTTTCATATGACACCACTCTTTTGAGAACAGGAGTAAATAAAGATACAATAGCAATATCTTCATTTGTCTTAATAAAAAGACATGGAGTAATGAATTTAGTTCATGCAACTATGATTCTTTTTATCATTTATTTGAGAAACTTTGAGGTCCATCCTCCCTTTGTGGCTAAACATAGTACTTGGTCCTGAGGATGTAAAGATAAATCACTCACAGTCCCTGCCCTCAAAGGTTTATAATAGAATAGGAGAGAAGCAGTAAACAAAAGTTTATAAGTTTTTATCATCACAATAAAAATGCTGTGATAAAATTTGAGCAGGGGGCACCTGGGGGGCTCAGCCAGTTGAGCATCAGACTCTTGATTTTGGCTCAGGTCATGATCTCAGGGTCCTGAGATGGAGCCCTGTGGGTATGGAGCTTGCTTAAGATTCTCCATCTACCCCCTTCCCCCTCCCCCCACCCCAAGCCCACACTCCCATTCTCTCTTAAAAAAAAGAAAAAAATTGAGCAGTATTTTATCCAATGGAGGGAATAATCAGTTCTACCTAGTTAAGAAGGAGTGTAAGATGCTAAGTAGGAAAAACTTGGTAGAAACAGTTTTGTTTCTTGAATTCTCAATAATAAAATTAAAACCTAAGGAATTAGACTGTGGGTGAAATATTTGAATGGCTACTTCACCAAAGAGGATATATGGATGGTAAGTAAGCACATGAAAAGTTGTACCAGATCCTTAGCTGTTAAGGAAAGGCTAATAAAAAACACCATTAGAAACCGCTACGCACTTGTTAAAATGGCTAAAATAAGAACGGACAGGGGCGCCTGGGTGCCTCAGTCTGTTGAGCATCTGACTCTTGATTTCAGTTCAGGTCATGATCCCAGGGTCATGGAATGGAGGCCCACGTCAGGCTCTGCACTGAGCGTGGAGCCTGCTTGAGATTCTCTCTCTCTCCCTCTGCCCCTCTTCCCCTCTTGCTAATGCTCTCTCTTTCTCTCTGTCTCTGTCTCTGTCTCTCTCTCTCTCTCAAATAAAAAATTAAAAAAAAAAAAAGTACCACGTGCTGGTGAGGATTCAGACAATAGAATTTCTCATTAAACATAGATATGATAGGGGTCCCTGGGTGGCTCAGTCAGTTGAGTGTCTGACTTTGGCTCAGGTCATGATCTCACAGTTCGTGAGTTCGAGCCCCGCGTTGGGCTCTGTGCTGACAGCTCAGAGCCTGGAGCCTGCTTCAGATTCTTTGTCTCTCCCTCTCTCTGCCCCTCCCCTGCTCATGGTCTGTCTCTCTCTCTCTCTCTCAAAAATAAATAAACGTTAAAAAAAATTTAAAAAAAACACATAGATATGATAAAATTACGATAGGGACAGATCAGTGGTTGTCGGAGGGGAGAGTTGAGGCAAGAATGTGGCTGTGCAGAGGCAGCTGTGGAGTTTCTCTGGGCTGTTGGAACAGTTCTGTCTATATCTTGATTGTGGTGATGGTTACACAAATCTATACATGTGATGAAATTTCATAAAACCATACATAAATGAGTGCGTGTAAAAACTGCTGAAACCCAAATAAAGTCTGTGGTTTAGTTTACAGTATTATGCTATTGTCAATTTCCCAGTTTTGATAATTGTGCTATGGTTATATCAGATGTTGTCATTGAGGGAAGTTGGATGTAGGGTACATGGGAACTCTTATTTTTTTTCAACTTGTATGTGAGTCTAAAATTATTTTAAAATAAAGTTTAATAAAACAAAATAAAGTATTAAAATCACAAAAATACTATTACGTATTACTAATTATTTTAGGGGTGCCTGGGTGCCTCTCTTGGTTGAGTGTCCAACTCTTGATTTCAGCTCAGGTTATAATCTCACAGTTCATGAGATCAAGCCCCATGATGGGCTGTGCATTGATACCGCAGAGCTTCCTTTGGATTCTCTCTCTCTCTCTCTCTCTCTCTCTCTCTCTCTGCCTCTCCCCCCTCTTGCACTCTCTCTCAAAATAAATAAACATTAAAAAATTTTTTTAAACAAGATTAATAAAAGTTTTAGAGGAGCTGGGTGCCTGGGTGGCTCAGTCAGTTAAGCATCAGACTCCTGATTCAGCTTGGTCAGGATCTCACAGTTTGTGGGATCGAGCCCTGCTTCCAGCTCTGTGCTGACAGTGTGGAACCCGCTTGGGATTCTCTCTCCCTCTTTCTCCCTCCCCCACTCATACACACATGTGCATGCATGCACACTCTCTCTCAAAATAAATAAACATTTAAAAATATAAAAGTTTTGAAGGTAGAGTTGAATGAGTCCCTAACCATGAAGAAGGGTTTTCCCCTTCTTTAAAAGAATGAGGGAGGTGCCTGGGTGGCTGTTAGTTGAACATCCAACTTTGGCTCAGGTCACGATCTCACAGTTCATGAGTTCAAGCCCCTGTTGGGCTCTGTGCTTTCAGTATGGAACCTGCTTAGGATTCTCTCTCTCTGTCTCTCTCTGCCTCTTCCCCACTCATGGTCTCCCTCTCATAAACTTAAAACAGTGTATTTTTTTTTAAAAAAGGATAAGGATGGGTTATTTTTATTCATTATAAATATTAAAGGTTAAACATCCAGTGGGGGAAAACTCTACTCCAAAGACTGGCTTTTCATTTCAGCCATCATTTGCCTGTCTTGTGACCAAAATTGCACCCAGTAATCTGGATACATAGCTGTTGTGGTTTTGCAGCTGTAGCTTGTTAAGATATCTTTTTTAACTCCAGTATTTTGGTAGACAGCTTATTGATCTTTTTGTCTATAATAGCTCATGAGACTTCTGTTTAGGACACAACTGGTGGTAAGTCTGGTTCTTAGATTAACCTGTTTCTTCCCAGTACCATCTGATAATTTTTTCACCCCAATTCTTTAGAACATTTTTTTTATTAAGAGCTACCACCTCGGGGTACCTGGCTGGCTCAGTTGGCAGAACATGCAACTCTTGATCTCAGGGTTGTGAGTTCAAGCCCTCCTTTGGGTACAGAGGTTACTTAAAAATAAAATCTTTAAAAAAAATTTTTTTTTTAAAGAGCTACCACCTCCACTTCATTAGAAAGCCTGATCATTTAAATATACTATATTTAAAGCATTTAAGTCACTTTCAAAATTACCATTGGGATATTACATTAAAAATTAAGCATAAGACTGAAATATTTGGATATTGTCCATATCTCCTTAAGTAATTCTAGATTCTGACAGCAAATTAAAAGCAATTCTAATACTCAAGAAGGCAATGATAATTGATTTTGCCAGCATTCCGTTCAATTCATGTTCTGCTTGCTTTCACCAGACTTTTGACTCGAACTGCCCTAAATAATAGATTAGAGAGTGGTGAGAAGGGGAAATTAGTAATTTAGGGAATGTGTCAAGAAGAGTACTCTCAGAACTTGTATGTGTGTGTACAAATACACATATAGGAGTTACCTAATTTTTTGTACCAAAAAATTCTTTATGATGTTTTGGGTTGTGCAGCTTGTCTAATATATGTGTTTGTCTTTACAGCAAGACAGATCGGCTTGCCAAAGGATCAGAATGTTACCAAAAGAGCCTTAGTTTAAATCCTTTCCTCTGGTCCCCCTTTGAATCATTATGTGAAATAGGTAGGTTTGTAGAGGTGACTAGGGGAGGGTTCCCCGCTTCCTCTTCTTTTTTGTCTCAGCTCCTTAATTCTCGGAGAGTGATACAAATTATTCACAAGAAAAACATTTTTCAAAGCTAAAGGCTGTTAAGTTGAGAACAAGAAATAAGGTAATAGAATCATGTTTAAGGACTGATGTGGCCTTGTGTCCTCTAGAATTTGTATTGTGAGTGTAACACTAGGCAAAATAGCTTTCTGGATAAGGAAAGAAACTAATAGAATTCCTGGAGCAGAAACTGTTATGTAAATAAGACCTGGACAATATGGGGGAAGAGTGTCTTAGTCTGTGTGCTCTAGAATGCATGAGGATCATTTTAAAACCTCGTGGACGTATCTATGGCAGTGCTTCTAACTTGACTGTAATGTCTGTTAGGTTTCAGTTCTGCACCATCACTCCTTACCTTGAGCAAAATGAGATCTAGTTGCTTTCTGCTTTAAAAAAGCACAGAAATCTGCATTTTCCTATGATTTATTATATTTAAAATAGTGTTATAGTTTATTTCCTAAATTTACAGCTTCATGTGAAAATTTTTGTAATGAGTTGATAGGTGGGCTTTGGGGAAGTAAATTTGATTAGCTGAAACAGGAGAACTTTAAAACTCTGGGTGAGGCCTTATTTCCACTGATATATGCATACTTAAAAAGATATTAATCGTCATTTCCTCAGAGGCATACATTTTTTTTTTCCCTTCATAGGTGAAAAGCCAGATCCTGACCAAACATTTAAATTAACATCTTTACAGAACTTTAGCAACTGTCTGCCCAGCTCTTGCACAACACTAGTATCTAATCATAGTTTATCTCATAGACAACCCGAGACCGTTCTTACAGAAACACCCCAGGACACAATTGTAAGTATAATCCTATCCTAGTGTTCAAATATTATGGAAAACAAAAAAGAATGAACCAAATGTATCATAAATGACATGGTGGAAATTTTCTGTTTCAGGAATTAAACAGACTGAATTTAGAATCTTCCAATTCAAAGTACTCCTTGACTACAGATTCCTCAGTGTCTTATATTGATTCAGCTGTAATTTCACCAGATACTGTCCCTCTTGGAACAGGAACTTCCATATTATCTAAACAGGTTCAAAATAAACCAAAAACTGGTCGAAGCTTATTAGGAGGACCAGCTGCTCTTAGCCCATTAACCCCAAGGTAAGACAAACAAAAAATACTTTAAAATGTGCTATAATATTAAATGATTTTTAATAATTCATATTAGTAATATAAATTAATATGAACAGCAACTTCTAAATTTCTATGGAAATAGAAGCATTTAGTAAGTCAGTAATAGACCTATTCTGTTTCCAGAAAATGAAGTTAAAAATATAATACCTGTGATAAAAATTTAATGTTAAATATTGGAAAATTTAAGTACCCTTAAGTACGCCTTCTTCAGCTAGTGTATGCGTTAAAAGATACTGTCTTTTTGGCTGTGTGTCAGTGAATCGCAGTGAACCTTTTGGAATGTTGGAATGCTTATGATCTCATCAGAGCGGTAGCAGTGGTTACTGTTAAAAGTACTGTTTTCCAAACCACAGAAGAATTGACATGTATCAGTAGGAAGTATTTTGTCAAAATTATTAGACGTATATGTATATGTGTGTAAATATAGGAATCCAGCCCAGAGGGTACATATCCAAAAGTATCAAAATTAAAAATTCTGTGCTAGAACTGATGCTAGGAATTGGGTCCTGGGGCCAGAGAGCTAACTAAAACAGCATGACCGTGACATTAACAGCTCACTGAATCCATGTGTGGATTCAGCATCTCTAGAGACACTCTCTCTGTAACAGTGTCGTTTAAATCCCATAAAGTCCAGGAATTTGAAATAATTTGGTCATTTGGATCTTCACTTTTACAAAGTTGTTCTTCTTTATTTCCAATAAGTCTCCTGAGATCAGTAGTTGCTGCTCAATTTAGTTCCTTGTTTGATTTTTTTTTCTTTTTTAATTTTAGTTATGGTGGGTGGAATAGTCTACATTCACAGCTTATTTTAAATCTGCCCCTCAGATCCTCACTGCCCCCAAGACTGATTTGCCATTCTCTTCCTTTTAGACCTTCTAATTTAAGTATACTGCTGCTTTATATATGCCTTGATGACTTTTTGACACCTTGATTTCAACCTCTTCTCAGTTTTGGGATTTTGCCATTAGAAACCCCAAGTCCTGGAGATGGATCCTATTTACAAAACTACACTAATACATCTTCTGTAATTGACGTGCCATCTACTGGAGCCCCTTCAAAAAAGGTATTTTCCATGTAAAGTAGTTTTTATGCTGATGAAAGAAATTTGTTTAAAATTCTAGTCTGTTAAAGGCAATCTCAGAGAGAATCTAACTGTATAAGTTTACTGCTGCCTTAGAATTGTTGACCTAAATGTGAAAGAAGGTCATCACTGTCATAGGCTGCTGGTTATAGCAGGAGATACAAAGCTGATTGGTCTTCGACTGTGTAAGATCATAGCTCACAAGAATAGTTTATTTCGGCATGTAGGTAAATAAAGACTCAGATTTGTACTTTTCATTTCCCCATTTTTAAACAAAAATAAAAAGGTTTCTATCCTTTGAATATAAATAACAGAAACTATACTTGCCATTGTTTTACTTGTCCCCACCACTGTATTTGTCTTTTAATTGTACTATTATTAACATGAAAAAAATTGACTTGTATAAAGCCAACTGTTTCTGAGAATAAAGTTTTTATGGTGGATTCTCTTGGATGTATAGTAAATTTATAGTAAATGTATAGTAAAATGAAAAATACTTGACAGTATCCTTAACCTCATAGTAAATACTACAAGTTTTGAGACTTTTTAAATAATGTTCTCTTATATAGATCTATGGCAGTAGAGGTCAAAGTGCCATTTGTTTCAAACATCTATGGTACAGGGTTACCTTCTGTGAGAATTAAATCAGGTTATGTATTTAAAATGCCTATTGCCATGCTCAATAGATGTTTAAGAAATGGAGCTAAATAAGTCATACTAGTATGTGATTGATACAGCCCCTTTACCCTGTTTATTCTTGTTTTTTTACTCCAGATATTCCTTAGAGTCTGTAAAGTTTTGTTTCTATAATAGTTCCTTAATGAGTAATAATAGAAACTCCAAGAATAGTAAAAAAGGGGCTGCAAAGTACTGAATGTGTTGGATTACTTTAAATCTCATTTTTAAGAGTTGACAACTACCCGCCATTGCATCGTTATAGGAGTGGAGTATAATTGTGGAAATTAGTTTATTATAATTACAAGGAGGCATAGTAGGATGGTAATTAGCATATCGGGTGAAGTAGGCCAAAACCATTAAGGACAGTTAGTGATGGGTAGGCGATTTCATTGCCCAAACGATAAAGCCACCTGCTGTCTTCCCCTCTTCTGCCCTTGCTCTTACAAGACATTCCTAGGAAAGCTGTACTTGTAGGTCTGCACGTAGTATCAACTGAAAATATCAAACTGAATATTGTATGCAGTACATAGTACACCTTTGTTAAATAAGGAAGGTCCGGAGTTGATGGTTTTGTCCCTTGGGTGAATGTAGAATTCCCAACTTGGGGAAGGAAGAGGCGGAAGGATTGTAAAGTTTTATTTTGAGGCGGGGGTAGAGGAGATGAAAATATTTACTGGATAGTTAGTCATAGAGGAAAGAATATGGCCTGGTGATGGAAATAGTAGTTAAAGCTATTAAAATAGCCAGGCTCTCCTAGGAAAAGAGAGTAGAGAAGGAACACAGCATACTTAATTAAAAACAGTGGAAAGAAGAGGGCAGCAAATGAAGTGATAGGACAAATAATCAAGACACCATACTATTTTGGAAGTTATACACTCTCAAAAAGGAGGGCATGATCAGTGATGTTGAATACAGGAAAGGCCAAAATAAGGCTTTCCTATCTGGTGAGAAAGTTATTAGTTATTAATTATAATGTACACTTTGAGAATTATGTACAATGCCTATCAAAGTAATAGTAAATTTGGAAGAAAATTATCTGGTAGTAAAAAAGAATTAAAAATATCCACTGATGCAACAGTCGCAGAGCATTTTATAAAGAAGCCAAGTGTTGAAAATTAATATAAGAAAGGTGATAAATTAGAGACAGAAGAGGCAAGCAAGTTTTTTTCCTCCTCCATGGGAATAGAGACCAATTAATGAAAAGTTGAACACACCAGGAAGAAATGTTAATTCTAAGAGCAATATACTTAGAATGTGGGAAATAATGAGATGATTTTTTTTTAATTTATTCCTTTGGACTACTGTGGAATGTTTTTACTAAGTGTCAAAGAAGGATTATAAAATCTTCCCTGTATTGTTATTTTTTATGTTCATAAATCTTAAGAGTAGTAGCTGTCTTAAAATTCTTGTTAACACTTAGCTCCACCTAGAGAACATGTAATAATTGGCTTTTTAGGAATTTTTTCAGGAAGTTTGAGCCTTTCTTTAAAAACTAAAGTGAAAAATGAAAAGATAGAATAAAGAAAAATATTGATGTTAAGGTGAGGAAATAGTTTGATGTTAATCCTACTATATTAATTGACATTAATTTGTGACATTAATTTGTGTTTTCAGATGACAGTACGTATTATGAAATCTTGCACTGGGAAAATGTAGATGGGAGCATCGTGGTGTCTTTTATCATTTGCAGTGCAATTTATAATTCACAAACCTTAGACTTTTTGTGTTTTACAGTCTGTTGCCAGAATCGGCCAAACTGGAACAAAGTCTGTCTTCTCACAGAGCGGAAATAGTCGAGAGGTAACTCCAATTCTTGTTGCACAAACACAAAGTTCTGGCCCACAAACAAGGTATTTATTGTGGTGTCATTATTTGATATTATTTGGCTTTTCTTGCTATAAAACATGACTTTATTCCCTTTAGGCAGGTTTTGACCCTCCCTGAGATTCTAGAATGACTCTTACAAGTTTTGAATATGTCATACTAGAAATTTCTAGGGGCACCTGGCTGGCTCAGTCGGTAGAGCATTAGACTCTTGATCTTGGGGTTGTAAGTTCAAGCCCCACATTGGGTGTAAAGCTTACTTAAAAATAAGATCTTTAAAAAGAGGAAGGAAAGAAGGAAGGAAGGAAGAAAAAAGTTTCAAACTTACTGAAAAGACTAGTATAATTTTTAATTGAGTATTTTTTTAAAGGCTTATTTTTTTATAGAGAGTGAAAGAGTGCAGGGGAAAGGCAGAAAGAGAAGTGGGGACAGAGGATCTGAGGCAGGCTCTGCGCAGTCAGCAATGAGCCCATTGTGAGGCTCGAACTCATGAACTGCAAGATCAAGACCCCAGCAGAAGTCCAATGCTCAACCGACTGAGCCACCAAGGTGCCCCTAGTTGATATTCTGAACACTCCTCCAAAATAATTTTCTTCTTATTATATGACCTTCGTTGGTCAAGTACAATAGATTTCATTCTCCTCTTCCCCTATTATGCACTTCTGTATACAGATCATCTTTTGGTAAACCTTTAAATAATCCATTTCCACACAGAAATGGTGTTAAATAGGATTTCTTTTCCTGTTCAAGCACTCAAAAATAAATCATAGCTAGTGTTTTAAAAGAATACGGCTCTGTCTTCTAAAATAGTGAATGTGTACTATAAGACTTAAAACAGTCACTCACGTGCATATACCTTGACTATATAAAAGGCCTCAATATTTCTGAAATGCCAGGATGGTAATCTTATCATGAGAGCCAGCTCACAGACAGATGACAGTGATTGCCTGGGCTCGATTATGAGAAGGAGCCTGAGGCCTCCTGCAGAACAACATGATAGAGGCTGAGTAAATGCTAATCCTAAAGAATTTGGAAACGTAATTTAGTGAATAATACATTTCACTTCAAGCTAAACAAATACACTAACTTTAATAAGCAACTATTAATGATTTTGTATGAGTTTTGGGTTTTGTTTTGTTTTTGTATTATTGATTCCATTTTGTCTTATTTATTGCCTGTATTAGTTTCCTACAGCTGCCATAACAAAGTGTTGCAAACTGGGTCACTTAAGACTACAGAAATGCATTCACTCATGGTGGAAGCTATAATCCAAAGTCACGGTGCTCACAGGGCCATACTTCCTCCGAAGCGTTCAAGGGAAGATCCTTTCTTATATTGTCCAGCTTCTGGTAGCCTCAGGCATTCCTTAGTTTGTGGGGGCATAACCCAGTATCTGCCTCTGTCTTTACATGGCCATCTTCCCTGTGTGTCTTTGTATCCAAATTTCCCTCTTCTTATAAGGGCATCAGTCATACTGAATTAGAGCTCACCCTAATGGCCTCATCTTAACTTGATTACATTTACAAGGACCCTACATCCAAATAAGTCACATTCACAGGTACTGGGGGGTTAGGGCTTCAACATATTCTTTGGGAAAACAGTTCAACCCATAACATTGTCTTATTAACAATTACTCTTTATTTTGTCTTCTTAGAGGCTGTTTTAGTGTTTAGAGTATACACTTTAACTTAAAGTCTATTTTCAAGTAATGTTGTACCACTTCATATACATCATATACCTTATAAAAATATGTTTTCATGCTCCTCTCCACATCTTTATACTATTGTTGGCATATATTTTGTATGTGTATAAACTCTACAGTGCATTGTTGTGGTTTCTCCCTTAAATAGTTATCTTCTATAGAAATTTTTTTAAATAAGAAAAAGAAATTTATTTTATATTTACCCACATATTTACTATTTCTGGTCCTCTTTCTGTAGGTCCAAACTTCAATTTGGTATCCTTTTCCTTCATCTTGAAAGACTAAAATTTCTTATAGTCCAAGTCTGCCAGTAATGAATTTTTCAGCTTTTGTACGTCTAGAAAAAAATTTTTATTTCACCTTTGTTTTTGTTTTTGAAATGAATTTTCACTGGATATAGAATTCTCGTTTGCAGTTTTTTCTTTAAAGATGTTCTGCTGACTTCTAGCTTGTGTTGTTTCTGACAAGTCTGCTCTCATTCTCATTTTTGTTCCTCTATATGTAATCTATCTCTTTTTTTCTGTTTTATGATTTTCTTTTTTATCACTGATTTTTAAGTCATTTGGTTGTGATGTGCTCTAGCGTAGTTTTCTTCTTTCTTGGCCAGAGATCGAGAGCTCCTTGGATCTATGAATTCATAGTTTTTATCAAATTTAGCTAATTTTTGGCCATTATTTCTTCTAATATTTTTTCTGGTCATGTCCCCCTCTCTCCTTCTAGGACACCAAATGTATGTGTATGAGACTGTTAAGTTGTCCCCCACAGCTCAATTTTGTGTTCATTTTCATTTCTAGTCTTTTTCCTCTGTTTCATTTTGGATAGTGGTTATTGCTGTGTCTTCAACTTACCGATGTTTTCTTCTGCAACATCTGGTCTGCTGTTAATCCCATCCAGTATGTATAGATATTTTTAATCTCAGATGTCCTATTTTTCATCTCCAGAAGTTTGATTTGCTTCCCTCCTTTAACATGCCTATTCTTTCTTCTACCTTTTTGAGCATATGGAATATGTCTATAATAGCTTTTTTAATGATTTTTGTCTACTATTTTACTATGTTATTTCTGGGTCTGTTTTTTATTGATTTTTTTTCCCTCTGTTCAATATAAATTATATTTTCCTGCATCTTTGTATGCCTAGTTTTGTTTTTTTTTATTGGAAATTTTACATTGTTGAGTGCTAGACTACTTTATTTTCTTTTAAGTACTTCTGTTTTGTTCTGCGATGTAGTTGTTAACAGTTTGTTCCTTTAGGTCTTGATTGTTAAGTTTTGTTAGGTACGACAAGAGTGGCCTTGAGTCTGGACTAATTATGCTTCGCTATTGAGGCAGTATCCTTTGAGTATCTACTCAATGACCTGTTGAGTGTGAGGTTTCTTAATTCTAGCTATTGAAAATATGGGCTACTCCAAGCCCAGGGTGAGCTCCAAGAATGGTTCTGCCAGCTCCTTTCCAGTAGTTCTTTCTCTAGATTCAGGTAGTTTTCCTCACTGTAATACTGTAGTAAGTTCTGGTACTAATCACCCAGACTTGTTAGACTCTGCAGGCTAATAAGATCATAGTCCCGACAAGACTTATCAAATCTCATTGACTTGCCTGCTGCAAATTCAGGGGCTTCCTGGGTCACCTTCACTTCTGACCAACTAGCTACAAATTTGAGCGTTCTCGTTACTCTCTCAGGCTTAGTAATTTGCTAGAACAATTCACAGAATTTAGGAAAGTTCTCTACTTACAGCTTGATCATAAAGGGTACCAGTCAGGACCAGACAAGTAAGACTGAGGTCTGGGAGGGTCCTGAACACAGTGCTTCTATGTCCTTTCCCTGTGGAATCAAGATATGTCCCCCCACCAGCACATCAGTGTGTTTGCCAACCTGGAAGTTACACTGAGTTTTGATAGAGTTTTTATTGGGGTTCATCACATAGGCATGATAAATTGTATCATTGGCTATGTGATTTAACTTAATCCCTAGCCACCCTCCCCTTCCTTGAGACCAGGCTGTTAACACTTAGCTCAAAGCTTTAACCCTCTAACCAGTGGTTGGTCTTTTCAGCATGGGCAGCCCAGTATCCCAAAACTGTCTAGGGCCCCATCACGAGTCATTTCATTAGCATAAATTCAGGGACCCGCCATAAATAGCAGACACTCCTATCACTTGGGAAATTTAAAGAATTTAGAAGCTTCTTCTCAAGAATCCAAGACAAAGACCAAATGAATTCTTTATTATAACATACCTTATTATAACACACAGTTGCACTACTCACTTTTCAGCTGAGGATTCTAGGAAAACTTCCTGCAGATCTTTGAAGCTCTCCCTCTTTGTAGCTCTCCCTTTTCTAGTACTCTGCCCTGCATATTCTAGTTGCCTTCACTACCCAGAAGTCTCAGCATTTTCTTCTCTGCACAGGGAGACCCTGAGTTCTATTTGTGTTCCCTTTCCCAGCACCGTGTCCTCAGGACTCTTCCTCAGGCATATGTGCTTGCTGTCCAATGTCTGAAAAACATTGTTTCGTATCTTTTGTTCGGTGTTATAGTTGTTTAAGATGGGAGAGTAAATCTGGTCCATAGGGTTTCATTACAATTGGCAGTGGAAGTCTGTTCTTTTTTTAGAAAGTTGTTTTTTTAGAGATGATTAGAATAGCCTAGTTCTCTTAGCTAAATTGCCCCAAACTTTTACATATCATTTTCTCTATATTAACCTATAAAAATCATTTTTATAATCTTTCCAAGGCATCTTTTTATAACTAGTAGGATATTATTACAGAGCCATAAAATGATACTATTTACAAAAGCTTTTTTAAAAAGTGTTTAATATAAGTGGTACATAATGACATAGGTAATAAGTGATAGAACTTGATCTCAAACCTCAACAGTCTTGATTCTAGAGCACATTCTTTTCCTTCTCAAACTCCTAGTTACACAGATGAAAGTTATAAAGAGATATGTATATTTCACATGCTGTGACCAATGTTTCAAAACTCACACAGTATCCTGCTTCATTTTTCTGATGCCTGTCAGACTTTGAACATTGTTTTCTTTTGTTACATTGCCCTTCGGAGCTAACAGAACCCTAATGAAAATTATAATAGAGGAAGAGTTTGTCTCTTCAGACTCCTAGCCCCAGAATCCTCTTACTATTATTTTTACTTCTACCCCCACAAGAGTTATGTTATACAACTTTTTGTGGCATTTAAGCAGTCTCAGCATTTTTCTCAGCATTGTCCTCCCTATAAACTGCTCCATGGATCAAACTCTTCCCTCCCACTTCTCAGACAAACTCTTCTATAGTTAGGTAATAGTATTGACAACATATAATTCACATTTGTAATGTAAATGACACATAGTTGTTCAAATAAAGAATATTGTACTTTTAAAAATGGATTGGTTTCTGGAAAAGACAGAACTATGGAGACAATAAAAAGATCAGTAGTTGCCAGGAGTTGGAGGGGGAGGGATGAAGAGGCAGACCCCAGAGGTTAGGGCAATGAAAATATTCTGTATGATAGATACCATGATGGATACATGTCATTATACCTTTGTGCATACCTATAGAATGAACAAAACCAGGGGTGAACTCTGTGATAAACTGTGGACTTTATAGAATGTCCGTGTAGGCTCATCACCTGTCACAAATGTAGCAGTCTGGTGGGGGATGTTGATAGTGGGGGAGACTATGCGTGTGTGGGGACTTGGGAGTATATGGCAGCTCTCTCTGTACCTTCCCCTCACTTTTGCTGTGAACCTTTTTTGTTGTTGTTATTAGTTTATTTATTTATTTTGAGAGAGAGAGTGTGTGAGCAGGGAAGAGTCAGAAAGAGGGAGAGACAGAATTCCAAGCAGGCTCCACACTGACAGCACAAGCCTGATACAGGGCTCAAACTCACAAACCGTGAGATCATGACCTGAGCCAAGTCAAGAGTCCAATGCTTAACCAGCTGAGCTACCCAGGAGCCCCTGCTATCACTTTAAACTGCTCTAAAAAAATAATCTTAATTAAAAGAAATTATCATAAAATAAAATTAATTCATCAACCTAAATGACATCCTTTGCTGAAATCCCTACATTGAGATTCTGTCTTTTGACAGTGTTAAGGACCACGTGGGCTTTCTTTACTCACTAGTCAGTATCTCTTTTATTCTCCAAAGCCTCTTTGACTCAAATCCAGGTAACTTAGTGGTATTTCCCATAAATTGTAAACCATTAAGCCCGTAGACTTACCCACTCTCAGATAACTCCAAGTTTTAAGTTTGCTCACGTTTTCTTTTGAGAGCGCGAACGCACATGTGGGGGAGGGACAGAGGGAGAGAGAGAGGAGGAGAGGATCTTAAGCAGGCTCCACGCCAGCGTGAGCCCAGCCAGCGTGGAACCCACCTCAGGGCTTGATCCCACAACTGTGAGATCACGGCCTGAGCCGAAATCGGAAGTTGGATACTCAACAGCTGAACCACCCAGGCCCCTAAGTTTGCTTACTTTTGAAGAATAGAATCCTTGTATCTTAGGGTTTGCCTTTAAAGTAAAAAAAAAAAAAAAAGTGCCCAAGCAATTGTTAGATTCCTTTGTTATAAACAAAATAAACCTTGATGTGGTTGTTTGAATTTATAGGGAAATAATTTCTCAAGTATCAGTTGTTACAATGGTATTTATTTATTGGCAGATATCCCACATTTAGACCGTCCCTGTCCAACTATCTTTTTTCTCTAGCTTGGTATAGTTGCAAATGAAGGCTAGAAAGAATTAGTTTATAGATGTGTTTATCATTTATTGACCCAGAATTTTTATGTGGATTGTTTTAAGTTCAAATTAGCAGTTTCAGATAGAGTGAAGACTGGTCCTATAATCATCATCATTTTATGGTAACACAGTTTTTAAATCCTGAGTTTTCATAGAGGGATGACAGACTGACCAAACTCACCAAACTAGAGTGCAAACATGAATGAATATTTTGTAATGCATCTGAATCGAATCCATAGTTAATGGTCATAGCTGGGTTTTTTTTTTTAATGTCTACTTTTCATCATTTTTTTTTAGTACAACACCTCAGGTATTGAGCCCCACTATCACATCTCCCCCAAACGCACTGCCTCGAAGAAGTTCGCGACTCTTTACTAGTGACAGCTCTACAACCAAGGTAATTTAAAGATTTCTGTATGTCACATTTCCTTAACACGTCCCTCTCTTAAATTTCAGTTCATTGATGACTCCATCTCTAATGAATAAATTCAGAGACTATTTAAAATTTTTTAATATTTTTTTGATTGGGAAAGCTGTCTATAACATTTGTAAATTTTCTTGGTCTTTCAATAAATGTTCTAAAACATTGTTCTAAAGACAAAATTATTGTGATGGGAAGCAGATCAGTGGTTTTTAGGAATTAGGACTTGGGGGACAATGTGACTATGGGGTATAACCCAAAGGATTTCTTGTGTAATGGTTGGACAGTCCTGTATCCTTACTGTCATGGTTGATTACACAAATCATACATATGACAAAATTTCTTGACTTATCACACCAAAAAAAAAAGAAAAAAGAAGTACATGATTTCATCATGTAAAAACTGATGAAATCCAAGTAAGAGCGTAGTTTAGTTGATAGTATTAAACCAATTCCAGTCTTCTGGATTTGATGGTGTGCTATGGCTATGTCAGATACTATAACACATGTCCTTTGTTTTTTTTGCACAATTGGAGGGCCTCATTATGCCCTTGGTAAGTTTTCTTGGTCCATCAACAAATATGGACAATTTTTAACTCTGACATGAACAAATCAACAATTTTATGACTTATTAGCTATAATACTCTGAGACAATTAGGTAGTATTGCATTCATTTATTTTCTTATTTTTAAGTAATAAATGAAACTGATAAACTTTCAGAAAAGAGCAATACTTAATGCAGATTTACCTTACATACTAATATATTAATACAATTTATTTTCAGAATTGCTGCATTTAAAGTTAAAAGACTTTGAAAATTTTTGATTTATAAATGTTTTCTGAGAAAAATATAGACCATTCAAGACTGAACATTTATTTTGTGTCTACTATTTGAGAAAGGATTGGGAAATCTAAAATACATGAGTTTAATAAGTGTGGGATTTTCCTCTTTTTTACAGGAGAATAGCAAAAAGTTAAAAATGAAGTTTCCACCTAAAATCCCAAACAGAAAAACTAAAAGTAAAACTAACAAAGGAGGAATAACTCAACCTAACTTAAATGACAGCCTGGAAATTACAAAATTGGACTCGTCCATCATTTCAGAAGGGAAAATCTCCACAATCACACCTCAGATCCAGGCATTTAATCTGCAGAAAGCAGCAGCAGGTCTGTGTCAATGCTTAATGTTTCCTTTGTATTTTATTTTATTCACTTACTTTAAGTAATTTTTTTTTTTTATGTTCATTAAAGTACCTTCCATTTTTTCCAGATAGAGGTTGGGATTTTTAATAAATTATTTTGTATTTAGCCTTTCTAGAAAACCAAACTATTTTACTGTGTTTTTCTCCTTTGTTTACTATATTGTTTTCTCCTAGAAGGTTTGATGAGCCTTCTTCGTGAAATGGGGAAAGGTTATTTAGCTCTGTGCTCGTACAACTGCAGAGAAGCTATATATATCTTGAGCCACCTACCTTCTCACCACTACAATACTGGTTGGGTACTGTGCCAAATTGGAAGGGCCTATTTTGAACTTTCAGAGTACATGCAGGTAAGAGATAATTTAAATTTCATTAAGATGCCTCTGTTTGAGACAGCTAGACCTAAAAGGTCAATATTTATTATGTAATGTCTTTATTTTCTGAGCATTTGTAATTTATAAATAGTCAAATTTTTTCTTGTGTTTAAGGAGTCATTTAAATTGGGGGGGATTGCTTGAAATAGATTTGTAGAGGGGAGCCTGGGTGGCTCAGTTGGTTAAGTGTCTGACTTCAGCTCGGGTCATGATCTCACTGCTCTTGAGTTCAAGCCCTACAATGAGCTCTGTGCTCAGAGCCTGGAGCCTGGTTTGGGTTCTGTCTCCATCTCTCTGCTCCTCCCCTGCTCATTCATTCCCTCTCTCTCTCTCAAAAATAAAATAAACAAAAAAAGAAATAGATTTGTAGAGAGTCCAAGTCATCCATATATTCTTATGTGGATATTTGTACATACTCAGTTGGATCTGAAAATCTATATTACCATGTAACAGATGTTTATAATCAAACTTTTTTCTACTATATGCAGAGTTCCTCCTGGGATGAATTTTTGGCATTTAATATATTTAATAAACTTGAAAAGTGCTATGAAGAAAATTTTATATAATCGAGGACACAATGTCCTTCACAAGACTTTTACCCTTTTAATTATATTCATTGCTTAAGTTATCTGTTTATACCAGAAAAGGAGAGTATTAATATCAAGCCAAAGAAAATTCTAATTTCCAATTTAAATTTTCCCCCTAGTTCATCTTCCGAGCATTTTCTCTCCTCACCCCTAAACGTAAAAAAATAAAAAAACAATGTTAAGAAACCTATATATTGATTAAAATTTCTCTAATACAAATTATTCAAAGTTTATAATAAAGTTACTTTTGCTCTCTTTCAATTCTATTTATTCAGTGCGTGTTATGTCTTAGCCTCTTCTAGACTCTAATATAGCTAGACAAATAATTGCTTGCCTTTATAGAGCATGCATTCTAGTAAGAGAGACACGTTGTAAGCCAATAAATCTATAAGGATGGTAGCACTAGGTCATAGGAAGTAAAAAATGAGGCATGGTAAGATCGCAGGGCAGTGACGTATGGTGGTATTTTCTAAAAAGTGTGCTTAGAGAAAGGTCACTCCTCCCGTCATGAACCATGCAAAGCCCTGAGGGTGAAGTGTTTGTTCTTCCAGGTGGAGGATAAATGCAGAAGATACCACCTCGTGTATTTTCGCGTGGTAAAGAGAAAAGTGTTGTTGTAGACACATAGCCTTATTCATTTCTAGAAGTTCCATGTTCGGGTAATGGCCCTTTACTGGTACATAAGAACTGTGTTTGGCAAGCCTTTTTCAAAATTATTTCTGATTTATTGTTTCACAGGTACTTTAAAATACATAATTTGTATTGTTTCCCTCTAACTATAGAGCAGTGACACAGATACTTAACAGAAGCCTTTGTTTCAACTTAATTTCATGAGTTTGGTTTTTTTGTTTGGTTGGTCGGTTGGTTTTGTTTTTGGTCTACGCCACACTTTTCAGAGGAAGCAATAGATCCTGAAAAATTTTAAACCAAAAGATTTGCAGAACCCATATTTGACTTGTGGTTAAGTACATCTTCTTAGAACCAATGCCGATTTGAAAAACTTACCTGTATAACTTTTAAGGGATTTCAGGGAAGTTACAAATCATTAAGCTAATTATACATAGTATATGGCCATTTCTTGGAGTTCCTAGTTTTATAAATCCAATTTTCTTATTTTCTGCCATCTTCATTTCATTAAGAACAGTCCTAATCTTTTTTATTCTTTGTTTTAAATTTTTAAAAACATTTTTATTTATTTTTGAGAGAGAGAGAGAGAGACAGAGCGTGAGCAGGGGAGGGGCAGAGAGAGAGGGAGACGCAGAATCTGAAGCAGGATCTAGGCTCTGAGTTGTTAGAGCCTGATGCAGGGCTCAAACTCACAAACCATGAGATCATGACCTGAGCCAAAGTCTGTGCTCAGCCCACTGAGCCACCTAGGCGCCCCAATATTTTTTATTCTAAACCAAACTTGACTTTCAGAATTTTGAACTTTTGAATCAATAAACCAGGGAACCACTAATTCATTTGGTATAACCCAAAGCTTCAAGGTGAGAGAAACAATTCTAAGGGCTGTGAGTGTAGGTAGGAAAAAATTAGCAGAGGAGGGACCCTAAAGTCAGGAGAGGTCTGCAAAAGAAAAGGGAATTACTAGGTTGGGACTACATTTCCCATCAGGTACAACTTTGGAGGTTGTGCTCAGTACTCAACATGCCTCAGTGCTGGTGGCCAACAGAACCTGGTTTTCCCCTAAAGTTTTTCTTTCTTTCTTTCTTTCTTTCTTTCTTTCTTTGATGACAGCTTGTTTTGTTGTTGTTGTTATTTTAATTTTTTTAAATGTTTATTTATTTTTGAGAGAGAGAGGGCATGAGCAGAGGAGGGGCAGAGAAGGAGACACAGAATCCGAAGCAGGCTCCAGGCTCTGAGCTGTCAGCACAGAGCCCAACACGGGGCTCAAACTCACAAACTGCAAGATCATGACCTGAGCTATAGTCGGATGCTTAACTGACTGAGCCACCCAGGTGCCCCTTCCCCTAAAGTTTTCAACTCAGCCTCTTAATAGAAGTCACTGCAAAAGTAGTTTTGTGTTACAGAAGTCATTATCGTTTCACCTTTCCTGAGAGAGTTATTCTGTGAAGCCATTATTAAGACTTAGAAATGTGTGTTTTGTGAACTAAATAATTGACTCGTCCTTTGCAAATTGTAATTTTGTATAGATTTCTCCTCTGTTTGGTGGAAACATGGATTTGCTTTCACAATTCGTGTTCTTACTTTTTTACCTTGATTTGTATATACCTAGTTTGACCTATTGTCAAAGCTGTTCAGTTTGGCTAATTCACATCAGCGCTGTAAAACAAGGCAGCATTTAGGTCTTATGAGAACAGTACCCAGTATTCTCCCCGTATATACGTAAATGGTATCAACTTGTTTTCCCCTTAACTAGTTTTTTTCTTATTTCAGGCTGAAAGAATATTCTCCGAGGTTAGAAGGATTGAGAATTACAGAGTCGAAGGCATGGAGATCTACTCTACAACACTTTGGCATCTTCAGAAAGATGTTGCTCTTTCAGTTCTTTCAAAAGACTTAACAGACATGGATAAAAATTCACCAGAGGTATGTTAACTGAAACACTTGGCTTATGTAGTTGCCTTTTGATCACCTTTAACACGTGGGGATGAAGCAAATAATTCAGACCCCATTTAGCATCATCCGTACTTACTTTTGCAACCTTCTCTATAGACCAAGAGGGATTCAGAGAAGAGAAAGTCCTAGAGTGTGTGGTGCAGATTCACGAGCATGTATTTCATCCAAGAACAATCAAGATTTGGCTACATGAACATTGCTGTTGTCAGCAAAATTGGTGTTCATTAAGCAGAAATTATGTAGATTGGAAAAAGTGCTAATTAAAATAGTGCTTTTTATTGTCATTTTAAGACACAGGCACAGTTCATTTACACGCTTCAGTCCTGTAAGAATACTATTTCATTGCATGTCAGGAATCGTTAGTGGTACTTTTGTAACATATTTAAGCTTAGAATTAAAATAATTCAGGGCGCCTGCGTGGCTCAGTGGGTTAAGCAACCGACTTCGGCTCAGGTCACGATCTCATAGTTTGTGAGTTCGAGCCCTGCGTTGGGCTCTGTACTGACAGCTCAGAGCCTGGAGCCTGCTTCGGATTCCGTGTCTCCCACTCTCTCTGCCCTTTCCCTGCTCATGCTCTGTCTCTCTCTCTCTCAAAAATAAATAAAACATTTAAAAAAAAAAACATTCAGTTCTCGTTATTCTTGATAGTTATGTTCAGTAGTTTCTGTGAACACTGAGTTAGCAAAGACTGAACCATTGCTTCTGGCACACACACCTCACACAGGTTATATATATAATTTTTTTTTTAAGTTTATTTATTTTTGAGAGAAAGAGTACAAGTCAGGGAGGGGCAGAGAGAAAGGGAGAGAAAAAGAGAATCCCAAGCTGGCTGTCAGCACAGAGCTGGACTCGGGGCTTGATCTCACATGAGATCATAATCTGAGCTGAAACCAAGAGTCGACGCTTAACCGCCTGAGCCACCCGGGCACCCCCAGATTATATTCTTAAATCGTAAAAACAACCCATCCTGGTAGATTTCTATTTTCTTTATTTTATAAAAGAGAAAACGAGGTTCAGAAGTGTTAACTAAGGTCATTTGTCTGAGGCCTCCCTGCAAAGGTGCTAGAGTTGGGAGTCTGTCACTGTCCACCTGGCCCCAGTGCCAGAGTTTCTTGCACTGAGCTGCCCCTCCACTTGCTGTCCTCTGGTCATCTCTCTATGAGAGATGAAACAGGGAGGCCTAGAGTCGCCCTTTTTGACCTCATCTGAGACCGTGCCTGTTGGACCACTCATATGTTGGGCCCACAGTGATCACTAACATACTCCATGTTGATTTGGGTTTAACAAATACTGTAAATTTTAGCAGGTAGACAGATTCACTAATATGAAATCCTTAAACAATGAAGATCCACCGTATCTATTAAAAAACATTGATTTTAGTCATAAATTTGGTTTTGATAGAAAAATTGAAACAAAATTTTAACTATATGCTTGTGTTTTGTTTCCATTTTTTTTAAGGCCTGGTGTGCTGCAGGGAACTGTTTCAGTTTGCAACGGGAACATGATATTGCAATTAAATTCTTCCAGAGAGCTATCCAGGTTGATCCAAATTATGCTTATGCCTATACTCTACTAGGGCACGAGTTTGTGTTAACTGAAGAATTAGACAAAGCATTAGCTTGTTTTCGAAATGCTATCAGAGTCAATCCGAGACATTACAATGCATGGTAAGTGCTGATGAAGTACAAAGACAATGTCCTGCTGATAGGACTGACCCTCACTAATTTGTCTTGTTAGAAATCTCTATTGTCATGAACTTAGTTACTAATACTTAAGAATAGTACATACTGGTTGCTAACTAGTAACCAAATTTTTTTATGTGAAATGTATACATTTAAGAAACTTTTAAATTAACTAATGATGACAGAATACCAGATCCTTATACTCTACAGTTTCAACCTTTTCTCCTACCAACCTTTTGAAAGTAATTGATTTTGTTACTTGATTTGTTTCTTTTTCTTAGAACACTGACATCGTGATTAGGATAGACACTGATTGGGAGGGAGGGGATACGGTCTCTTTGCCATGTGTGCCGTTCTCTCTGTCCCTCACTCGCCTCCAACAGCCTGCCTCATCACCCGCATGCGCTGCCGCTGCCCTTCAGAAATGCTTGGATTACCCGCAGTCCTTTGCCAAATTAGGCCAGTGTCCAGGGCACTGGCTCCTCATCTGACTCAGGCCGATGCCAAAGATGTAAAATTTGGTGCAGATGCCCAAACCTTAATGCTTTAAGGTGTAGACCTTTTAGCCGATGGCTGTAGCTGTTACCATGAGGCCAAAGGGAAGAATAGTGATTATTGAACAGAGTTGGGGCAGTCCCACAGTAACAGCAGATGGTGTAACCGCTGCAAAGTCACTTGACTTAAAAGATAAATATAAAAATACGGGACTAAACTTGTTCAGGACGTTGCCAATAACACAAACGAAGAGGCTGGAGGTGGCACCACTACTGCTGCTGCCTGGCAAGCTCTATTGCCAAGGAAGGCTTCGAGAAGGCTAGCTAAGGTGCTAATCCAGTGGAAATCTGGAGAGGTGTGATGTTAGCTGTTGATGCTGTAATTGCTGAACTTAAGCAGTCTAAACCTGTGACAGCCCCTAAAGAAATTGCTCAGGTTGCCACCATTTCTACAAATGGAGACAAACTGGCTACATCATTTCTGACGCAGTGCAAAAGGTTGGAAGAAAGGGTGTCATCACAGTAAAGGATGGAAAACCACTAAATGATGAATTGGAAATTATCGAAGGCATGAAGTTTGATCAAGGTTATATTTCTCCATACTTGATTAATACATCAAAAGGGCAGAAATGTGAATTCCAAGATACCTATGTTCTGTTGAGTGAAGAGAAAATTTCTAGTGTTCAGTCCATTGTACCTGCTCTTGAAATTGCCAATGCTCACCATAAGCCCTTGGTCATAATTGCTGATGATGCTGGTGGAGAAGCTCTTGAGTACGTTTGTTTTGAATAGGCTAAAAGTTGGTCTTCAGGTTGTAGCCGTCAAAGCTCCAGGTTTTGGTGACAAAAGAAAGAACCAGCTTAAAGATATGGCTATTGCTACTGGTGGTGCAGTGTTCGGAGAAGAAGGGTGACTCTAAATCTTGAAGATGTTCAGCCTCAGGACTTAGGAAAAGCTGAAGAGGTCATTGTGACCAAAGATGATGCCGTGCTCTTAAAAGGAAAAGGTGACAGGGCTCAAATTGAAAAAACGTACCCAAGAAATCAATGAGCAGTTGGCTATCACAACTAGAGAATATGAAAAGGAAAAGCTGAATGAACGTCTGGCAAAATTCTCAGATGGAGTAGTTGTGCTGAAGGTTGGTGGCACAAGTGATGTTGAAGTGAATGAAAAGAAAGAGTCACAGATGCCCTCAATGCTTTATGAGCTGCTGTTGAAGAAGGCATTGTTCTGGGAGGGGGTTGTGCCCTGCTTTGGTGCGTTCCAGCCTTGGATCCAATAACTCCAGCTAATGAAGATCAAAAAGTTGGTATAGAAATCATTAAGAGAACACTCCAAATTCCTGCAATGACCATTACTGAGAATGCAGGTGTTGAAGAATCATTGATAGTTGAGAAAATTATGCAGAGTTCCTCAGAAGCTGGTTATGATGCTATGCTTGAAGATGTGAATATGGTAGAAAAGGGAATCATTGATCCAACTAAGAACTGCTTTATTGGATGCTGCTGGAGTGGCCTCTCTGTTAAGTACAACAGAGTCCCCAAAATTGCTAAGGAAGAGAAAGACCCTGGAATGGGTGGAATGGGATGTGGTATGGGAGGTGGCATGTTCTAATTCCTAGAATAGCGCTTTACCATGATTGATGAACTGTGACAGGAAGCTGAAGGCAGTGCTTAACAAGAGCTTCAGAGAAGTCGGTTGAAGGAAATGACTGAAGAAAAGGCTGGCTGATGTTTAAGAAAATCACTATAATCATCAGTTACTGGTTTCAGTTGACAAACATATAATGGTTTACTGCCATCATTGTCCATACCTACAGATAATTTATTTTGTATTTTTAAACAGGACGTGTGTACATTCCCGATAACAATGTAAGAGCCATGTGCCAATGTACTGCTTTCAACTTAAATCACTGCAGCATTTTTACTACTATCTGTTAAAATCAGGATTTTAGCGCTTGCCATCACCAGATGAAAAGTTAAGCAGTCTTTCCATGGAGAATAAGAATAATTGTATACAAAGTAAAGAAATATCCATTTATGTGACAACCTTTGTGTAATAAAAATTTGTTTAAAGTTTAAAAAAAAAAAAAAGGATAGAAACTGGGAAAGTGGAGAGGACTGGCGTAATCACCTGTTGGATCATAGAAAGTAAACATTGAAAACTCTCCATTAGTTGTTGCTCTTTGGCTGTGTTCTAGTTTATTAGATACTAGTTCAGTTCATTAGGTTTATTTAGAATTTAGTGTTCCAGTTTATTAAGTGATGTCTCTATTTAGGAAGTTACTAGCTGGCTCACATAGTTAGCAAACTAAGAAGACATTGAAAAAGTTCTTATTTCTGCCTCAATGCTGTATCTACTGCTGACATTTTATTATATTTTTCTTGACTGACAATTTAAATAACAAGAAGTATAATTGTGATATCATAACTGCCACGGTTTTTGTCAGACGTTTTTTTGTATCTTTTGAAGTAATCATTATAGCAGTTGAATTTTCATTCTGTCACTAAATATGAATCACTATCTTACTAAAACATTTTTAATTTGTGTATGTATGTTTTTTAATGGAGTACGTCTCATTTCTAAGTAGGCACATTACCTGAAAGATGGCCTGACAGGTGCTAGCTTCTGCTGACATATTAAGCAGTCAGGCTTGCTGACACTGCCTTGTCTTCACATAAAGCACTCTGTAATATTTTAGGAATTCAGTTCTGAATAGGACTCGTGTTGTTTTTAAAATGTTTGGGTCTGCCCTATATTGCAATAATTGTGTTCTTTTTTTTTTTTTTTTTTTTTAATGTTTTTATTTATTTTTGAGACAGAGACAGAGCATGAGCAGGGAAGGGGGACAGAGAGAGAGGGAGACACAGAATCTGAAGCAGGCTTCAGGCTCCGAGCTGTCAGCACACAGCCCAACGCGGGGCTTGAACTCACAAGTTGTGAGATCATGACCTGAGCCAAAGTCGGACGCTTAACCGACTGAGCCACCCAGGTGCCCCGCAATAATTGAGTTCTTAAGAAACTATACCATACCAAAAATTGCTATAAAAATAATTGTTTCAGTTGGAAAAAAAGAAGTATTCAGATTGGTGAGCTTTCACAGGAAGAATTTAAATGTTGAGGTATTTAGGTAATTTTATGTATCTAATGAAACACTAAGGAAATGTATTATTCCAACTCCACAATAGTCCTTTTGTTATTCGACCATCACCATTGTTAGTGCAGAGCTTTGTATACCTTTTCTTCACCCCTAACACAATTATAATGGTATAATTATATCAGATGTAAGAAAACACATTGTGCTTTTTTCTTATTTCATTAATTTGGTGCTTATTCCTCATTATCATCATCTAGTAGTGGCCAAGAAAGTTCTCCTTAATGTATATCAGTCACATTATGTTCATTTGAGGTTTTGAAAATTCAGAAGAAATACCTGTATATCAACTTAATATATTGTTACATAGCCTTCCAAATTTATAATGTGAAGTCTGTAGGAGTGTATTTTTTTTTTTTTTTCAACGTTTTTTATTTATTTTTGGGACAGAGAGAGACAGAGCATGAACGGGGGAGGGGCAGAGAGAGAGGGAGACACAGAATCGGAAACAGGCTCCAGGCTCCGAGCCATCAGCCCAGAGCCCGACGCGGGGCTCGAACTCACAGACCGCGAGATCGTGACCTGGCTGAAGTCGGACGCCCAACCGACTGCGCCACCCAGGCGCCCCATGTAGGAGTGTATTTTTGATACAGTGAGTGAGAGGGGAAGCAGAACATGATGCTATCTATGCATATGTAATTATAATGATACACATGTGTTTGCACCAAGAATATGGAAGTAGCATTACTAGGAGTTTAGAGTTGAGAATCATAAAGGAAGGCTCTGATTAGAATCCTTATTAGCTGTATGAATGTGGGCAAGTTATTTAACTTCTCTCAACTTGGTTTCCTTATTTGAAAATATGAGTGATAACAGTACCTATCTCTTTGTTTCCTTCTAGGATTAAATGAAAGAATTTAACAAAGTTAATTGGCACAGACATCATTAGCCACTTAGTGAAAATGAGGTGTTAAATCTAGATTGTAATGACGGGTTTAAGGATATAGTTTCTTTTTTCCTCATTGCTAAAGTTCTATTTGATTGATTGATTGATTGAATTTGATTTATTGTTTTTACTTATAAAAGGGACTTGTCTAAAATGTCTTGATGGTTTTTTATCATGACTGATAGTTTTTGCCTTCTCTGACACCACCAGTATTTTTCTTTAGTTTATTAAAAAGCCAGATTCCATATACACCCTTGTATTAAGTTGAATTAAATTAGCAGCCAAAAGTTCATATCCCTAAATTTATATTTTATTTTATACTTTCAGGTATGGCTTAGGAATGATTTATTACAAGCAAGAAAAATTCAGCCTTGCAGAAATGCATTTCCAGAAAGCACTTGATATCAACCCTCAAAGTTCAGTTTTACTTTGCCACATTGGAGTAGTAAGTAGCTTTCTAAATATTTTTCAGTTAATCTCCCTTTTGAAATGTGTTGGTTATTGACTTAATCGCTGTGGTGAGAATTAGGACTTTGTTATTTTTTTTCATATTCCTGGAACAATATCATGGATTATTTTAGAGCCAAAAATATCACCTTTTTCCTTGACATAAAGAGAAATCACTGGAGTACCCTTATTCCTTGGGCAAGTCCATTTCTCTGAGCTTTTATTTTATGGATGACAAGTAATACCACCTTGCCTGCCTCTTAGGGTTGTTGTAAGACTCGCATGAGATACTTCATATTTTGAAAGTGCTTTTCCATATTAATACAGCTCCTAAATTCAGTAATTAATATTTCAAGACATGGTTCCCTGTGTTTTAGCCTCTGAGTGACATAGGTATGTCAGAACTAATTAATATCGGTTTTTTTTTTTTTAAGTTTATTCATTTATTTTGAGAGGGAGAAAGCGTGAGTAGGGAAGGGACAGAGAGAATCCCAAGCAGGCCTTGTGCAGTCAGTGCGCAGAGCCCAGTGGGGCAGTTGAACCCTCTAAACCATGAGATTATGACCTGAGCCGAAATGAGGAGTTGGATGCTTAACCGACTGAGCCACCCATGTACCCCAGAACTAATTAAAATTATTTTTTTTAATTTTTTTTTTAATATTTATATATTCTTTTGAAAGAGAAAGAACATGAGCAGGGGAGGGGCAGAAAGGGGAAGACACAGAATCTGAATCAGGCTCCAGGCTCTGAGCTGTCAGCATAGATCCCAATGTGGGGCTCAAACCCATGAACTGTGAGATCATGACCTGAGCCGAAATTGGACGCTAAACCGACAGAGCCACCAGGCCCCCCACTAGTTAAAATTCTTAAAAGGCGATGTGGATCGCCATTTTTTTAAAGAAACTTTTGTTTACTTGTAAAATAAAGTTATCAATTAAATCTTGGTACATTTTATAAAAACAAGAGGTAAGGTTGTAATAAAATAGCAATAGCCTTGTCAGGCAACATACTATTTAACTCTGTGCAATAAAACACTTTGTTCATGCTATACTTATTCAACATAACTCACAGTTACTACAGACATTTCAGGAAGTTCATGGGACTCCCATGGACTTACTGTTGAAACTGAGAGATGTTTACAATCATAATATGCCATGGAAACTTGAAAACGTTACTTTTAGCAGGAGATAATGCTCATATTATTTGAATTGCTTCTAGCTGCTAAACAGCTGGGTTACAAGGACTGAAAGTGAAAAGCATTCTAAAAGCCCATGAACACTATTGTTCACACCTTTCTTCAGAACACACTTAACTTTAAACTTGTGTGACACATTTCATAGATAGCAAGCAACAGCACCCAGTACAAGCCTGAAGATGAAGTGCTGCTATGTAAACACTGCCACCTGTTCCCGTAAAAGAATTACAGGATATATACTCCAAAGCTGCCCCTTCCCGTAATTTCTATTGCATAGATCACATAATACGTGTATACACATATGTGTGTGTATATGCACATACAAAGAACATATTAAGATGGGGACACCTGGGTGGCTCAGTCAGTTAAGTGTCTCACTCTTGATCTCGGCTCAGGTCATGATCTCACAGTTAGTGGGTTTGAGCCCCACTTTGGGCTCTGTGCCAACAGCAGGGAGCCTGCTTGGGATTCTCTCCCTGCACCTGCCCCTGATCGCAAGTGCTCTCTCACTCAAAAAGAAAAAGAAAAAGGACTACGTTAAGACGACAGTGAAGTGTAATCACAGAGCAATTTATAGGCTGAATGTTTTGGGTTTTTTTTTACACGTTGCTTGATGGAAGATTTTAGTATTTTACAGTCATTTAGTAGGCATTCTATCCACTGCACTTTTTGAAATTTGAAAGATATTGAAATAAATTTTTTCCAACATTTTGGTAACAGGCAGCATTCCCCAAAATACTTGTACCCTCTGTCTACATGACCTGTTTGATCTGGTAACAACTGACCACAAAGACTGACTCAGTGGACTAAATAGAAAAATGATGAAGGCAAAGATTACCAATTTGATGAACTCAGCACAGAGATTTCAAATAACTTAGCAGGTCGGGAGCAGATCAGTTGTCTAAAAAAAGCCATAACCAGTTAGTTTGGTGCTGCAGGTAGAAGAGCGCATGGTGGAAAATAGCAGGTGTTGGCTCGCTGGGTGACACCTGTCAGAAAGGTGCAGTATCCGGTGGAATGGAGAGGAGTGGCCTCATCCTGACTACGGGACTGAAAGTTGTGTTCACTGCACTTGTCTTCTGTACGCACAGTTCGAAGCCCCAAGGGAGTCCGGCTTTTACTATCTTTCTTTAAAACAAAAAAAAAAAAAAGGTCAAAAAAATTCATAATAGGCTATGATACTAGCCCTAACACATACCTGTCAATGTTACGGATATTGTCATAGAAAGATACCTTTTTTTTTTTTTTAACGTTTATTTATTTTTGAGAGAGGGAGAGAGAGACAGAGCACGAGCAGGGGAGGAGCAGAAGAGAGAGACGGAGACACAGAATTTGAAGCAGGCTCCAGAATCTGAGCTGTCAGCACAGAGCCTGACACAGGGCTCAAACTAATAAACTGTGAGATCGTGACCTGACCCAAAGTCTGATGCCTAACCGACTGAGCCACCCAGGCGCCTCAAAAGATATCTTTCAAAAATCAGAACAGAGACTTAATTTTTTTAATCATAAGATTTGTACGATGTTTCTAGGATAGGATATTAAAAATGATTCAAATCCATGCATGATGGTAGATAATATTTCTAATTATTCCATTGAGTCCGTTTTTGGATCACCATTTTCATGGGGGTTTTTTTAAGTGTTTTAACTGATAAGTTGTACATTGATAGGAGAAAAAGTCTGTTTGCTTTCTGAAATCTCGTACTAGTTTCTCTGTAAGCATGCTACCAGAAGTTTTTGTTCTTGCCTCTTACCCAGCTCCTTCCTCTTTCCCTCCTCTCCCCTTCTCTTTCTCTCAGCAAGCTTGGCTTTTGTGGGAAT
Source organism: Panthera onca (assembly GCF_046562875.1). Classification (NCBI taxonomy): domain Eukaryota; kingdom Metazoa; phylum Chordata; class Mammalia; order Carnivora; family Felidae; genus Panthera; species Panthera onca. The sequence continues at coordinate 997,697 of NW_027675816.1, read as the reverse complement.
GGGTGTACAATGTGAGGAAATTATGTTAGTTTGAGATTTCACTGTTCATTTTGGGAGAAGAACTGATTGGCTCAGTACATTAAGCTTCTGACTTCAGCTCAGGTCATGAACTAACCGTTCGTGAGTTCGAGCCCCACCTCAGGCTCTGTGCTGACAGCTCAGAGCCTGGAGCCTGCTTTGCATGCATTCATTCTCATTCTCTCTCTCTCTCTCTCTCTCTCTCTCTCTCTCTCTGTCTCTCTCCACCCCTCCCCTGCTTATGCTCTCTCTCTCAAAAATAAATAAACAACAACAAAAAAAGCAAAGCCTGATATTTAGAGGACCATAATAAACCTATTGAAATGTGAGTATTATTTAGCTAAATAGTACAGATTTTCTTGTGAAGGGAAAACCAGGGTTTTCCTTGTCTTTTAGACTTAAAAGTAACTGAATATCTGCTCTACAGATAGAATTATCAGTATGGATTATCATTATGGGTAATGGTGGATTGGGTGTCAGAGGACCTAGGTTCTGATCCCAGAGCAAAGTATTTAACATTCTGGGGTTCAGTATTCTCCTCTTGAAAGTGAAGCATTTGAACTAGATAGAACTGGAAGAGACTTTAGAGATACTCTGTTGATAGTCAGGTATTCAATTATTGAGTCCACCTAACCCTGTGGAAAATCCAGTTAGACCATACATCTTTAGTAGTTTTATTATCTTTTTGTTGTTGTTGTTGCTGTTAAAGTAATCTCTATGTGAGGCTCAAATTCACAACCCCAAGATCAAGAGCCACATGCTCTACCAACTTAGCCAGCCAGGTGCCCCAGTGATTTTATTATTTCTATGTTGGTTTTGAGTGACAGTATTTGGTTCTCACCTTTCTCCATAAATATCAAAAGGAAACATTAATGTGATCTTTACTTCTTACAGGTTCAGCATGCACTGAAAAAATCTGAGAAGGCTTTGGATACCCTAAACAAAGCCATTGTTATTGATCCCAAGAACCCTCTATGCAAATTTCACAGAGCCTCAGTTTTATTTGCAAATGAAAAATATAAGGTAAGATACATATTTTAATGGTTTTCAGCATTTTATTGCTTAAGTTTTGCCCCTTCTTTTAATAAACCAAAAGTTATTTATAGTTTTCATCTCTGATAGTTTATTTTCCCATTTTCAAAAGCTATTTATTTTCTTTTGTGATTTTTATTTTTTCATGAAATACTGATATGCAGGATGAGTGTGTGGCTACTTAGGAATATGTCATTATCCCTTATAAAGATTCCGTATATAGAACGGCAGTTTTTCCATCAGGGAGTTATCTTAAAGGTAAGACCTAAACCATCCCCTAAGACCAATATATCTGAGCAGGTGACAAATGAATGTTTGTGCATAATCCAACAAATATGTACTGAGTACCTGCCTATTCCATGTCAGGGACTAGGGATAAAGGGGCAAAAGCAAAGCAGTCACATTTCCTACCTTTGAAGAGCTCACCAGCTAGCACCCTTCCAGAGGGACAATAGACATTAATCAAATAATCACAAAAAAAGTGCGTGCTGAGTACATAAAGGAAAAGTATAGTGAGTTATAAAAGCTTAGAACAAGGCTACTTGATCTAGTCTGATGTGTTTCTCTCTTTAGTTCTCACTCTGTTTTCCCAATTACGGAGCTGTAGCCTGAAAAAAATACATACATACATATACTGAGAAAAGAAGAGAAGGAAAATTGAGAAAGAGAAAAGAGGCATAAAGTGACATGGGTTTTTTTGTTATCATTTACTGAATCACAAACCATGACTCCAAAGTGTTGATTGAAAGTTCAGTTTACTTTTTTAATAAATTTAGGCTCTTCTTTCTAAAAAGAGTAAAAACTTACCGAAGAAACAAAAAACCCAAAGTTAAGTGCACAGAAAATGTTGGACCAAATAATCCATTTCAGTAGACTCTCCCAAGAAGTCAGTTCTTCCAGTACACATTGACATTTGCTGAAATTGAAAAATACAAGACCAATATTAAGCTCTTAACATTTGCAGACTAATAAAGATATATAAGGGATCAGTCATCTAATTTATTCGTTGTCATTTATTCAGTGATTTCCACTAATCTTACTCTGTTTTTCTTTATCAAAGAAGTGGATGTCTAGTCCTTACTGTTTTTGTTCTTTTATAAAAGCTTCTTTTAAATCTAATAAACAACTTTTAGGGACGCCTGGCTGGCTCAGTTGGTTAAGCACCCAACTCTTCGGCTCAGGTCACGGTCTCACTGTCATAAGATCAAACCGGTGTCAGGCTCTGCGCTGGGCATAGACCTTTTGCTTAAGATTCTCTCCCTCAGCCCCTCCCCAGCTTGCGCCACGTGCATACACACTCTCCAAAAAAAAAAGGAAAAAGAAAAAAATAGATCTAATAAGCACTTTTCAACTTTAACTTGTTCTTTGAGGTGCTGTAATTGTAATTCATCATTTGTTTTCATGTTTTTGCTTCACTGGACCTCTTTATTTATTTATTTTTTTTAGGTTTATTTGTTTATTTTGAGAGAGAGTGAGCAGGGGAAGGATGGGGGGTGGGTAAGGGGGGGAGACTCCCAAGAAGTCTCCGTACTGTCAACACAGAGCCCCCCACACAGAGCCCAAACACGAACCATGAGAACCATGAGATCGTGACCTGAGCCGAAACCAAGAGTCAGCCACTTAACCAACTGAGCCACCCAGGCACCCCTGTAACCTCTTTAGATATGGGGTCAGGGTCTTCAGTTGAAGGATTTTATTCAATTATTCTTAAGGCCATTTTAATGCCAACACACCTACCAGATATTATGCCATTTAAGTCAGCCCTGTACTTGCTTCAAGAAGCCCAAGTTCTAATCTTTCCCGTTGTTCAAGTTATAGCCATTTTTGAGTATCAGCTAAATTATAAGACCTACTTTGAAGCACGGGTGTATCCAGTATACCTATATTAAAATAATATAAAAAGGGGCATAAGTAAAAGTTACTGATTGCTTCCAAAATGTCTTGGCTCCAAAATGAAAATCCAATGGTGTTAGAGGGCCACCTCAACCTCTCTGTGGCAAAAGCATTGCTAATATCACCCCATTTAATGTGCTGTAAATCTTAAGTCTTTTTAGGGCAAAAATGAGAACTCTGACACTATGTTAGACACTGTTTCTCAATGAGTCTTTGTAATTAGATTATCAAGGTGGGGAGGTATGATAGATGCATGAAATTTTTATAACAATTACAACACAGTGAGAAAAGCTGTCAGTTCTGAAACGTGTGTGGTGTAGCAGCGAAGGATTGGAGTGCATTGTTCCGACTGAGATTGCTTTAAAGCAGTGATTCTCAAGGTGTGGTCTGAGAACATCTGGAGGTCCCCAGAAATCCTTTCAAGGAGTAAACAAGGTCAAAATTATCTTCATAATAATATTTAGATGTTATTTGCCTTTTTCACTCTTATTCTCACGAATGTACAGTGGAATTTTCCAAAAGCTACATGACATAATGGATTGAATGCAGAAGCAGATAAGAGAGTGCAGCTATTTTCTGTCAACCAGAGATTTGCAAAAATATTAACCAATGCCATTATTCTTACTGACTTATTATTCTGAAAAAGTTATTTTTCATTAAAAAGATATTATCTGTGTTAACAAGTAATGGCTTTGTTGTTACTTTTAAATTAATGGATCAATATTTTTTAAGCTTTTCAAGTTTTAATTTCTGATATGGTAAGTATTGATAGCTATAGCCCACATTAACAAAAATTCTTCGGGTTCCTCAATAAACGTTAAGAGTATAAAGAGGTCTGGAGACCCAACAAGTGTGAGAACTGCTTCTCTGTGGTATTACAAGTCAGCCCCAGGCTTCTTCATTGTGATACAGGCTTCATCAGTCCCTGTCAGTAATGTCGGACAGGTGTAACCGTGATCGTTAAGTAACTAATATCCATGACCACAGATCTTTTATCTTGAGACTTTATTCCGTGTATATTTTACAATATTTACTAGTATGGAAGGAAAAGAGAACAGTCTACCTCGTAGACTTACCACATGTAGTAAATCTTCCATTCCTAGACAGGCAGATGTGATTCTCAGACCCATTGCGCCCAGCAGTCCTTTGAGTTTATTTCTCGTGTGTTGCCAGCAGTTAGGAACATGTGAAATGTTCAGGCTGCACCAGAGCCCCCTACATACTTGTGTAAAAAACACAGCCTTTGACACAAACACACTGTCCCAAGAGAGTGTGCACGCGCGTTTGTGTGTGTGTGTGCCTTTACTCTTTTCTCAATCCTTTTTATTACAGAAAATTTCACACATCACTCTAGTATGGTAACGAATCTGTGGAATCTACCACACAGCTACTTTCACACTGCTTTCCACAAAAATATTGTATGTGAACCTTTCATTTTAGATACTGCCAGTAGAAATTTTACAAAAGCCAAGAAATTACATTTGGCCTTAGGTGAAGGGAGGGTGGGATGGGACTGTATTAAACTTTTTTATAACTGGGAAGTAAGATTGGTTCCTTTCCACCCTTTTCAGAGAAATAAAACTAAAGTCTTATACCAATCAACGTATAAATCCTCTTATGTTACCTAAATTCTATAATCCTCTGATACATTTGCGAGCCCACTATCTTTGATCACTGCTTTAGTCCTTGTATCTCTGTGGGGGCTTTTTATGAAAGTAATAGGCCTGTTACCAAACAACTCAAATAATATGAAAGTATAAAAAAAATACGAGGTTGAATGTGCCTTATAAGCTGACCCTCCAAGGGAGGAGCATTATTAACAACTCAGAACACACTTCTCTAGATCTTTTTCTCATCATGTACATATTTTTAATTGTAACAAAGTAGGCTTACACTACTGTGGTAGGCGGAGTAATGACCCCTCGAGGATGTCCAGGCCCTAATCCTTGGTTCCTGTGACTATGTTACCTTACACGGCAGAAGAAACTTTGCAGATGTGATTAAGGATGTGGACCTTGAGTTGGGGAGAGTATCCTGTGTTATTCAGGTGGGCCCAGTCTGATCACGTGGCTCTTAAAGATCACATGGAGGATCTTTGCCAGCTGTGGTCAGAACCAACGTGAGAAGGCCTCGGCCCACGTCTGTTGCCTCTGAAGACGGAGGAAGGAGGCTACAAGCCAAAAAATGCGGGCAGCCTTTAAGAAGTCTGGGAAGAAAGGCAGGGAGACAGATAACCCTCAGAAAGGAAGACACCTTGATTTTAGCCCAGTGTGATTCAAATTGTATTTCTAATGCACAGACTATAAGATGAAAAAATGTGTTTTATTTGCCATCAAAATTGTGGTAATTTGTTATGACAAAATAAGAAGCTAATACAACTACACGTATTCTGTAATTTGCTTTTTCTTCCACTTTAACGTTTCTGTGGATAGATATTTGGTATTTATCTTTTTTTTTTTTTTTAACCTGACTTACTTTGGATTTTGTTTTACTACAAAGAGGTATGTATAGAGAAGAAAAGTAGATAATCTCTGTGGACATTAAAGAGAAATAAAGTATAATATTTATTTTAGAAAATTCAAAAAATTGAGAAAGCTGCCATGTTAAAAATAGAAAGTCTTCCCCTTTACCTCAGTCATCCCCTCTCCAAAGGTAAGCCACCTTTACCTTGATTAGGGGCATATAGGTATTGATTTCTGCCAGAAAAAAAAGGAAACATATATGTGCTCACATAAGTGTATTTATAAAGTGTTTATGAGAATACCCACATAACTATTTGTATATGTGTCATATATATGTTTTGTTGCAAAAGAAATAGTATTGCACATACTTTATTGTATCTTTTTTTTTTTTTTTTTTAGCATAGAGTTAAGTACCTACAGATCTAGTGTTCCATAGAGGATGGACCATAATTTATTTTAACTAGGCTGTGATTAGACACGCCTTCATTGCTTCTAATGATTTGCAGTAACATGTTGAATGGAATCTTCTTACAAAGATGGCTTAATGAACTTTTTTGAATATGTCCCTGGGATAAATTCCTAGCAGCAGGATTGCTGAATTAATGGTTACATGCAGTTTTTAACATAATAGGTAATGCTAAATAGAGTTCACAAACAGGCTTTGCATCAGTTCACATTTCCACCTTCAGTGATGAGAATGCCTCATTCCCCTCAGTCATGGTAACTTTATATATCAAGTTATTTTTATTTTTGTCCATTTGCTTAGGTGAAAAGCAGACAGTATCTCAGTTGGGGACCCAGTTTTATTTTTGATCATCATGTCTTTCTTTTAAATACAAATCTTTTTTCTCTATCTTTTCTCTCAATTTCCCCAACCCCTTTAGCGATGATCAAAAGATTTGTAGACAATTTTGACTTAATTCAGAGGGTTAAATTTTAGACTCTTCATCATTAGTTAAAATAGCAGGTTGGTATTCAAAGCTTGGTGCTTGCATCAGGGAGAAGGTCTATGAACAGAATTTCAGAATTATTTTGTTCTGCAACTTAGTTTCCGAAGCTCTTACACACACAGTGTAATGGAGCATTGTTATTTTATATAAAATGGTGGCCAAAGCAAGTATTGTCACCACCTGCGTGTGTGTGTTCTCAGTGTACTCTGGTGAATTCCTGCCATTTCTTAGTCCCTGTTGTCATAAGTATTTTTCATGCATTTTATTTCATGACAAGAATTAATGCAAGAAGGAAGTGCATTGATAAAGATCTAGTAAGCTTTAGTTAAGATGATTTGGGAAATCAAATAACACTTGCTTAGTTAGAACTTTGTAAAATTTTGCTACTCTGTTTTTCTTTGCTTTTTTCAGTCTGCTTTACAAGAACTTGAAGAATTGAAACAAATTGTTCCCAAAGAATCCCTCGTTTACTTCTTAATAGGAAAGGTAAAGATTGGGGCCAAGGTCCTAAACTGTGACTTTCGTAACAAACATTAACTTCTGAAGGAGAAATATTATACATATTATGCAACATCTCTTGAGCAAACTCAACTAGATCTCTGAACTAAATGCTCTGGGAATGAAGAACAGAGTTAGTTATAAGATCTAAGAAGATGATATCCTGCTGAAGGAATAAGAACATACACCGTATATCCTAACCATACTATGGTTTTGGAAGTATATTAGCACTTGCAGCCAGTGGCCGTGAGTTCATAACTGAGACTATATCTTGGAAAGCTCTTAGCTTCCAATTATCCAAAAAATATGTAGGCATCCCCCCAAAAAAGTCAATTAATGGCTGGTGTTGTCTTAATTAGAAGAAACGACTTCTGAGATTTCCAAAGCCAGACTAGTAAGGACTTTACAGACTGGGCCCCTAAACGCCAACTGGTTAAGGAGGCTGAGAACGGTGGACAGGTGTTCGGAGTTGATATAACAACGTTTGAAATCAGTGGAAATGAATTGCTAATCAAGCAGCTTATAGTCCGTTTCTTTCAATTGTCATTGATCCAATCAGAATGTGATTTATTGGAAGCTCACTATTGGAGAGACAGAGACAAGGAATTCTGAAAATATCTATATCAAAAGTAACTCAAAAGTTAGTCTGAGTTCCTCTGTAGGATGAAAATGACCTACTCATCAGAATGGGTTTACAGCATGTAAATTAGAAGCCTATTTAAATTGTTAATGTTTAGGATTTTATAATTGAAGCTCACAACTTAATGAAAAATGTAGTGCTGCTGTTTATTTTTAGGTTTACAAGAAGTTAGGTCAAACGCACCTCGCCCTGATGAATTTCTCTTGGGCTATGGATTTAGATCCTAAAGGAGCCAATAACCAGATTAAAGAGGCAATTGACAAGCGCTACCTTCCAGATGATGAGGAGCCAATAACCCAAGAAGAGCAAATCAGTGAGTACCATCCATATGAATTAGATTTCTAAGTGTATCGAACCAGAGGGCTAGTAAAACATCAACCCAGAGGTAGGCAGAGCAGTACAGATATTTCTTTATGACACAGAGTAAACATTTTTTCAAGTATTGAGTATTCAGAAAGCTACCTTTTGCATAAGAATTTGTGGGCTGCTTTTTAATTTTCTTTTTTTTTTTTTTTTTAAGTTTATTTGAGAGAGAGAGAGAACGAGTTGGGGAGGGGCAGAGAGAGAGGGAGAATCCCAAGCAGATTCCACGCTCCATGCTGAGCCCAACATGGGGCTCAGTCTCATGACCCTGAGATCATGACCTAAGCCAAAATCAAGAGGCGGACGCTTAACCAACTGAGCCACCCAGGCACCCCTAACTTATTTTTCTAACCATGGTATATTCTTTATACCAAATAGAATTTTAGGGAAATTAAATTAGGGCAATATATTAACAAAGTGCATGTGGAGTCAGGTAACTAGTCTCGGTTTTGAACCTAATTTGCTGTGTGACTTTAACAAATCCTTGGCAGATTTTTACCTGGACCTCAGTTTAAGTTTAAATATGTAACTAATGCCTGCCTGCCTTATCTGCTTCATAGGAATTCAGAGTGGGATGGGCAGGATGATAGATGTGACAATATGTTGAAGACATTATAAGTGATAAGTAAATGAATAATAAATTTGTGCACATTTTTAAAAATATATTTAATTTTTTTTAACATTTATTTAGTTTTGAAAGGCAGAGCACTAACATGGAAGGGGGCACCGAGAGAGACTCCGAAACAGGCTTCATACTCTGAGCTGAGCACAGACCCCAACTCGGGGCTTGAACTCGTGAACCTTGAGATCATGACCTGAGCCGACGTCAGATGCTTAACCGACTAAGCCACCCAGGGGCCCCAATTTTGCACATTTTAAAGTATTGACAGATCTGCAGTAACTATTCAAATTCTATGAAGCTCTGGCAAATTCACAATCCAAAAATATGGCTTATATGTATTAATTGAAGGGTCAAGAGGAAGGAACAGAGTTTAAGGCAGTAGTAAATACTCTATCCCTAAATTGAGTATATATCTTAAAATAAGTAGTGAGAACTAAGTCCTCACATAATAGTATTTTTTTAGGGCCACCTGGGTAGCTCAGTCAGTTAGGCGTCTGACCCTTAGTTTTGACTCAGGTCATGATCTCATGGTTCATGAGATCGAGCCCCACGTCAGGCTCCGCACTAACGGCACAGAGCCTGGTTGGGATTCTCTCTCTCCCCCTCTCTCTTTCTGCCCCTCCCTCACTCATGCACATGTGCTCTCTCTCAAGTAAATAAATACTTTTTTTAAAAAAAAGTAGTATTTTTTAATAAGAGAATTGAGAAACTTCTGATGAGGCAAACTAAGATGGTTTTTTCCAGAAAACTTGGCAAAAGGCTGTAATTAAAATTATAATTCCTATAATCCCAATAACCCTTTTTGAACTGAGGGTTATATTCTATATTTCTGTGGACTAGCAGGGACTCCCAGAGGGGAGTCAACAGTTGGAGGGAATGTCAGTCTTTTTTTAATGTCATGGAGAACTAGTTCTAATTCCTAGTGTTGGAATAAGGAATTTATTAGGGAGAGGTAGCTTTGTTAAAACTCTTAAAGGTTAAATGCAGTAAACCAGTCTTGTCAGACATGCTGTAAAATAAGGAATCTGAATTGCATTTGATTGAAGGATGTCAGGATTTTAAGGGCCTTAATTTAAGATCTCATCTCTACGTAGAATAGTCTCCCTTGTTTTCATGAACCAACAAGAGATATTCATCAGACACCTGACTGTAGACTTTTGTTTTATTTTTAAAGTGGGAACAGATGAATCCCAGGAGAGCAGCATGACAGATGCAGACGACACACAACTTCATGCAGCTGAAAGTGATGAGTTTTAACTTCCGGAAACCAGACTTTTGCAACTGGATGTGTGATTAGTGCTGACATGTTTCTTGTCCCTCCATATACTGAGTCTTCACTCTTGAGCCGGCAGTGTCATCATCCATCACTTAGACAATGAGTGTGCCACTTTCATTGGACCCTGACTGTACACAGAATGAAAGGCAGTGCAATATTTAGCTGCTAACAAGACTGGCTCTTTCACCAGTACGAATGACAATTTAGGGGGGTAAGATGGGGAACTTTCTTTTCTTTTCTTTTCTTTTTTTTTTCTTTAATCTCCCTTTGTTGAAAGCTATCATGGAAGGAAGAGTTAACGTTTTATCTTGAAGGAACCGTTAGGTATGGAAAATAATGATGAACCAGAATTTTTTGGTCGTTTTCCAAAAATTTGTTTTCATTTGGTTCTGTTCCTGATTAACAGAGTGACTGACCTTCATTTCTAGGTTCTTCAAGAATGGTGTTAGCAAGTGCCAGATGGAACAATAAAAGACATTGCCTATAACAGAGTAACTTGATTGCCAAGGAATGTAAATTACCTTAAACTTGCAGTGTCTCCCATAAACAAATGTAATGGGCATATTGGGACTCATGTGTAGGAATCAAATATCCCTCCATACAGCGTACACTTATTCTTGGCAAGAATGCTTTAATGTCTAACCAAGAATTTTAATTTATTCATCTTGCTTCAAAGTGTTGATCATTGTCTTGGTATTGCAGACTTTCAAGTTGTTCCCTTACCATTTTGCCTCTTCTCTTTGAGCTCTGTGGGATCACCTTAAACATTCAGAGATGATAGAGTGTTTGCCCACTGAAAAGCCAAAACAAGGCCCTTAATAACCATTTATGTTCACCATAAGAATCAAAATGAGAACACTAAAGTGGAGAGACTTAAAAGAGATCATGATAGCAAAGCCTTAATACAATCAAAATTGTACCATGACCTTGAATCTATATTTGTTCAAGAAAGTATCCCTTTGACTTTTCTAAGTGTTTAAGCAGGGTGCAAGAATGTGTAGTTACCTTTGGTTGAGGTCATTTCCATTCTTTTCAGCTCTCTGCTTCAAATTATTTTCAGTAGTGTGAGTCACCAAAACGTTTACCAAGAGTGATTGGGTTTAGGGTATTAGAAATTTTTAGCTGGGGGGAAAAAAACAACCATTCTTATGAAGGAGATGAGTTCTCTCCTGAGTGTGTCGTAATATAGATTGGTGTCTTTGGGGAATGGCCACAATTTTAAAGATCTAATTATGCATAATAAAATGGGAATTATTGGAATTTCACAGTAACAGATTTAAAGTCTTAAATTGTGTATCTCCTTTATTGTAATGTATTGAAATTTTTAGAGAAACTTTAGTTGTTAACATTTTTTTAAGTGCCAATGTCAGAATATAACAAATTATAGTTTCTTACGAACCACAGGCCTACGGTTATTATTTTGGATTCTTTGATGAAGGACAAATTTATCTACTGGTTACCTGTACGTGTTAGTCAAGTTGTGAAAATAAGGTGGACTACAGAAGATGTGAAGAAAATTTTAGCCTGTAGGCTCAGTTACTTTCTATCATTTACTATTAATCTCACTTGAATGTGGATTAGATACCATTATAAATTAATTCAAGTCCGAGTCTTAGATTAGGTAATTGGTGCCAGAGAGGTATTTAACAAAATTTCCTACCTAAATCTATGTAATATGTGCTGCTTAAAAAAATAATTTATAAGAAAAAAGAAAGTTTGGGAGTAAATGAAGATCATTAAAAATTCCCAAAGGCTAGCACTTGGATTCTAACAAATATTCCATTTTATTCATTAGTTCTGTAATATTTAATTTTATACTCTTTTATTTTTTTTAATTGGCAAATCATAAGCCAGCGCTATAACAGTATCAAATAGAGAATTTCATAGAAAGCTTCAACCTGAGCTCTGTTACAAAGCCTGGAGAACGCTAAGCTCAGAACATAATTTGCTGATGTATAGTTATCTTTTCTATAGTAGGAATTTATGTCCTGTGCCAGAGGTGAGAGCCTTTCTGGTACTTATTTTGAGACCAAGCATAAAAAGATAGTTGTGGAGGGTACACCATGGCAGTGGCTGGCTGAGGGACACTCAGCCCAAGCTTAGCCTGATTTCATTTTCCTCACACCTACTTTCAAAATATTTAGGTATTTGAAGCCTTATTCCCACCTAGTAACTGTTTTTGGCTTGCTTGCTTTTTTTTTTTTTTTTTTTTTTTTTTTTTTTGGCTTTTTTTTCCTTTTTTTGCCTGGAATGAAGATCAAACAATCAGAAAAAGACATACGTTTTCAACGTTTTTTATTTATTTTTTGGGGGGACAGAGAGAGACAGACAGAGCATGAACGGGGGAGGGGCAGAGAGAGGGAGACACAGAATCGGAAACAGGCTCCAGGCTCTGAGCCATCAGCCCAGAGCCTGACGCGGGGCTCGAACTCACGGACCGCGAGATCGTGACCTGGCTGAAGTCGGACGCTTAACCGACTGCGCCACCCAGGCGCCCCAAAAGACATACGTTTTGATCAAGCAAAATGTTTGAAATTTCAGAAGTTACTTTGAAGGACATTTAAAATACAAGAACTTTAACATCCTTTTTTAACTCTTTAAGCTTTTCACACACATACATATATGTGTACACACACACACTCTTGTTCAGAAGTTATGTTGTGGCATTGGATATTTTTCCCCCTTGGAAATAGTTCTTAACTCTGGGATTTTAGAAGGTTGGAAATATTTTTTCAAGCGAACAATGGTACTCAAAATAATGAAAGGTGGTCCCTACTTTTTCTGTATTTCATTATTTTAAAATTCTTGTTTTTTCCAAGAACTGCAAGTTACATTTGAACCATGCTGCTGTTGTACCTTAAACAAAAACTCAGTGATAACCAGTATTTAGTCTATTAAAAATGCTCTTTTTGAAGAAAAAAGTTTGAAAGTCTCTGATTAGCCAGAGTATAGTATGGGTCTTCACTGAGAAATATGGTGACCTGTTTTCTTTGTGAAAACCTGGGAAAATGCAAGTGTGGGTGTGATGTGTGTGTTCTATTTGCATTGAAACAATGTAATTTTGTCTTTTTTTTTTTTCTTTTCCTGACTTATTTCAGAAGTTGTACAGTCCTGGGGGGGGGGGGGGCGGGGAGGGGGAGGGGAAAGCCTTTTCTGTTAATATATTTGCAATTCATTAAAGGATACAGAAAATCCAAATAAATTACTTTTGAAAGCAATTTATAATCAAGTGGTTGAAGATATACAACAGCTGTGCCATCTGTATTTTTATAGTAAGGCTCAGCAAAATAGTAAAAAGTTAAGTTTTACATTCCACAAAAGTCTAGGGCAGTGTTTCTCTAATTTTTTTTTTTTTTAACTTACACCCTCTTCAAATACATACACACACTTTTTTTTTTTTAACTCACATCCTTTTTTAGTATTTGGAATTTCAAAATTAATATTGTGACCAAAATGTGGTAATTTTTAGAGTATATATTTTTTTCAAACAACAGAAGCCCTTTGCCAGCAGCTGCTACTTTGCAACTCACCTGCTTGTTCTTTAATCATATATATGACTTCCAAAATTTATTTAAAAGGGATACAAAGCTTTTTTGTTCCATTCAGGATCTGTTTTAAAAATCACGAAAAAAAATCCTAAGAGAAGTAGAACATAGAAACTAAATTTTACTCTGGTCTGATTATCTTGGATACAGTGTAGAGAGCTGAATGGTTTTGTTCAGACGGCAAGAAGGAGTAGTAACAGAAAACACGTGAAGTGGGATTGGTCAGATCAGGGGGAGCAAGACCATAGTCTTCCCTAGGACCTGCTATTTACTGTCAGCTGGACAGGGATAACTAGAAGTGTAGACAGGAAGCAGTCGTTGGCTTGTTTAGCTGCTAATTAATGGTTCGGTATAGGTTTTATTTTTCTTTCTAAGCGCAAAGTTCGCTAAATAGCCACATTTAACGAGAGCTTGCCATATATACTGTGTTACTTGATCTGTACACAGTATTTTCAGTCTTCAATCCTATAAAGTAGGTATCCCTCCATTTTACAAAAGAGAAAACCAGGTCAGCTATTAGATGATGGGGCTGGACACTTTGGCATTAGTGTATGGATTTCCTCTGAGAGTTTCAAATCATGTCTAATTTTGACTGTTAGGTGTCCTCTCTAGCGTTTTTAAATTGTCTACTAAAGAGTATCCTAACAGTTTGGGTTTTACAGAGGAAATTTTAGTATTTAGATGCTAAAAATATCATGTGTATAGTCCGTGGATGGCGCGTTGATCTGTATCCTGCCTCTCTGTTTTTCCTCTCACACTGAAATTAAAAGCGTGTTCTCTCTCCTTGAATGACTAGAATTTGCTTTAAAGTAGAAAAAACAATTTTTTTAATTTTTTTTTGCCAATTTCCCCTCCCTATCACAAGCATTCTTTTTATACTTGATATCCTCAAAATAGAATTTTCAATTTGGGGCTACAAGCTATAGTTGAGAAGAAAATTCAAGGTCTTAAAAATGCATAATGCTTCACTGAAGTTTGAATCAGAAAGGAAGTAACAGTGGAAGCTGAGAAGAACAACGAAGTAGACGTAAGGTTTCTAATCGTGTGTTTTTAAAGAGCACTGAACCAGGATAACTAGGAAATAGGGATTTTGCCTCTCAGTAGCTCTGTGACCTTGAATGATTCACACTTAAACCTTTTTCAGATCAATACAAAGAAGACCAGATTGACCCTTCTTAGCTCACAGAGGACTGGGGATCAAATGTGTTACGTCACCATGTAAGTGCTTTGGCTGCACTGTACGAATATACAGTGATAATAATAGGGTAGAGATGACAGAATGGAAAATCGATTGGGTTGATTCCCAAGACATGATCCTGTGAGACAAGTTCACTGTAGAACAGTAAACTTTGAGTCTAGGACAGGGATGGTCTATGGCCTACGGGCCAAGTTGGCCCATTGCCCATTTCATTGTATTAGAACTATAGCTATAGCCGTTTGTTTTCATGTCCATGGCTGCTTTCTACTTCCGTGGCAGAGTTGAATAGTTGCACAGAGTCTACATGGCCTACAAAGTATTAATATTTACTATCTATACATTTGTGTGTGTGTGTGTGTATATATACATATATATTAACATATATACATGTAGTGTAGATTATACTGTATATATAATCTGATATTCTATACTTTGCAACCCCTGATCTAGAGCTGTATTAGCATAACCATCTATAAATCACTCAAATGGCATGTTTTCTGTGGTGCTAGATTCTTCACAATGTTTTGTGAGTCAAATCACTGGACCAGGTGCTGCACAAGAAGAAAAATTCACCAGTTCTTAGTTTTGCTTTGTTTTAGTTTTTTTAAGTGTATTTATTTTGAGAGAGAGAGAAAGCAAGGGTGGGGCAGAGAGTGAAGGAGAGAGAAAATCCCAAGCAGGCTCCATGTCGTCAGCGCAGAGCCCCATGCAGGGCTCGAACTCACAAACCATGAAATCATGAGCTGAGCCGAAGTGAAGAGTCAGATGCTCAACTGAGTCACCCAACTGCCCCAGTTCTTAGTTTTTTTAATAATAAGACTTGGTTGGGTGAAGGGATTTCTTTGTATATTAATAATAAGACTTGGTTGGGTGCAAGGGTTTCTTTGTATATAATGGCACTCTTCAAACTTATTGCCAGTTTGTAGCATTTATACCAATGCTACATCTGTGCCCATAATCATTTTAATATCTTGAATAACACTAGCATTTACTTGCTTTTAATTCAGCATTTATGGATCACTTTGAAGTGAGAATAATCTCACTTCATCTTTACAATCCTGAAAGGTAAGGCACATATTATCTGCTTGATACAAGAGAAAACTAAAGCTTCAAGAAGCCAGAACATTTGCAAAAAGTGGAAACTCCCAGGAACAACATGGCAGATTTCCACTTACATGTTATTGGGCCAGGACTGGGGTCACAAAATCATCCCTGGCTACAGGGGATGCTGGTAAATTTAGAATCTGGTAAAAAGGAATGGATTTGCCTTGACTGGTTTAGATAAATCATGATTTATCTCCTGGGTTTGTACACAAACAGATTTTGTTAGCAAAGAAGGGGGAATGGTTGTTGGTTCAACAGCCAACAGCCCCTGCCACACTGCTGCAAAGGAATTATTGCTTTTTGACCACTGATCTTGTATTCAACTTACGGAATTTTCTCATCTAAGAGTTTGTGGGGTTTCTATTTAAGATTATACTATTTTCAAATAATGATGTTAATTCCTCTTTAATCCTTTTACAACCTACCTCATTTCTTTTTTCTATTTAACTGCTATAGCCAGGATCACCAACATTCTTTTGAGCAGTAGCAGCCATAATAGCAAGCACTCACTGTCTTGTTCCCAATTTCAAGAAAATGCTTCTTAATTTTTTCAGACTTCCAACTCCATGATAAAAATCTCAAAGCCACCATTATGCTAATATTAGCCCTTTGCTAGTCTCATTGCCAATCCTAACACTCAACTCCCACTTCAACTACCATTTATGACCACTGGTACTCAATTAAGATAACTTTCTATTGCTAGTTTCAATGGTTTTCGTCCTGACTAGGTCCTGAAATGTATCTGTCAAACATGTTGAGGCTTCTCGAATTGGAAAGCGATCGGCAGTAGGCTGATTACAAATCTGCCCCTCGCTCTGCCAAAACAACTCAAATCAAGTAAAACAAATAAAAACTACACAGGGTTCATGCCTTCATTACCAGAAGACTATAACTTAAAGTTTCCTGTAAGTAGCAGGGGAAGTTCCAGTACGGGATCCTGCTGTTACCGT
This sequence comes from Panthera onca, assembly GCF_046562875.1. Classification (NCBI taxonomy): domain Eukaryota; kingdom Metazoa; phylum Chordata; class Mammalia; order Carnivora; family Felidae; genus Panthera; species Panthera onca. The sequence continues at coordinate 981,146 of NW_027675816.1, read as the reverse complement.
AACGTGAGGAAGGAGGTTAAATCACCCCACAGAGCAGAGGGAGTAGTGGACTTAGAGGAAGCACACGGAATCTACAGGGGAAAAAGGAAACCGCAAAACACCACAGTTTGGCCCTTAGTAGATCACAGTCCTTGCTTTAGGGAAAGGTTTGAAAATGTGTGGGGTCAGGAGCAGCAGCATCATAGAGGCCGTGTTTCGGGGAGAGGGGGAAATCAGTAGTGAACAGGCAGTGAAAGAAGGGGAAATGTAAGACTGACAGAGAAACAAGGCCTATCAACCTTTCTTGCAAAATTCTTAAAACTGCACGAAATGTGCAACTGACAGATGAGGGCTCTGAAACTAAGAATTCTGTCCATGAAATTGTTTGGAATCGGGTACAGCCATCCATGTCCTACAAAACTGTTGCAAAAAGTCTGAATATGTAAATTAGAACCTTTCTGGGGGCGCCTGGGTGGCTCAGTCAGTTGAGCATCTGGCTCTTAATTTCGACTCCGGTCGTGATTGCACCATCATGGGATTGAGCCATGTATTGGGCTCTATGCTGAGCGTGGAGCCTGCTTAGGATTCTTTCTGTTTCTCTCCCTCTCTCTCTCTCTCCCTCTGTCCCTCTCTCCACCTCCCATGCACTTGCTCTCTCTCAAAAAATAAAAATAATCTGGGGCGCCTGGGTGGCTCAGTCGGTTGAGCGTCCCGCTCCGGCTCAGGGCATGATATCGCAGTTGGTGAGTTCGAGCCCCGCGTCGGGCTCTGTGCTGACAGCTCAGGACCTGGAGCCTGTTTCGGATTCTGTGTCTCCCTCTCTCTCTGCTCCTCCCCTGCTCGTGCTCTGTCTCTCTCTCTCTCTCAAAAATAAACATTAAAAAAAATAAAAATAATCTGTTAAAGCCTTTCTGCTGGTGAAAAGTCTCCCCAGCAAACAACCACAAAGCTAAAGAAAAGACATATCCTTTTAAAAGCATCTGGGGGCGCCTGAGTGGCTCAGTTCATTGAGTGTCTGACTTTGGCTCAGGTCATGATCTTGAGGTTCATGAGTTCAAGCCCCACCTCGGGCTATGTGCTGACAGCTCAGAGCCTAGAGCCTACTTCAGATTCTGTCTCTCTCTGCCCCTCCCCTGCTTGCGCTCTGTTTCTCTGTCTCCCAAAGATAAATAAACATTTAAAAAATGTAAAAAGTTCAAAGCATCTGAGAGGGGTGCCTGGATGGCTCCATCAGTTCAGCAACCAACTCTGGATTCAGCTCAGGTCATGATCTCGGTTCATGGTTCAAGCCCCTGTCAGCATAGAACCTGTTTGGGATTCTCTCTCCCTCTTTCTCTGCCCCTCCCCCATGCATGCTAACACACACACACACACACACACACACACACACTCTCTCTCTCTCTCTCTCTCTCTCTCAAACTTTAAAAAATAAAAATTAGAAATAAAAGCATCTGAGAAAGTGAAAAGGCATCCTAAATCAGAAAAGAAAACAAATGACAAGAATGATGAATCTGACTACGCTAAAGCCGTTTTGCATGACCAAAAAAAAGTACAAATGACAACTGGGAAGAAATATCTGCTCATATATCACCAATAAAGGGATAATACTACTAATGTATAAAAACATTTGAAAGAGGACATGAACAGACACTTCCCCAAAAGATTTAAAAATGGCTGTTAACCGTGTAAAGTTGTTTGCTTTCACTCAATAAGAGAAATGCAAATTAAAACTATGTTGAGAGGCTCCTGGCTGACTCAGTCCGTGGAGCATGCGACTTGATCCTGGGGTCGTGAGTTCGAGCCCCACATTGGGTGCAGCGTTTACTTTAAAAAAAAAAAAATGCCTACACTGAGCTGTCAAATCGCTATGTTGTAGACCTGAAACTACCGGAATCCTGTGTGTGTCTGCTATACTCAAATAAAGAAATGTTTAAACTTCACAACCTACATTGAGGTACAATTTCTCATCCAACAGTTGGGCAAAAATTCAGAACTTGGCAATAAACTTCATCGGCCGAGCTGTGGGAAAACGTGCTCTCTCCTACACTGGTGACGAGAATGCAAAATGAAAACTCTCAGGAAGAGGCAATGGGCAGTCGACAACAAAAGTTCATCTACATCTCTTCAAGCCGGCGACCCCACTTCTAGGAACTTACTGTGAAGCTACACCTCAAAAAACAAAAACAAAACATGTTCATGATTTTAGTCATCACAGGGTTGTTTGTGATTGCAAAATATTGGGAACTCTCTAAATGCCCAAGCACAGCAGACTGGTTGGATGAACCGGTACACACGGTGGAATACTACGCAGCTATACGAAAAGAATGATGGAGGAAGCTGCCTTTCCGGCTCTCTCCGCTCCCGAAGCTGCAGAAACCGCTCGGAGAGTTTCCACACTCACCGAATTTTCCAGGAATGCCAACTACCGCGTAAATGGAGGGCAGACTGCTTTGGCGTGTTTGAAACTTCACCAAGGAAGCTGCTTGTTTGGGAGAATGAGGTCACCTGTAGCAATGCCACCTGCCCGCGGTATTCGGCCAGTACCCACACCTTCGTCACTCTGCGTTTGAATTTTCATATGCAACTATGAAACGGAGCCATTTGGCGTTTCCTTTCAACTGCCTTACAACCCAAAACTTACTCAGTCATCAGAGAGACATGACTACAAAGATCTAGTTTCTTTGCATTAAACGGGTTCTAAAAAAAATGAGAAAGATCTCTATGAACTGTTATGGAATGACTTTTAGATGTTATTAAGTGAAAGCAAAGGGCAAAAGATCGAGTTACTTTTTATGTAAGAAAAAAAAGGGAAATAAACATATGCATCTATCTGCTTGTCTTCACAAAAGGAAACACTTGAAAGGACAAACCGGAAAATAGTGAAGTTGGTTACCAATGAGGGGTGAGGAAGAGTGTCGTGGAAGGGATTCAGGGGAGAGTGCCACCTCTTTGAGTATACTTTTTGTAATATTTTCACCTTTGAGACGTAATAATTTGTTACACATTCGAAAAACAAGAATGGAAGGGGAGAACTAAGATTGAAATAAACAAATGAGCCTAATTACATTTCAAATGAATACCGTGACTATCCTGAGACAGGGAGGGGAGAGGGGCACTAGGAAGAAAAAGTAACTCGTGAACACAGTATTTGGCTGTATATGCTCAGGCCTTGGGTAGGGAGGGGTGTGAGGGTAGGGATAGAGGGAAAAGGTACAAACAAATTTTGAACTCTTTAGTGGATGTGCTTTCATAGTATGGGTCAAGCGACTGGGAAACTTGTTTAAATACATTACAGGATTGAAGAAATGAATGAACACATTGATATCATTAGGGATCAGAGTTCTCACTGGGGAAGAAGGTATGTGTAAATCTGGAGAGGAAGAAAGCAAGAAACAACCCTGTGGGGATTAATTGGAATCAAAAATATTGTTTTAAACTCACGGTTTCTAAAATATGTATATGTATGTGTATATGCACACGTATATGTGTATCATGTGTGGGGTTGTAGGTATGGGTATTTACATGCATATATATTCACCTCTGTCCACTGAAAGGGCCAAGAGGCAAAGATATCCTAGTAGCAATGAGCACACTTAGTGTCAAATCTTGGTCTCATACTGAAAAGAACTCAGAGAAATGGCTGATTCTAGAGTTAGGACAGGAAAAGTACACATCTTGCTAAGCCAGCAAGTAAGAAAGAGCTAAAAAAATAAAACAAACAAAATGATGGAGTTTTATCACAAGGATGCAGGAACCAACTTGAAGGAGCTCCCACTGGCCAAGCCTGAGACATTTGATCCCCAAATAAATACAATTGAAATGAATAAACGAATTATAAGCCATTTGGAGAAAAATAAGAATTCATGAGCCCATGCCAATAATTAAGAGAGAAAGAAAGAAAGAAAGAAAGAAAGAAAGAAAGAAAGAAAGAAAGAAAGAAAGAAAAAGAAAGAAAAAGAGAAAGGAAAGAAAGGGAGGGAGGGAGAAAGAGAAAGAAAAGAAAAGAAAAAAGAAAGGGGGTGCGTGGGTGGCTCAGTAGGTTAAGCATCCGACTTCAGCTCAGGCCATAATCTCACAGTTTGTGAGTTTGAGCCCTGCATCGGGCTCTCTGCTGTCAGTGGGGAGCTAACTTCAGATCGTCTGTCTCCCTCTCCCTCTGCACCTCTCCCACTCATGCTCTTTCGCTCTCTCTCCCTCTCTCTCTCTCAAAACTAAATAAACATTAAAAAAAAGAAGAAGAAGAAGGAAGAGAGGGAAAAAGGAAAAGAAGGAGAGAAGAAAAGGAGGGTGCTTAGGCTACTGTAACAAAAACACTGGAGACCAGATGGTTCAGACAACATTCTCACAGTTCTGGAGGCTGTGAAGTTCAAGATCAAGGTGCCAAGAGATTCGGTGTCTGGTGAGGGCTTGCTTCTTCATTCATATATGGTGGTTGTCTAACTATGTCCTCAAATGGCTAAAGGAGTGAGAGAGCCCTCTGGGACTTCTTTTATAATGGCACTAATCCCATTCATGAGGTCTCCACCTTCCTGACCTAATTCCCTTCCAGGGCCCAGTCTCCTAAAACCATCACATTGGGGGGTTAGGATTTCAACCTATGAATTTGGGGAGGACACAAGCATTCCACCATTGCATTCTTCTTCTGGCCCCCAAAATTCATGCCCTTCTAACATGCAAAATACATGAAAAGGCATCCCAACAGCTCAAAGTCTTAGCTTATTTCCGTATCAACTCAAAAGTCTAAAATCCAAAGTCTCATCTAAATATTATCTAAATCAGATATGGAGACTACAGTTCATCCTGAGGTGAATTCCTCTCCAGTCATGAATCTGTTAAACCAAACAAGTTATGTGCTTCCAAAATGCAATGAAAATAAGAGAGGAATAAGAGATAGATGTTCTCACTCCGAGAGGGAGAAATAGGAAGAAAAGAAAAGGATGAATGGCCCCAAGCAAGTCCAAAACCCAATGGGGCAAATTTCATTCGACGTTAAGGTTTGAGGATAATCCTCGTGGCTCGATGCCCTGCCTTCTGACCCACTGGTGGCGATGCCTGGTAAATATGAAGCATGTGCTAGTCTCGTCCCGTAATAATGACAGTAATGATTGAATGAGGCAAGAATCATGAGTGAAAGGGAGTGGGAGATGCAGGCTTCCAGTTATGGACTGAACAAGTCACAGGGATGAAAGGCACAGCATAAGGAATATCGTCAATGATACTGTACTAGCAGTTGTATGGGGACAGATGGTAGCTACACGTGTGGTGAGCACAGCATAATGTATAAACTTGTTGAATCACTATGTTGTACACCTGAAACTGATGTAACATTATGTGTCAACTAAACGTAAATTGAACACAATATTCTTTAAAGAATTGTAAAAAGAGTGGCACTGGCTGAGTGTGACTCTTGATTTCAATTTCGGCTCGCGTCATGATCTCGCGGTTCATGGGTTCAAGCCCTGCATTGGGCTCTATGCTGACAGTGTGGAGCCTGCTTGGGATTCTCTCTCTCCCTCTTTCTTCACCCCTTCCCCTCCCTCTCTCCCCCTGCCCTTTTTCTCAAAAATAAACGAATAAACATTTGAAAAAAAAAAAAAAGAATTGACAAAAGAAAACAATACATGTCGCTATTTGGCAACCACCATACTAATAATTGTTCGGGCCAGAATGATTGCTGAATGCTAAAACTAATAAGAAGAAATTCGAATGAGAAACCAGATACATACATAGTCTCAAAGCACCTCACCACCAGATGCTTATTATTTTTCCCTTCAAAATTAATAACCTTTAGGGACACATGGATGGCTCAATCAGTTAAGTGACCGACTCTTGGTTTTGGCTCAAGTCATCATCTCTCGGTTCACGGGTTCGAGCCCCATGTTAGGCTCTGCACTGACAGCTCAGAACCTCCTTGGGATTATCTCCCTCTCTCTCTGCCCCTCCCCCTCTTGCTTACATGCACATGCTCTCTCTCTCTTGTAAGATAAGAAGAAATTTAATAACTTTATGGTGGAGAATCTTGGCAGATACTGCCTTTAACCACGGGATCAAAATTCATCTCTGTAATGGGAGAAGGAGCTGGTACGTGCTTCCTGATAGGACGCATGGAGAAGTACATGTCATCACTTCTGGATACGATATTCCCACCCAAAATGCATAACGTGAATCTAAGTATGAGGAAATACAAGACAGACTCATTTAAAAAAAAAAAAAAAAAGATTTTATTTTTAAGTAATCTCTACACCCAACGTAAGGCTCAAACTCCCCACCCCTGAGATCAAGAGTTGCATGCTCTTCTGACTGAGCCAGCCAGGCACCCGAGACACTCATAATGGGGACATTATGCATAAGGAACCTGTAATCTTCGCAAGTTTCAAAGTTATGAAAGACCAACACAGACTAAAGAAGTGTCCAGATGAAAGGAGACTAATGGACGAGTAAATGCAGTGGATGATATACTGGATCAGATCCCGGTCCAGAATTTTTTTAATGTTCTTTTCCGACACAGCACATAAGTGAGCAATTAGCAAAATTCGAAAAAGGTTCATAGATTAAATAATAGTGTCAATGTTAATTTTTTTATTTTGATAACTAAAAAACAATAGAAGGCAATAGACTTATTGTTAGAAAACACAAGTATTTAGGGGCAAAGGGACATTATGTCTGCAATTTATTCTCAAACAATTCTGAAAAAAATCTTTGCGTGCATGTGTACACACAGAGAGAGAGAGAAAGAAAAATATACAGTAAATGTTGTAAAATGTTAACATTTGAAGGATCTCAATAGAGAACAGATGGGGATTCTTTGTATGTGTTTTCAACTTCCTGATAAATATTTCAAGATAAACTGTCAAAATGATACACATATTATAAGTCTATTTATATAGCTATTTTAAAAGAGAAAAAAACTAAACTATGTTTAGGGATGCATATACGTTGATACAAGTCTTTTTTTTTTATTATTTTTTTTAACGTTTATTCATTTTTGAGAGATAGAGACAGAGTGCGAGTGTGGGAGGGGCAGAGAGAGAGGGAGACACAGAATCCGAAGCAGTCTCCAGGCTCTGAGCTGTCAGCACAGGGCCCGACGGGGGCTCGAACCCACAAACTGGGGGATCATGACCTGAGCCAAAGTCGGACGCTTAACCACCTGAGTCACCCAGGCACCCCATATACAAGTCTTTTTAAAAAGCAAGAAAAATACTTACTATACAAGTCGGGAGAATAGTCATCTCAGGAGTAGGGAGAGTGTTGTGACCCAGAAGACAATCCAACAGCCTTTCTGGTGTTAATATTGATGTTGGTTAGACAGTTGTTTGCTCTATCAATATTTGTTCAACTGTACATATAATATTTTTCTGTATATGTGTTATATTTTAAATGAATGTTTTTTTAAAAAAGACAATACCCTGGAGGGAAATAAAAATCATAATCTACTAAAAACTTTCCTGTTTCTCAGACTGGCCTACGCTCCCCTAGCTACTGAACAGCGATAGAAATTTTAGAATGAGGGAGACACAAAAGACTGACCTTTGGGAACTCCGGAGTTCCTTTCTTTTTTTTTTTTAAATTAAAAAAAAATGTTTGTTGTTTGTTTATTTTTGAGAGAGAGAGAGACAGAGTGTGAGTAGTGGGGGAGGGGCAGAGGCAGAGAGGGAGACACAAAATCTGAAACAGGCTCCAGGCTCTGAGCCGTCAGCACAGAGCCGGACACGGCTCAAGCTCAGGAACAGTGAGATCACGACCCGAGCTGAAGCCAGATTCCCAACTGAGCCACCCAGGAACCCCTGGAACTCCGGAGTTTCTCATCCAAATTTCAAAAATGTAGTATCCACCCTAGTGGATCACTTAGGAGATATTATAAAATAATAACCATACATGCAAACCAAATCTTTAGGACATATTACATAATACGTGCTTTTAAATAAAGCACTGGATACCTAAAACATAGACCGTTAAAAAATATGGGGTATTTGAGGGCACCTGGCTGGTTCAGTTGGTAGAGCGCACGACTCTTGACCTCGGGGTCATGAGTTTGAGTCCCACGTTGGGTGTGGAGATTGCTTAAAAATAAAATCTTTTTTAAAATATATGGGGTATTTGATTGTCACAATGGTAAGAAGCCACATTTTATTCCCTGCCTCATATCCTTCCTCCCTTCCCTTCCCTTCCCTTCCCTTCCCTTCCCTTCCCTTCCATGCAAGTTAAAGAACAATCAAAGGAATGAGAAAACATACAGTTAGATCAAGACCTTGTGATTAGCAAATATGTATAAACACACAAAAAAGAACGAAACAGAAGTTCTACTTGGTTACGGGACACTGTCTCCAGAGAAGAGGCTTATTGGATTATGAGGTTTGTGTGCATGGCAAGAATCCTGTGGAAAGGAGGGTATGTCTTCCTTTTGAGGTTCATATCATCCAGCTATGAGACCCTGTTGCCTGCCTTGACTCCTTCAGCTGCCAACCTTCCAGGCCCCCCTTCATTGTGAGTTATGTTTGGGCATCTTTGTATCTTCCTTTCCATCATCCTGGGGGGGGGGGGTTCACGTCCATGCCTCACCTTTCCTCAGCCTCTTCAGTTCTTAATGATCTTCAAATCCATAGACTTCCACCCACGATCATGCAAGGGGGCTTCCCTGGCTGAGGACCTACTCCATCTCTCACACTCTGGTTCCCAGGATTCAACTCTCTGACCCATAAACTTAACTCCCCCTCCCCCCCGCCCCCAGCTTGCTTACTTCCTTACTCCTATTTCCTCCATCAGCTAGTTCTTCCTGGAGGCAAGACCCTATTCATTTTTTTTTTAATCCATTTTGAGGGGGTGCCTGGGTGGTTCAGTCTGTTGAGCGACCGACTTGATTTCGGCTCCTCATCTCATGGTTGGTGAGATCGAGCCCCGCATTGGGGTCTGTGCTGACAACGCAGGGCCTGCTTGGAATTCTCTTTCTCCTCTCTCTCTTTCTCTCTCTCTCTCTCTCTCTCAAAAGAAATAAACATTTAGAACATAAAAACAAAGGGGCACCTGAGCGGCTCAGTCAGTTGAGCATCCAATTTCAGCTCAGGCCACGATCTCAGAGTTCATGGGTTCGAGCCCTGCATCGGACTTTGTGCTGACAGCGTGGAACCTGTTTTGTATTTTCTGTCTCCCTCTCTCTCTGCCTTTCCCCCACTCGTGGTCTCTCTCCCCCTCTCTCAAAAATAAACAAACATTAAAAAAAATTAAGAACTAAACAAAACACACACACACACACACACACACACAAACCCATTTTGATTTTCTTTTTTCCAAACTAGTCTTGGCTTCACAATCATTTAAACCAGGGGCTGAGAGAGGGTGGTCACAAACTAGAATGTTGCCAGAAATTGAGTGATGCAGACCCCGGGCTTAGCTGGCTCCACCACCATAACAAAATACCATAGGCTGGAGGGCTTAAACACCAGAAATTAATTTTCTTGCAGTTCTGGAGGCTAGAAAATCCAAAATCAAGATATGGGCAGGGCTTGGTTTCTGGTGAGGACTCTCTTTCTGGCTTGCACATGGCCACCTTCCTGTTGTATCCTGGAATGGCAGGAAAGAGAGGGATCCCACTTGCCTCTTCTCATAGAAACACCAATCCTATCAGATCGGGAACGTACCTGTCTGATCTCATTGAACTGTGCTATTTCCAAAAAGATCCTGTTTCCCAAAACAGTCCCATTGAGGGGGAGGGTCCAACAGGCGAATTTTGAAGGGACACAATTCAGGCCATAGCGCCTGGGTATTAAAGCTATTGTAGGAGATGGTAGAGCCTGTGACAAACTAGGGAAGCTCAGGCCTCATCGCAGTTGCCACTCACCCCCAGAAGATACTGCTGTAGAGCAGAGGCCGTTAACAATAATTGTGCAACGGAGCGTTTTGACAATCTCATCAGGCCGTTGAATCCCTTCTTCAAGTAACATTTAATTTTTTTTTTTTAATTTTTTTTTTAACGTTTATTTATTTTTGGGACAGAGAGAGACAGAGCATGAACGGGGAAGGGTCAGAGAGAGGGAGACACAGAATCCGAAACAGGCTCCAGGCTCTGAGCTGTCAGCACAGAGCCCGACGCGGGGCTCAAACCCACAGACCACGAGATCATGACCTGAGCCAAAGTCGGCCGCTTAACCGACTGAGCCACCCAGGCCCCCCTCAAGTAACATTTTAAACGCACAAAATAGGGGCAGCTGGGTGGCTCAGTTGGTTTGGCGTTGGACTCTTGATCTCGGCTCAGGTCATGATATTGGGCTTCATGAGTTCAAGCCCCGCATCAGGGTCCTGGCTGATGGCACAAAGACTACTTGGGATTCTGTCTCTCCCTCTCTCTGCCCCTCCCCGGCTCACTGGTTCTCTCTTTCTCTCAAAATGGATTTAAAAAAAAACAAACAAACCTTAAAAAAATATAGATAAATGCACAAAATAAGAGCACATACACTCAACATATTTGGATTAGAAGGAAATTTCCTCAACTCGTTAAAGGGTACCTATGAAAACCCCACAGCTGACAACATGCTTAAGGGTGAAAGACTAAGAGTTTTGCTCCTAAGGGGCGCCTGGGTGGCTCAGTCGGTTAAGCATCTGACTTCGGCTCAGGTCATGATCTCATGGTTTGTGGACTCAAGCCCCATGTCGAGCTCCGTGCTGACAGCTCAGAGCCTGGAGCCTGCTTTGGATTCTGTGTCTCCCTCTCTCTCTCTGCGCCTCCCTCGCTTGCGCTCTGTCTCTGTCTCTGAAAAATGAATAAACATTAAAAAAAAAAAAGTTTTTCTCCTAAGACCAGGAACAACACAAAGTTGCCCACTCTTGCCACTTCTATCCAGCATTGCACTGCAGCTTCTGGTCAGAGCAATCATCGTGAGAGAGAAAGAAAAGGTATCCGAAATGGAAGGAAAAGGAGTAAAATCATTTTTACTTGCAGAGAACATGATCTCATTTGCCAAAAAATCCCCCAAACTGTTGGAATTAACCAGTGAGTTTGGCGAGGCTGTAGGATAACAGATCAACACACGAAAATCAATTGTATTCCTACACACTAGCAACGAACAATGAAAAACATCTGAAAATGAAATTAAGAAAGCAATTCCACTCACAATAGCCGCAGGAAACAACAACAGAGAATCATAGGAATGACTTTAGCCAAAGGAGTGCGAGACTTGTACACTGGAAACTACGAAACTTCATGGAGGACTCTGGTGAAAATGGCACAGCAGCAAACCCCAAAAGTCCATCCCTCCGTCAAAGCAGTGAATAAACGGGCAAAAGTGGTCAACTTGACCGGAATTGAAGACGGGTCAGCAGTTTCCAGCAACCAGGCCCAACGGATCAGTTGAGGAAAAAAAAAAAAAAATCTGGATCTTGGTAAGAGAATTTCATGGTGTTTTAGCTTTTTGGCCCCATCTTCCGCTGCCTGGCTCAGCAGTGCTTGCCTGAAAGACACGGCTTGCATTCCCTGCACAGGTTCCTAGTGCCGCAGGGAGAGGAATGGCTCGCCTTTACTCCTCCCAACTCGGAACTCTCCCAAAGTGGAGGCAGCTACCCCGGGGACACGAGTCAAAAACATTTAAGGGCAAGTGTATTAGCCGCGGCGACCCAGGGCAAGGGATAACTGACAATGTCTTATTTCAGTTCCTTGCGATTTCTCCAGGGTTTTTCGCAGCAGCCCCCAACTGCGCTCCCTGACTCCAGTCTTGCTTTCTCTCGAGTTTTTCATATCGTGTGCACAGTGAGAGTGATTTTCCTAAAAGGTAACTGTGACCCTGTGTCTCTTGAAGGCTTACACTCCTCAGAGGCGCTCCTCCCTCCCCCGCTTAGGGTGAAGCACACACCTCTGTGCACAATATTGCAGTTCTCTGCAATTGACCCTACCCCTCTTTAGATCAGTGCTCCTCAGAGGACGACCCTCAGACCAGCAGCCCTTGCTAGTAGCCTCCCTCCAACCAACGAAGTCAGAATCTCCAGGGATGAAGCCCAGGAGTCTGTTTTCACACGGGTGGTTTTATGCACATTCAAGTTTGAGAACCACGACTCCAAATTGATGTCTTCTGGTTTCCTTTTTCGAACGCCATGCTTCTGCCATGCTGAACTACCGATTTCTGGAAAGCGGGTGCTGTCTCTCATTGCCCCCGTAATTTCCCCTCTCCCACCTCGTCCCCACAGTGCCCTTTATCTCAGCCCTTAGCCCATTCCAGGGGCTTTGCCTATTCTTGCCTGTTTTCCCCACCCCTGTGCAAACTTTGAAGGCAAGGGCCCCGTCTTATTACTGCATTGGGCCCCGGCAGTGCCTGTCACATAGCTGGTCCTCAATAATGATGTCTGTAATGGCTACTGAGGTTGAGATGGACAGAAAACCTAATTGCTGAAAGCAGGCAGCAGTCAGCTACTGGGACTCATGAGGCAGAACCCAGTGACCTGTGCTATCACTTAGGAATAAATAGAATCAATGTATATTCTATCTACTTGCATTGTACTCCAGCCCTGCTGAACAGCATTGCCAAGTGATCACTTAACTAAGTTGACAGGGGGAATAAGAGGAAATGACAAATAAAAGGCAATGACAAAATGATATTGTCAAGGAAAATCAGTACAAATGAATGGACACGGGGGCAGTATGTTCAACTCAGGATCTCATGTCTTATATTTTAATCCAGACGGCCAGAGTCCTAATGTCTGAATGCCAGCAGCATCAGTCAGCCTGCGTTGAGCACCTAGTAGGTACGAGACTTTATCTGTGTTAATCTTCACAACAACCCTAGGAGGTGGGTATTAGTATTGGAAAACTGAGACATAGTTATTAAATATTTGCTTCAGGGGCACCTGGCTGGCTCACTCAGTAGAGCATGCAAGTGTTGATGTTGGGGTTGTAGGTTTGAGCCCCATGTTGGGTGTAGAGATTATTTAAAAAAAATATTTGCCTCAGATCCTACATGGTAAAAGCACTGCTTTAAAACATAACTGTTAGTGAGTTACATGGCCCCGAGTTACATGGCCCCGATTTACATCCTGGCTCCTGACGTTGACAGACTGACTGATCACAGTGAGGCCCCCAGATGCAGGTGAATGGATCCACCAAACTTGAGGAACAGGTGTTATTATATATATTATTATATAATATATATTTATAATATAATATATTATAATATATTATATAATTATATTATATATATCATATATATTATATATAATATATAATATATGTTATATATTATATAATTATATAATATAATTATAATATATATTATAATATTATAAATAATATTATATAATATATATATATATTGAGGAACAGGTGTTATTATATATATAATAATATATATATTATATATGTGTATATATATTATTATATATATACACTATTATATATATATGTATATATATATATGTGTGTATATATATATATATACATATATATACATTCTTTTAAGTTTATTTATTTTGAGAGAGAGAGAGAGAGAGAGAGCGCACACAGGAGGTGGGGGCAGGGGCAGAGAGAGGGAAAGACAGAGTCCTAAGCAGACTCCATGCCATCAGCACAGAGCTGGACATGGGACTCAAACTGATGAACCATGACATCATGACCTGAACTGAAACCAAGAGTCAGACACTGAGCCCACTGAGTCACCCAGGTGCCCCAAGGAACAGGTCTTTTGATAATGGTTCAGATGTGTCATCTTTGACCAGAAAACATGAGCCATTATTATTATGTCATAAGATCTAAGGGCAATTGTTGGAGTAATAAGACTTGGGGACAGAATTTGCTTGCTCCCCTAAGATATGCACCCCTAAGGTAGGCACCCATGGTCACCAGACCCTCTGTTACCTTAATTCTCAACACAGAGTAGTGTAATTACTTGGTAAGGATGGAATTCAGTTTTCCCACTCACTGTAGCTCCTCCAGCACAGTACCTCGCAGGGGAAGTTATCCCAGTCTAGTGCCAAACAAGCCAATCTGGGACTAGCACGGGCTCCTTAACCTCGCCTGCTCCTCCTAGTCACAAAGATTTTCTCTATATGTATAAAATCAAAGCCACACTCAGATACCACCTCACGCCAGTCAGAGTGGCTAAAATGAGCAAATCAGGAGACTATAGATGCTGGAGCAGATGTGAGAAACAGGAACCCCCTTGCACTGTTGGTGGGAATGCAAACTGGTGCAGCCGCTCTGGAAAGCAGTGTGGAGGTTCCTCAGAAAATTAAAAATAGACCTACCCTATGACCCAGCAATAGCACTGCTAGGAATTTACCCAAGGGATACAGGGGTGCTGATGCATAGGGGCAATTGTACCCCAATGTTTATAGCGGCACTTTCAACAATAGCCAAATTATGGAAAGAGCCTAAATGTCCATCAACTGATGAATGGATAAAGAAATTGTGGTTTATATACACAATGGAATACTACGTGGCAACGAGAAAGAATGAAATATGGCCTTTTGTAGCAACGTGGATGGAACTGGAGAGTGTGATGCTAAATGAAATAAGCCATACAGAGAAAGACAGATACCATATGTTTTCACTCTTATGTGGATCCTGAGAAACGTAACAGAAGACCATGGGGGAGGGGAAGGAAAAAAAATTTAGAGAGGGAGGAAGACAAACCAAGAGACTCTCAAAAACTGAGAACAATCTGAGGGTTGATGGGGGGTGGGAGGGAGGGGAGGGTAGGTGATGGGTATTGAGGAGGGCACCTGTTGGGATGAGCACTGGGTGTTGTATGGAAACCAATTTGACAATAAATTTCATATTTAAAAAAAAAGGATGGAAAGTCCAAGTTTATTTTAGATAATGTGGATTAGAATTTAAACTCCTGTTCTTGGGGGTGCCTGGGTGACTCAGTTGGCTAAGCGTCTTACTCTTGATCTTGGCTCAGGTCACGATCTCATGGTTTGTGAGTTCGAGCCTCACGTCAGGCTCTGTGCTGACAGCTCAGAGCTTGGATCCTGCTTCTGATTATGTCTCCATCTCTCTCTGCCCCTTCCTGCTCGTGCTGTGTCTCTCTTTCTCCCAAAAATAAATAAACACTAAAAAAAATCTAAGGAGAGAAAAATTCTCCTATTTCCTCATCTTCCAGCTACTTGTTCTTCTCTCCTTGGAAGCAACCACTGTTATTTAATTATGTATCCTTCCAGGAACATGTTTAATTTTTTTATTTTTTAAAAGATGCTTTCTTTTTTTTTTTTATTATCATTAATGTTTATTTATTTTTGAGAGAGAGACAGAGACAGAGCGCAAGGAGACACAGAATCTGAAGCAGGCTCCAGGCTCCGAGCTGTCAGCACAGAACCAGATGTGGGGCTCGAACTCACTAACTGTGAGATCATGACCTGAGCCGAAGTCAGACGCTTAACCAACTGAGCCACCCAGGTGCCTCTCCAGGAACATGTTTTAAGTGTATACAAGTACATATGTAAAGACATTTTTTCCTCTCCTTCCTTCCACAAATGGAATCACATCATAAACATTGTTTATATACCTTTTTTGTTTTCTCACTTAATATATTTCAGAGATAATGCTCTATCAGGGCATGTAGGTAGACTTCCTTTTTTTAATGGCTGAATGCTATTCCGTTGTATATTTGATAATAGAAAGACAGCAATAACATTTAATATTTATGTAGAAGCTAAACACTATTCTAATTGTCTTCAATTAGCATATTTAATCCTCTCAACAATGCTATAAGATAGGTATGATTATTATCCAGAAATGGTACCTGAGGTACTGACCATTTAAGTAACTTGCCCAATGTCACAAAATTAGTAAGCAATGGACAGGACCAGCTACCTAATTTGAGGAACCCAATGTAAAATGAAAATGTGGATCCCTTTATTCAAAAAGCAGGAAAGAGTTACCATTAAAGGTACTAAAATATAAAGCCTTTTCTTTTCTTTCATGGTCTCTGTCTTGATTTGTCATGGTGTTTTTCATTTGCTATGTCATCTAACTAAAGAAAAATTAAAAATTTAAATCATTAGTATGAATTACACCATCCGTCTTTATATTGTGTGATGCCAGTCTTCCAGTTTTAAAGTCATTTAACTCCTATGTTGAGACACCGAAATTATACAATTTATATTTTGTAGCTTTTACTTAGATGTGCATTTTGTTCTTACCAGGACAGTGAGGACTCTGAATAAAGTAACTCAAATGTTTTGATTTCACTTTTTTTTAAAAATTTTTTTTTCAACGTTTTTTATTTATTTTTGGGACAGAGAGAGACAGAGCATGAACGGGGGAGGGGCAGAGAGAGAGGGAGACACAGAATCGGAAACAGGCTCCAGGCTCCGAGCCATCAGCCCAGAGCCTGACGCGGGGCTCGAACTCACAGACCGCGAGATCGTGACCTGGCTGAAGTCGGACGCTTAACCGACTGCGCCACCCAGGCGCCCCTTGATTTCACTTTTTGATACACACACATTCTACCAACATGTTGCTTTTCACTTACTGATGAGGAACCAAGGATGGAAAGGGTAAGGAACACTGACTTGGCTGCCTTCTCCTTCTGCATCCTTTTAGCAAGAGTGATGGGCTTATACAGAGAAGTAACACCAGTAAGAAAAGATAGGATGTGTGTCCTTGATTTTTCGTGTTTCTTAGAATACCACTGTCTTCTTTCTGCGTTTGAAGCAAGTTCTAGTTTGAATGGAAAGCATGGCTTCTCAGGGCCCATCTCTTCAGTCATCCATGTAACACACTTACCTTGCACTCACTTTGAGTTTTGCTGAGCTCCTGTGTATCACGGACCCACCAGAATTCTGTGTTCATGGGCCATCACCAATGCTATTTGTGAATGGGGTGGCAAAGAATGGTGACACCTAATTGTGCCTGTCACCTCCGCTCATACGTTTGCTTCATTGCCCCATCATACTTTCCGTACAAAACCCAGGTTCAAAAGTAAAATTGTTGAGTTTCAAAATGGTATCAGCAGAATGTGTGTGTGTGCTTGCACAGGGTCACAGGCCAATGAAGCCTTCAAATCATAATTTATTGAACCAGTCCTGTAATGATGTGCGGTTAGCTTTTATTTTCCTCATCTGTTGTTATTACAAACAATTAAAAACAAACCAACAGATAACTGCGTTTATACAGATTATCTGAAAATTTGGAGGTAGGGAAAATACTTGTTATGCTTTGTTTCTTTTTATTTAATGTGATCTGATATAATTGTAATTATATATATTCTAGGTTGAGATTCAAACCTTCCTCCTCATAAACCACTCCATGGTAAGAATGAAATAAACAGACCCATATTTCCAAACTTTTCGGAGAATATATCAGCAAGTTAAATTCTAGAGCATAAAACAGTGCCTGTTACATCGTAGGTGCTCAATAACTATTGGGGTAATAAATAAATACATTTCTAGAGAGAGGATTTCTGAATTAAAGAGTGTTTGCATTTATCATTTTGATGTCTATTGCCTAATTGCCCTCTGTAGATGTTGGAACAACTTATATTTTCTCCAGTGATATATGAAATAGCTATTTCCTCCTCCACTGTCAACACAATGCATTAGCAAATGTTGTTTATCTTCATGACCTGTTAGATGAAAATAGTGGAGTTTTAAATGCAGGTCTTTTAGAGAAGGTGAGCGTCTTTAGTTTCAGAGTCATTACTATTTTCCTTTTTGTGAAATTTCTGTCATATCTTTTGTTTGTTTTTCTTTCTCTTTTTTAAAAAGTTTATCGATTTATTTCGAGAGAGAAAGCGTGCACGCACGAGCAAGGAAGGGACAGAGAGAGAGGCAGAGAGAGAATCCCAAGCAGGCTCCACGCCACCAGCACAGAGCCTCTCACGGGGCTCAGTCGGACAACTGGTGAGATCATGACCTGAGCTGAAACTAAGAGTTGGTCGCGTAACGGACTGAGCCACCCAGGCGCCCCGTTTTGTCCATTTTTCTAAAGAGATGTTATTTTTAAAAATACTTTCACTGCGAAATGTAGCATACATACAGAAAAAATATATAAAACTTTTTTAGTACCTTTTAACAAATAGTTTTAGAGCAAGTACATGTTCACCCTATTACCTGATCAAAAAGTAGAACATTGCCAGCCCCTGAGAACAACCCCCACTCCCAGACAAAATTCCCTCTGCCCCCTACTGGCCCTCCGGGCTTTTATTGTATTCACTTCCTTTTCCTTAGAATTTTATCACCTGCATATGCATCCTTCAACAATATAGTTTGGTCTTGCCTGCTTTTGAACTTCATATAAATGGACTCACACTATATATATTGTTTGTATCTTGCTATTTTGTGTGTGTTCAATATTACCTTTGTAAGAATTTATTCGTGTTGTTGACTACGACATAATCATAATTTATTAATTTGCATTGCGCATATATACCACGACTTAACCATTTTATGGTTAAGTTATCTGTTTGTAGACATTTGGGATGTTTCTAGTCTGGGGCACTGAGGAACAGTGCTGCTATGGATGTTCTTGTACAGTAATTCCAACACATAAAATTCTGTATTTCCTTATAATATATATCCAGTGGTGGGACTGCTGGGTTCGAGTATTCATATCTCCAATTGTCTTCGAGTATATCAGTCTTCCCAAGTGGCTGTACTAGTTTACATTCTCCCTAGCAGGGTATGAGGATTGCTGGCCTTTATTGATTTGTAGAAAGTCTTTAGATACAGGATTATGGACATTAGCTCTTTGTAATATGAGTAGCCAGAATATTTTTCTGAGTTTACAATCCTTTTAAAGAGGTGCTGAGGTTTTTCCCCCACTAGAGGAATGAAAATGTAACTGGAGTAGTAGAGCATTCTAATTTTGAAGAATTTAAATGAAAAACAAGTGTTCAGGGTTAACCCCTTATCGCTACTCATTTGCATTAATACAAATAATCATACCAGAAATTTTCATGGAATGACCTGGTTTGCAAGAGGCTAAATATAAAACAACAACAACAACAACAACAACAATAATTGTTAAAATTGAGTGTTTAGCCTGTGTCAGGTACTATTTTACATCCATTATGTGTATTAACTATTTAATACTCATAAAACCGTAGGAGGTAGCTACTATTTTCCCTCCACCACTTTACAGACAGATGAAATAAGGAGCTGGATTGAAGATGTTTTCTAGGACTGATTTAAGCAAAATTCATCAACTCAGGGAAACAGTTTTTTCTAAGCTGATACAGATGTTTTCTGTTTATAATGTGTTTTCCCTCTTGGGCATGAATGATCCCCCATCCTGGGCTCCTTTTCATCATCTTATCACATCCGCAACATACCTCATAACTTTCTCTTTGTTCTCTGAGGAAAGACAAGATGTGTGTACCTCTCTTCCAAATGTCATTCAGAACCTCTTGTTCTTTGTGTCACAGGGACATTAGACATCTGTGAACAGTCAGAGAGAGTGCTGGGAGCAAGTGGGGGAAGGGAAGAGAGAGACGGAGACAAGGGGTGAAGGCAGAGTCACATTCCTATGTGGAAGTGTGGAGGGTGGGAAGGATGATTTCTTTAGGGTATCGGTGTTTGTTTTTTGTTTTTCCTGACCGTCTGTTTTGTAGGGTATCGTTTTTTAATCTGTGGTCCACAGATCAGGAAACTCATGCACTTTGATCAGGAAAAGTAATATGCCTTTATTTGCCAAGGTCTAATGAAAATTAGCATTACCTTCAATTCCGGGTGGAGACAACAAGCCAAAGCAGTATTAGTGGTACCTGTGACCTTGTCGTTAACAGAAATCATAGCTGTTTTCCTATTTTATGACAGTTGTCGCAAATATCTTGAAATATGATTTACGCTCATCTACTGCCTCAAAATTATGGTGGTGATTAGGCCTGCCATTAGATCTTGTTATTTAATACGTTAATATAAAGCATATATATTACTATATCACACTTCTAAAAATATTTTGTTTTAACATAATTGGCTTCCTTTGAATTTGTAGGTATGTTTCTTATGCATTCAAAATATTTTGAGAAGGGTCCATATGTTTCACCAGGCTGCCAAAAGCTTCCGCCGTTTGAAAAAGTTAAGAACTCTGCTTTCCAGGTGTTCTCTTGGCTTTCCTTCTTCTTGAATGACCCTGAAGAGGGTCCCTGAAGTGACCCTCAAGCCTGGTGAGGCTCTCACGGTTTCTATTATTCTATTTTTCCAGAGATCCTCCCTCCCTTAATTTTCAACATGTATTGTTTTTCTTACCTCGCTGATCACCTGTTTCTTCTCATCTTCCTGACTTTAACTGCGGGTGTCTTTTTAAGCTTCTGTGGGGAGTTTATCCTTTAGCATGTCATTGATCACCATATTTTGGTGGAGAACTGGAAATCTCCCCTGGTCCAGATTGTCCACCCTCTCCCAGTTCCATAACCCCACCTGCCTCTGGGACATCTCCACTTGCTTTTATCACGGATATCTGGAAGGAACATATTAAAAACTAGATTCCTCTCCACACCTGCATGTTGTCCCACTTTGCCTGGACGACCATCTTGTCTGTCCTCCTGGCTTTGCGGCCTTAGAATTATTTAAAGGTATGAATCAATAGATTAAAAAAAAAAAAAAACAAACAAACAGACCCTGGAACCTTTGTGAATGGCACAAAAATCAGAAGATAACAAAAGGATATGCAGTGAAACGTTAAGTCTTCCTCCCACCTGGTCTCCTAGGCACTCAGTTCCCCTCCCAGGAGGAAACCACTGTTCCTAGCTCCTAGAGTGATTTTTGATTCCTTCTTATTTTTGGCTTTATCTCAAGTCCTTCCCTGTTTGCAAGATGAGTGCCCTTTCCTCTCCAGGCCCTCGTGACCATATATGTGGTTGACTTTATATATAAGTATTGGTACGTGTATTTTTTATGTATATGTATAAAATCTCCCCCTGTGGCCTTCCGGCCTCGAGTTTTCATCGCGTCGCTTCCTGGATGAAGAACCTACAGGGGTGAGGGGCCGGGGTTGGGGGTGATGGAGAAGAGGATCTACAGGGCACTTAGGTAGGGGTTTGGAGTGGCAGACTGGTGGGAAGCTCTGACGGGGCTCCTATTTCTATTCCTCCCGCCTCGGGCCCCCTTCCAGTCCTCTTGTCCAAATGTCTCTCGTTTCCAAGAGCTCAGACAGAGACAGAGACAGCGAGATACACAGAGACGGAGACGCCGAGGCACCAGCATCCCTCTCCCCACTCTGTCCCGCCCCAGCGCTCTGACGGACATCCCCCATCAGCCAATGGCGCTCGCGATGTGCCCCGGAAGGGCCAATGGGAGACAGAGGAGGGCGGAAGGTTTCCCCGCCCCCACTTCTAGGCTTGGTTGAGCCGTGCAGGTAGGTCCGGGGCCGGGGGAGTCGCCGTTGGCACTGGTGCCCGGGGGGGTGGGGGCACGAGTCGGTAGGGGTGATGGTGGGGAAGGGGAGGCGGCCCCGACTGCGGGAGTTTGAGGGGGAGGCCCGGCCGGGAGGCAGGGGGCCGAAGGGCCCGGGGAACGGGCGCCGCCGAGGGCCCTGGAAGCGGCTGGGCTGGGGGAGCGGAGACGCGTGTGTGGGGCACCGGGACCCCCGCCCCGCGCCCACCCGCAGGCCTGGGCCGCCGGCTGCGGGCCGAGGGGCCGGGGGGCCCTGGCTGCCCGGAGGCGGACCGGGGCCGGGCCCGGGGCCGGGGGCGCCGAGCAGAGCCCGGGGCGCCAGGCCGAGCCGAGGTGGGACGGACCGACGCGGAGAGGAAGGGAAGCTGCATCCCGCGGGCCGCCCCTCCTGAAGCAAGCCGGGGCAACGGCCGCCGGCGCCCCTGCCCTGAGCCCACTCCCCCACTCGCCCCCACCCTAACAATGGGGATGGGGCCGAAGGAGTCGCCCCTCAGCGGGAAGGTGGGGGGGCTAGGTTTGGGACTAGGGTCCAAGGTGGGGGGAGGGGTGGGAACTCGGGCTCTCCCCTTTCTCTTCTCCCCTTGGCTTTTGCGGTGAGGATCTTGGAGGGGCTATTAAACCCTCCTGAGACTTGGGTCAAGAGTCAAACTCCCCCCCCCCCCGCCCCGACTCCGCCCTCCCCCCAAATCCGATGAGCGGTGAGGAAAGTGATGCCAAGTCTTCGAAGCAGAAGTGACAAGCGCATAGCAAGAACAAATCTACTCCAGAGGTTTTTATTTTTAATTTTTCTTAAGAAATCAGGGTACTGTAGCCTTTGATTTTTCAAAATTTATTTTTGCGGGGTGGGGGTGCTGGGTTTTTTTTGTTTTTGTTTTTTTTTTTGGTGTTTTTTTTTTTTTTTTTTTTTTGTCCCTGCTCGGGCAAGCCTCCATTTTAAGCGAAACAGTAACTGGTTAAGCTGGAATTTTCATCCAGGCCTAGGACTTGAACAAGGATCCGACAAGAGGTCATTTAATCGATCTTCCTTCCTCCACATAAACTTGCCTGCTCCCCATCCTCAAAATTAAGTTGTTTGGTCTGCTTTTAAAGATCCCTAGGAAAGAAGGGCCTTTTATTTGCTTGGAGCACTTAAGTCAAGAATAGATTTTTCATGTAGAATGGGCTCTGAAACTTAAATTTCATAAAATTTAGGACCATCAGGATGATCAGAGAGGTTTTAATTTATTGAATAAAATTAAATGTGGCAAGGGTCTTTTTAGATGGTCCGTTAACAAATCACTTTTCAATAGTGTTTTTGAAGTACCCTGGATAATCATTTTTTCATCTGGGTTTTTGGTTTTCCGATTATTTATTTGATAAGCAATTTTATGTTATCTAAAGTGTTACACATTTAATCCACATTTTATGTAAAATACATTTCTGCATATAGATGGAGATATACATACACACATTTGCCCTTTTCTAAGCGGACTGTGTTTTGTACATCTTTTTAGGATGGTGAGGCAAATAGTACTTTGAATTTCTGTCCAGATAGCTTAAACTGTTGGCTTCTTCTTGATTAGTTTTTAGTCTCACTGAAAGTCCTCTCTTTCAGATTACCTTCTTGAAGCAAAAAATTTTCCTACCTGCTCATACTCGGTGGCTGAGGGACTACAGAGATTCCCTTCTTGCTCATTTCTGAGTATTGTCTGAACTCTTCTGACACTATGACTGCTCTTTGGATGCCTCTCAAGGTAAGATGTGTTGTTTTTAAAATTAAAGTTCTCATTTTATTTTTTTTTTCTTTAGAATTGAGAATATTCTAAAATCCTTGAATTTGCAGCTCTTCAGCCCTCTTGTCTGACACTCCTTTCCCTTCCAGAACTCCTATTGTGTGTGCTTCCAGGACTGATTAGTTACTCCTTACTTTGGCTACTGACTGTTCTTGATTATTGGTGTTAAAGTATTAGGGAAGTTCTCAGATTAACTTCCATTATAATGATGTGTTTACTTTTTAACTTTAAATCATGACAACCGACACACAGTTGTAAAAATTCTGTTCCAATCTCATAGGAGGGATTGACAGTCAAACACCCAGGTCTACTTTCAAACAGGTACTTTAGAGTCATAGGTACTAGGGTGTGTCCCACTGTTGCAAATCTGTAGCTGATTCATGTGTTACAAAAGATGTGTCATTAACCATTTGTTTACTCTGAAACTTCATATAGTAAGTAGATGAGAACCTTCTAAGACCTGTTGGTTTACCCGTACTCTGTTGGAGGGTTCTCCTACTGCCCCCTGGTCCTGTGCATTTGAATTTACACTATTTTTCTCAAACGGGTAGCACTTTGTGTCGAGTTTCATCTCACAAGATAAGTTTCTTGGGCGGTGTGGCTAGATGATCTTGAGATGAAAAAGCCCTCATTGATAATCATGGTCCTCCAGTCTCTTGGTTCCTTCTATCTCTTGTACGTAGGTGGTCAAAGGACTTTGCGTTAGGACTAAACAGAGGGTAAAGCTTAAGACATATGTAGGGAGGAAAATGGGAGGAATGATGGAGAGAGAAAGGTAAGGAATGATGGATACCCTCTGCCAGCTTTACCAGGTGGCACAGCTTGCCTTCCTTTGGAGCTAGATCCTAGTTGAGTAGTTGAGACTATTGTGTGGTGGTCTCCCCTGTGGAATTCCAAGTTAATGCAGTGGACAAATCAGAGAATAATGCGGTCTGTGTAACTAAATATTTAGACTGAGGGAAATCTTTAGGTCAATGTAGACTGAATTCTCATCTTCATTTATGTTCCAGCTGCTATTGTTGGATAATGAGTGCTTATATTAGTATAAAGGAAGCCAAAGTGACACTGTTGCCAGCCATTCTCTTTGTAGAGTTGGAGGGGTTGCATGGGGAATCCAGCCAGCAGTCCTGAACCCATGAGAATTAGAGGACCTTGTACAAGAGTATTTTTCTTTGGCACCGAGTGTTTAGTGCCAGGACCTGGTGGCCCCTATTATCTTCAGGAAGTAGGCAAGGGGCTATGAATGGGTACCAGTTCTCTAGAAACCTAAGGAAATTGAGACCCAATATATCAGATTTTATTTTACAGTCACCTTAGTTTTAACTAAGCTATTAGGTACTTAGAGGCCTGGTTTTGAAGATGTATATGATGTTTAAAATGTTAACTCTAAATCGCTGAACCTGGTGGGTTACAATATAGTCCCACAGCAACCTCTGAAGTTGTACGAAAGGCCTCTGGCTTGGCAGGCAAACAGAATGGAAGTGAGCGTTCCATTCTGTGTGAGTTACCACCTGTTACCTACTGTGTGGCTGCCTTAATCTTATGTCCCTCACCAGTTCTTTGATCACTGGAAGACCTCTTTTGAGTCTAAACAAATTTGTTTGCTAACATTCTCCTATTCCTTTTATTACTTAAAACAAAACAAAAACAAACCATCTTGAAAGCTATAGTGTTTGATCTGGGCAGGAAAAAAAGGGCAGCTTTTGGGAAGAAGAGGATGACATTGAATTTGAAGGATAGAAAATAAAAAAGGGAGAGAGAACTCTCTCTTTTGTGTGAATGTCCTTAAAATGTTTCTGAGATATATTTTCAGATTACAGCTGCTTATTTTTAAGTAAAAAAAAAAAAAAAAAAAAATGGTCGGCTAATTAAAATGTATACTTTGGAAACAAAATGTTTGTTTCTTATAGCTCATGTATTTTGTTTCTGATTGTCATATTTCAGAATGAACTCCAGTTATATCAGGCATTACTTACATGTTAGACCTGAGTATGTGCTTGTTTCCATGCATTTAGAAAATAGCGCCAATATGCACCCTTTTCACAAACCAAAGTACCAAAGGAAAGATAACAAAAGGAAAAGAATGCCAAACAAAAACTCCTCAAGGCGGTTAAGGCACTGTTGTTAATTAGAAATTACTATGGAGTGGTGCCTGGGTGGCTCAGTTGATTGGGTGGCCAGCTCTTTTTTTCGGCTCAGGTCATGATCTCACTGTTTGTGGGATCAAGTCCCGACTCAGGCTCTGTGCTGATAGCTGGGAGCCTGCTTGGGATTCTCTCTCTCTCTCTTTCTCCCTCTCTGCCCCTCTCCAGCTCGTGCACATGCTCTCTGTTTCTCAAAATAAATAAACTTAAATAAACTTAAAAAAAAAAAAATGGGGCGCCTGGTGGCTCAGTCACTTGGGCGTCTGACTTCGGCTCAGGTCATGATCTCATGGCTTGAGGGTTTGAGCCCCATGTCGGGCTCTGTGCTGACACCTCAGAGCCTGGAGCCTGCTTCGGATTCTGTGTGTGTGTGTGTGTGTCTCTCTCCCTGCCCCTCCCCCACTTGCGCTCTGTCTCTCTCTCTCTCTCTCTCTCTCTCTCTCTAAGATAAATAAATGTTAAAAAAAAAAAAAAATTCCCATGGAGATTATGTACCCCTTTGTATATATCAGGGATCTACAGCTTTTTCACTGCTAGCCATGACTAAGCACTATGGATGATGTTTGATGTTCCTAGGTCCAGTGGTCAGGGTTGGGACATGGGTGAGATGGGAAAGGAATGGAGAGGAGGGGGAGGAAAAATGGGCAAGTTGGAGAAAAGAGCAAAGAAAAGATGAGGGGCTGGGAGAAGAGCTGTATGGGCCCTGGCATATGCTATGACACCACCATCACTTGCCTCAGGTTGCTTTACGGACTGCTGGTTGCCTTGTGTTTGAATTGTGATTGAACTATGATGGAAGCAAGTAAAAAGTATTCTTGACCAGGGGCGCCTGGATGGCTCAGTCGGTTAAGCATCTGACTTCAGCTCAGGTCATGATCTCACACTCCGTGAGTTCCAGCCCCACATTGGGCTCTGTGTTGACAGCTCAGAGCCTGGAGCCTGCTTCACATTCTGTGTCTCCCTCTCTCTCTGCCCCTTCCCTGCTCATGCTCTGTCTCTCTCTGTCTCAAACATAAATAAACATTAAAGTATTCTTGACCAAAGGGCAGAACTAAAATATAATTCAATATGATATGGAATGGTCTCCCAAGATACATAGTTAAGTGATCAAAGCAAGATGCAGAATAGCATGTGTGCTATATTACCCTTTATGTGTTTTGGAGGAGAAAAAAGGAGAAAAAATTTGTATTGTCTCGGTGTGTAAGCCCTTAAAAAAACTTTAGAAGAATAAACAAAATGGTGACTTTGGTTACCTGTTAAGTCTAGAAACTGGGCAGGTAGAGCACAGGGTGAGAAGGAGACTTCCTACTGTACTATATTTTTTATACTTTCTGATGTTTGTATCAAAATAAGAAATTTAATGCAAAATTTACAAAATCCTTCAAAAACAGTATCTCAGTTTTACATCTCTTCTCGTCCTGTCTCGTCTGGAAGTCAGAGAAACAGCCAGGGCCACAGCTGAGAGAGCAGATGGCCTTTGAACAGTGGCTGAAGGGATATATATACACAAAGGGTACTGTCATCTAGGACACATATTCTCCTGAGATCTTGAAGAATTTTCAGCTTATAGATGTATATTTCTAGTATTGAATTGGAAGGTCAGGCCTTTACACGTTTTACTTGCTCTTAAAGTTTTAGTAAAAAGATTTTCTTTGTTTACTCCTTCATGTTGGTAGTTAGATACACTATCATGTTCCTGGCTGTGTGATCTTAGGCAATTTCTTAACCTCTCTGAGATTCAGAGTCTTTCTTTGTATTGGAAATAATATTAACATTGCTGTGTATATCATAGCTATAAAGGCCATGGTATCTGACTTAGTGAACTACTACTGTTATTACAATAATTATTATTAATAATAGTTCCTTATAGCCTGGTGGTAAGAGTGGGGGCTCTCTCTGATGTTGGGCAAGTTCCTTTACCTCTTAGAGCCTTGGTGTCCTCATCTGTATAAAGGGTATAATTACAGTATCTAGATCCCAGGGTGGACTTCAGAAGAACTAAGAGTTTGCTGTTGCAAAATTCTTAGAAAAACACTTGGTGTGTGCTCACTAAACATGAGCTGCTAATTTTCTTTATGACATCTGTTTGCTAGGGCTGCCATAACAAAGTGCCACAAATTAAGTGGCTTAAACAACAGAAATGTATTGTGTCTCAGTTCTGGAGGCTAGAAGTCTGAGGGCAGGGATGTACGTGCTCCCTCTGAAGGTACTAGGGCAGGATCTGTTCAGGCCTCTTCCAGCTTCTGGTAGTTCCTTGGCTTGTGGCCACATGACTTCAGTCTTTATACAGAGTTCTCCCTGTGTGCATGTCTTTGTGTTTAAAATTTCTCCTTTTAAAAAGGATAACAATCATACTGGATTAAGGCCCACCCCAATGGCCTCATTTTAACTTGATCACTTCTGTAAAGACCCTATCTCCAGTTTTGCTGTAGTGGGCATCAGGAGTCCAAAATCTCTTTTGGGGGCACACAGTTCAACCCATAACAACATCCAGTAGCCTTGTCAGCCCCACAGACTTTCGTCCCTCATCATGGGTGACAGACCCTCAGACCCTCAACACCTATCTATACATGGGAAATGAAAATTTTGGTGCAAATTGGGAACATGATTTAAAGAAGTAGATTATTTCCTTAGGCTTCTCATGGATTTATCTTTATTATGTATAGATTTTTGTTACCATTGAAACTTTAGGTTTATATAAAATCAAAATTTTACAAGGTTAGATTATTTTTTTTAAACTGAGTAAAATTCTGATTTGCAAAATTAAGGTCAAGACTACAGTCTTGCTCTCCATGTCTCATCCTTTGTGGAAATTGATATTTGGGATTTCCTTAGGCCCATGTGTCTGTCTCTAGGTGTTTGGGAGCTAAGGATACCCAGTAATGTGGAATTAACAGCCTCCTCACTGTGTGTTTTCTATGCAATCAGATGCCATATTTGAAGAAGCTGGCGTGGTTATCCTCTAACATTTGGCTTCAAACTGTCATTTTTGGGTAGACAGAATGGGTCCCCCCAGAAATAGCAAGACCTTGAGCAAGTTCCTCCTGTGGCTTGACTGATTTGGTTAGTCCTCTGCTTCCATTCCTCTCCTATTTGCCATTAGGGTAAAGTTCAAACTTTTTAACGTAGGATATAGACCTCTGATGATCTAGCTGCTGCCAACCTGTTTTGTTTTTAAACCTTACTTTTCACCACTGGCCTGTATGCACCTTTGTTTAATGATTTCCTTCTCCTGAAACGTCTAGTGCTAAGACTTAAAAAGTTAACATTGAGGTGAAAATTTTTCTAAAGGTGTTACATGCTTCTCTGCCTCCTTAAAGTAAGCACCTTGAACAAAATTATATCTTTTAATAATAATCCAGAATTATGAAACATCCTCACTATGCCTAGCAGTTACTGTACTGGGCTAAAATATAATGTGCCTTTAGAGACCAAA